>NW_012267311.1:438944-535653 GCF_000151885.1 Dipodomys ordii | reverse complement strand
TTTTTTATTGTGAAAATACTGTACAGAGGGGTTACAATTACATGGGCAAGATAATGAGTACATTTCTTATCAAGCATTGTAGCCTCCTCCTTTGTTTCCTCTTCCCATCCCTTCCCATCCTCCCCCATCCCCCACCCAATCCTCCCTGCCTCCCTTCCATACCAAAGTTGTAAAGTTCGTTTTCAATATAATGACTCCTGCAAGCATTTTTCTTTTCTTTTCTTTTTTTAAAATAAATTTTTATTTATTTTTTATTGTGAAAATACTGAACAGAGGGGTTACAATTACATGGGCAAGATAATGAGTACATTTCTTATCAAGCATTGTAGCCTCCATTCTTACAGGGATGAGGTGTAATCTCATTGTGGTTTTGATTTGCATTTCTCTTATGGCCATTGATGTTAAGCATTTCTTCATGTGTCTATTGTCCATTCTTACTTCCTCTCCAGAGAAATCTCTTTTTTAAAATTTTAGCCCACTTATTAATGGGGCAGTTGTTTCTTTGGGTATTTGTTATTGGGTAGGGGTTAATTTTTTGAGCTCTAGGTGTATTTTTGACATGAGACCCTGTCTGTTGTATAATTAGTGAAGATCTTCTCCCAGTCTGTGAGGTTTCTATTGATCTTGCTAGCTATGTCCTTTGCCCTGCCATGCAAAAGCTCTGTAGTTTAATGCAATTCAGTTTGTACATCCTTTGTTTAATTTGTTGTGTTTTGCCCTGTGACGAAGAGCCCTAGCATATCCCTTATTCCTTCCTATAATATTTTCAGGGTCTCTGCTTTTACCTCAAGGTCTTTGATGCATAAGGATATATAAGGATCTAACTTCAATTTTCTACATGTGTGTAGCCAATTCTGCCAGTACCATTGGTTGAAGAGGCTATCTTTCTTCCATATGAAAATTTTGGCTCCCTTATCAAAAATTAGGTGGCCATAGGTCTGTGGGGTCATGTCTGCCTCTTCGAGTCTATTCCGTTGGTCTTCATGCCTGTTCCTGTGCCAGTACCAAGCTGTTTTTATAACTACAGCTTTATAATAGCATTTGAAGCTTGGTATAAATATTCCTCCAGCACTGTTCTTTCTGCTAAGGATTGTTTTTGCTATTCAGGGTCTTCCATTTTTCCATGTGAATTTTTGGATTGTTTCTTCTATTTCATTAAAGAATGTTGTTGGGATACTGATAGGTATTGCATTAAATTTGTAGATAGCTTTGGGCAGTATTGCCATTTTTATGATGTTAATTCTCCTAATCTAGAAGTATGGAAGGTTTTTCCAATTCCTTAAACTGCTTTAATTTCCTTTTTTTTTCACATTTTTAGAATCCTTTTTATATCATAGAATCCTTGACTTCTTCGGTTAAGTTTATTCCTAGGTATTTTACTTTTTAGAGGCTATTATAAAAGGAATTGCTTTTTTATTTCAGTCTCACTCTCCTTCTTGTTGGCATACAGAAAAACTATTGATTTTTGTTGGTTAATTTTATACCCTGCTACTTTGCCAAAGATTTGGATCAGCTCAAGTAGTTTGGGGAGGAATCTATGGGGTTCTTAATTTCAGGATCACATCATCTGCAAAGAGGGAGAGTTTTGCTTCTTCTTGCTCTATTTGGATCCCTTTTATATTTGTCTCTTATTTCTCTGTCTAGGAATTCCAATACAATATTGAAGAGGAGTGGAGAGAGTGGGCATCTTTGTCTTGTTTCTGATTTTAGAGGAAATTAACCATATGCCTTCTCTAATTTGGTAAACAAAGAATTTCTTCTGAACTAAGACTGAATTTAATGAACATTTTTTTCAGTATGTGGCATATAATAAAACAAATAATTGTACTTGGTATGAATTTGTTAAAACAGAAATGTGGTTATAAAATCTCACAAAAGGCCAAATAAATATGTAGATATTTAATAAACAAAGAGAAGGTCTATCAAGAAGCAATGCACCCATAAATTGACCTGTTCAATTGAAACCACCTTTATATGACATTTCAATATAATAAAGTTTTTATTTTTTGGAAAATGAGTTAACTATATAACAAGATGGAATACCTGAGTGGAGTGATTCAAGCATGTCATCTTGGCTACTTTCGAAGCAGAGATCAGGGGACTAAAACCCAAAGCCAGCCTGGGTAAAATAAATTCATGTGACTCCATCTCATGCAAAGGCTAGGCAAAGTGGCAAGTGCTGGTTATCTCAGTTCTAGCGGAAGCATAATGGCTGGTCACAGTATTCTTGCCTTTCTTCCCAAGCAATACAGGAAAGCATATGTAGAATCATCTCATTACAGGTTGCTGGAGAGTGACAACAACCCACCTGGACAATAACCAATGGGAAAAGGACTGGAAGTGTGACTGAAGACAGAACATCTGAGTTCAATCCCCAGTATTGTCAAAGAAAGAAAAGAATGAGGGAAAGAGAAGAGGAAAGGGGGGAAGGAAAGGAGGAAGCAGGGAAGGAAGAAAGGGAAGAAAGTAGGAAAAAGGGGAGAAAAAAGAGAAAGAAAAAGAACAAAATGAGATGGATACAGAGAAATACATTATAAGCTATTTCAGTTTCAGATGAAATCAAACTGAGATTTCTTCTGTGGCATACCAACCTTTAAGAGCCATATTTAATTCTGCTTCATTACCTTAAAGTTGGTATTGTGTTTTATCTAAAGTTTCAAAGTCAAAGGTATTCTTCTTTTATGAATAACACAAAGTATTGCCATAGAAACATTACTTTGTCATCTGTTCTCTGCTTAAAATAGTGATTTTAAAGCACATTAAAAAATTGCTTTTAAAACACAATGGTGGGGTCCACAGCTTTGGTAATTCTGATTCTTGCTGAGTGTAGCTAGTATAATACATTATTTTCCTGATCTTTGGGGTCTTCTAATACATATCATTGTGGGATCATCCATGAAAAATTCTAGTTTTCTTTACTATCGGTTGGTTGAGATTTTTCTAAAAAAAGATATACTAATATAAATGGTTAATTTTATTTGTATACTTGACTAGGTTAAACAGCTCAGTGGTCATCTTTCAGCCCAGTAGAACATGAAGTTGGATAAAAGCCTAATTCTCTTTCACTCTCCTTGAGCTAAAACAGACAATTAATGCCTGGGCACATCAGAGTTCCTGATGATTCTTGGGCTCAGGGTCTTTAGGAATTAACTAGCACAAGTCTGGCCAGGGAATTTTCAGGCCAGAGAAATCTAAAGCATTTAGGGGTTCAGAGACATTTGTCAAACGACTAAATAATCCAGAGAGTTGAATCAATAGAAGATATATACGACAGTGGAGTACACTAAATAAATGGATACGATGATTTGGGAAATTTTGTGAGACATTGATTTTAAAGCAACAGAATCATTTAGAGAACAGGGGATATATGTTTCCTGACCTGAAGATCAGGCTGAAAAGATGACAATTGTATAAAATTGTGTTAATATACAGATGAAAAAATTATGCATGTATAACTCTAGATGATTGTAATTCTAGCACACAATACATCAAATCATTATGTAGCTATATTAAGATCTATATATTTTTTAAACTGAGCAAATATAAAAAGAAAAGAAATATTAATATAAATCCCATATATTTATTGTACTATCTCTTATAATGTAATATAAAAAGACAGGAAATATTAGCAAAGATGACTGATGCTGCTGAACAGAAAACACTTCTCATGTTTTGTCATGTAGAATATTAACTATTGTCTGATATCAAATAATGAAAGTTGTAGGGAACACCTAGATATGTCATTGAATCAGATACACAGGAATCAAACAAAAGATAAAGCACTTCTAAGCAATGGAGATGGTTAGGCTGAGACATAAAATGAGGAACAACTTCCTAAATGAAAAGTGTCTGAATGTGAGTTTGTGTGAGCTGTGAGTACACACAGCTTGCATATATATGTACATGTGTATATGTACATCAATCACTATGTGTGTATTTTGTGGCTACATCAGAAGTGGAAATATGGCAATATTACTATTAACAGGAGCTATTTCATCTCAGTTGTGACCAGAGAATACAGATAAAGATATAAAATGAAAGAGAAGCCTTCCACCTATTCAGTGGTCAGAGACCAAAGAGTTTGACAATATTATGGTTGTAACATATTGCTGGTCACTGTGAAAATCAGCACATGTACTTCAAAAACTGTAATTAATTTGATTCTATACAACTAGTATCTTACGAAAAGAGGAAATATTCAGAAAGTTCTGTTAAGTAGACCGTATGAGCTATATTGACAAATTTGGCTTCCTTAGAAGTTGTAGAGAAGAATAGAAAGGAACAACAAAAATACACAATGTCTAGGATTTGCTAACAGACTGGTTATAGAGAGTCAGCAACACATTTACTTGATGATTCAAGGAGCTGACTATTCACACAGTGACAATTATTAAGATTAAAACTGCAAAGAAGTAAGATAATTTAGGAGATTAAAAATAAGAAATATTGGAGTTTCTATCAAATTGAATAATATAAGCCTCACTATTAGGTTTTCTTTTGCATCTTAATATCACTGAGAAAGAAGTATTTAATGTTTCTTTGGGTGTTCAATAGTTTCTTATACAGAAACATAGCTGAAATGCTAGTTATGATCTTTGCTGCTTGCTTCTCAGCTCTGTTTGAAACTGAGGCACATACATTCATGATGGAATTTCTTGCATCATTGCTCAATGACTTTTGAAATATTAAAATACTTTGTCTAGCCATGGTTTCAAAATAGGAGGATTTTTTTTCTGTCTTACCATGTGTATTCATAGATCACTTTTTAAAGCCCTCTTATCATTCCTGGCAGTTCAAAACAGGATATTATCCGAAGTTGGCACTTTGTTTGATATGCATATGGGCGGTTTGTTTTTCTCTTGTTGATCCTTGAAGACTTTCATTTGTCCCACCCATATGGCAAAAATGGGTACATATTTTGTGAGCATCTGCGAAGCAATATTTAATACCATCACATTCCTGGGAAATTATGTTCAAGCTGACACATGTTTTCAGGACCAGTGTAGTTAAAATGTGTAATGTCACACTGCCCTCAAAGAATAAGAAGCAATTGTCAGTTGTACAGCACACTAAAAATGTTATCTGATGCTGTGTAAATTTGCTTTGGAAAAAGAATTCAGAATGTAAATTTATTTAAGTAAATTTATTTAACCCTTCAATAAGTTTCTTTTATATCTTATTTTATCCATGTTTGTATCAGGAAAATAATAATTAAAAATAGAATTAGAATGGAAGTTGATAAGCAACGTATTATGACACCACAGCTGACACCATGAACTTTTTGTTCTCATGCCCTGTTTATAACAGATGGAATGCTAAAACATTGAGAGTTGCAATTTTGATCTTTTTTTTTTAATTTTGGTAAATAATACATAAACCAGATTGGCAAATAAACCCTTAGCTAAACTAATGACTAGCAAGAGGGAAAAAGAAGAAACAAATTAATAGAATGAAATATGAAAAGGTGAATCACAACAAATACCAATGAAGCCCAGAGGATCATTAGGAAATATTTCAAAAACTTACCTTCTTACTAGTGGGAAAATTTAGATGCAAAAGAATGTCTAAACAAAGAAAATGCAGAATTACTTGTGTGTAAAGAAGGCTGTCACTTGTAGGAAATTGAATGGTAATGGATATCTATGTATTTCACAAAAGACCTAGACATAAAAACTACCTACTATTCTAGTACTATTGATAATTGTGATAAAATGACATGATTGTAAAAGGAGGACTGTAAAAGGAGACAACAATAAAAGGAGGGACTGGAAAGGAGAAAGGAATGAGGAGATAAATATGGCCAAAATGTATAGTCTCGTATGGAGCATCTTCCTCCAAAGCACTCTGTAAAAGTGTACTTTAAATTCCAGTGAACCTTTTTAGAGTTAATACTTAATGACTTTCTCAACTTAATTGTTAAATAATTGAAATTGAAATAAAACATGCTTTATCTGTATTCAACATGGTGCCTATCATTTTGGAAGCGTCAGAACATCAGGCTCTACTGACAGAAAAATTATGAATTTTTGTTAGTTACATCTTGAACCTATGTCAGGTACATATTATCTGTAATAAAAAAAAATCCAGCAAACTGCAGGAGTCTCATTGTTTCTTTCATTATAAAACTGAAATTCTAGCCTGGAAGATCATGAATCAAGGCCAGCAATCTAAGCAGGAAAATGCGTGAGACTCTGTCTCAAAATAACTGGCAAATAGCTGAGCTGGAGGCTTGGTTCAAGTGGTCAAGTACCAGCTCAGCAAATAAGCCAAGCAAGCAGGAGGCCCTGAGTTCAATGCTGGTATCACTTTTTTAAAAAAGTAGATGGTTTGATAATTCACTCATAGTTTATAACCATCAAAATCCTTCTCTGTTGAAGTTCTAGCTTGATATATATTAAAGTCCATTTCAATTTCATATTGTTTATCTAAAATGGCTTACCATATAAAATTTTTTTCTTCTTTTTTTTTCTTTTTTTTTGTGAGTTGTGAGCCTTGAACTCTGGGCCCAGGGGCTGTCCCTGAGCTCTTCAGCTCAAGGAGAACTCTTCACCACTTGAGCAACAGAGACAGTTCTAGTTTTCTTGTGGTTTACTGCAGATAAGTGTCTCACTGACTTTCCTGCCCTGACTGGCTTTGAACTGCAATCCTCAGATCTCAGCCTCCTGAGTAGCTAGGATTAAAAGCATGAGCCACCAACACCTGGCTTTTTTACTTCTTTTGTTATTATAAAGGTGATATACAGAGGGAATGCAGTTACATAAGTCAGGTGATGAGTACATATCTTTTTTAACAGTCTCCTCTCTTCCCTTGTTTTCTCCCAGTTTGTCTCTCCCATTTCCCCTTCCCCCACAACTTGTACAGTTCATTTTCAACACAGTGTCTAGTAAGTATCACTGCTGCTATTATTTACCTGGAGTACATTTCATTCTTTTCCTCATTTAAAAAAAATTTTAGTACAGATCCTCCCATGGTGTAGATTTGTTTGGACTAAGCCATACATATTACAATATGCAGAAAATGTTCTTTTTTGAAAATCACCTTAATATGTAACCCAACACAAGGTATCATTTTAATGCTGCCTTTGTTGAGTACTATAACAACTTATGATTTATTTTATATTCATCTTGTTTTCAATTTAATTCCCTTTGTTGAGCTTCATGCACCACATTTTTGCCCCCTGCCTTCATGAGACATTGCAATGAATGAAGTGCTTGAGATCCTTTCTCATCTAGAAAGTACTTTGCAATATAAAACCCAAGGGAGAGGGCCCATCCTCAGCTCTTCAGACTTAGAATTGAGTGTGACTAGGAATGACAATGGTATATTTTCAAGGTCTGATAAGCACCACTGACTGTTTTCCTGCAAGAGACTGGTTATCACAATTCTCTCTTAAAGAAAAATTTTAGATCCTGGGTATTTGTTTTAAAAAATATTTAATTATCTCTATAAGGAACATAATAACAAAAAATTAAGCTGCAAAGGTGATGCCTTTATAATATGTGTGCTGTACTAATTTCTAATATTTTTATTAGCTAGATATTATAAGGAGAGACAGAAGCAGCACTAATGTAGCATTTTTATGATGGTAATTGTAAACAATTTAAAGCAGATCTTTCTATTTCAGTTCCTAGGAAACCCGATTGTAAGAAGAATAAGAAAGATTACATCTCAATCTTTTAGGGAAATGGATTAAAATCCCATGTGTAGGAGTTATTTTTCTCTGTTACTTTTTTCTGTATTTTCTCATCTGTGTCATGTATCACATATAAATAACCTCAAAAATCACATTGCAAATGTGATAAGTTATAATTTTTTAAGGTAGATCAGGTTCAAACTTTATTCTTCCTTTCTTTTTTGTAGGTCACCACTTATGTAGTGTAAAGTAACCTTTAAAACTACCAATGTACCAAATAACCATCAAATTGTTTTTGATATTTTCTTTATAAGGATTAAAAAACAAGTCCTGGTTTATAATATCATGCTTTTCTCAGTATACATGCTAAATGTTATCTGAGATGCATGTTTTTTTTTCTAAAAAAAATCGATTGATTACCATCTTTTGCACCATAATCTGTATATTTCTATATTTAGGTAATATACTCCATCCATAATATGGCAAAAGCCATCCACCTGCAATGCGCTCTCTTTTCAGTGCAACTCTGAGGCATGTCCTTATTGTATAAACTAGTTATCTAGAAAATTGCCATTATTTCAGAAAAGTGCAATTTTTTCAAATTATGTAGGGATTATGTGCTCTTAAGAGTACTTTGAAAATGACGGGTTTTCCAAAGAAAATCTTAAAAGCATTTATGAGAGTCCAAAAAAAAAAAAAGTACTTTCAGTTAGAGGAAAAATACTTTGATTCTGTTAAATAGATAACCCAAATTATTCTCCATACGGCTTCTCTCTGGAAAGCCACATTTTCCCTGGTCATTTTCATTTCCATTTTCATGATGGTCCTCCTTAAAATTATTATATGTAATGTAATTTTGATTACATTAATGGATTAGTTTATAGGAAATATTCAAAAACAGAAAAATAATATAAAAACAAGAAGGAAGGCCACTGGGAAAAAATGCCTATTTTCAGATTTAACGTATGAGGATAGTTTTTTATGACTTGCATTTATGATTAATTTATTATTACACTTCTCTCTGCAGCAGAGTGAGGTTGTGGGCTCAGATTCATTTGAAAACAAAGGTATTTTTAAATAATTTATGAAAATATTGAAATTTGTTTAAGTTTTTGTTATCACTTGAGCCAAGGAAAAGAAAGTGATGTCACCAAATTAAACTTTCAAGGATAATAATGAGGAGTCTAACTTAACCTGTAGAACTTTATGTAGTGGATTTATATTGAAATTAAACAAAATGATTAACCTACCAACCAATCACTTCAAGAATGTTTAAAATTGCAACATTCTTTTTCATGTAACTTCCAGTCTTAAAATTGGATCATTCACTTCCACACTTCAGTAACAAAACTGCCATCTCAACAAACAAGCTAAGCATTTATACCGTAATTTGAGTTAGCTGTCAGAGGCCAGCCTTGGTAAAACCAAAAGTTGGCTGGGAAATAGCCTTAGTGGTAAACTGCCTGCTTGGAAATGCAAGACTATCAGCTCAACCTCTAATACTAGGGGGGAAAGTTGTATAGGCAGATCAAACATGAGTGATTCTAAAATATTTATGCTGCTAATGTAATTATTACCATTTTAAACTGATTTTATTCTTGATACATAATCTCTTCTCAGATGTATTATTGCTTTTGTTAATGTGCTGCTTGCCCCTTCTGTTCTTGCAACCTAAACTGTCTAGTGTGATGTGAGGATACTTATATTATTTGCCTGCCAAAACACAGGCACACACCAGAAAGGGAATTTGGGGTATTTGTATCATCATTCATGGGCCATATAGAATGATCAAATTACATAATTAGATAATTCAATAATGTATTTGAGGAGCACATATGTCTGTCATGTCATTCCATAGGACTTCTACCGACTCTGGGCCAGGCATGTTCTGAATAAAGGCTAGCCCATGACTGCACATATGTGTATCATATCGGATACATGATAAAAACATGGTATTTGGCAGAGACATACACTGGAGTTACTCTATTTCATGAACTAATTCACTAAGACAATTATAAAACACAGATATTGACCTTTCTGAAATCTCCTTACTCTTTTTTAAACAAAGAAAATGATCAATTGAAAAATATTTAGATAATCGAAGCTGTGCAGGTAAATCACAACCTGCAATGTTGAACTCTAGGGTCACCATCAACAGTTTTTCCTTTGCCTTTTTGAGGAGGAAAAAGACTGAGACTCGTTTTCAAAAGTTATTTTTTAAAAGGCCTTTTTATTCATTATATAAATATTTCAAAAGCCTAGCCACTTGGTTATCATCCTACACTTGTAGTTTTCAAAAGGTCACTTTGAAAGCACAGATAATGATAATTCAATCTATTTTTAAAAATATGCATATATGCTATTTGTAGAGAAAATAGCTGAGTTCACTGACCTTCTTCAATGTTACAATGCCCATTCATTTTAGGCATAGTGCCCACACACTCCAGCATCTAAACAGTGAGATACAAATTCTCCTCTTGGAAATTAACAAAATGGGCTATTTAGGAACAATGTCTTGCCTAAACGATGAATCATTGATCAAAAGCAAAAAAAAAAAAAGAAAAAAAAGAAAAATGTGGACTTCATACGTGTAAGTGTGTGAGAAAAATGAATTTTCTCTTGAACACAAAAATCAACTCTAAACCTGACCAAAATAAATTGCAAACCTATGATGCCTTGGCTATTATTCTGCTATGGGTCTGTAATTTATTATGAATCTGTAGGAAAGGTCACCTGAAATTGAATGGAGTGATTTCTTTGTTGGATAGAATTTTTAGATACCAAACCTATGGGTATAATTCATGCTAGGAATAATGATCTGAAGTGCATAGATGTCCCAGATGTATGAATTATAAACTTTAGCTGCATAATGCAGTGCTATCCTAGAATTTCTTGATATAATACTGAGTTAAAGCAGGTGTGACACTGGAGTTATGCTCAAATTGCATCCAAAATATCAATCTATTGTGTGCTACTCACACAAATTGCCAGAGATAATCTGCTTTAAAGAAAGAAAGGTTTATTTTGCTGAATGTTTTCAGACCAATGACAATTGGCCTGTGGCTTTTGGCAAAATCATGATGGGAGACATCAAGAGCCAAGTTGCACTACCTTATGATGGTCAGGAAGTAAATAAATTCATTTTTGAAAGCAAGAATTATAAGAAAACTATCATAGTGAAAAATATAAAAAATAGAATTTTGTTATTTATTCTCTTGCCCTATCCTGAAACTTAACAACAATCAACACATATAATATTGGAAAGCTTTGGCAATAGAAATCATGACAGAAGAATAGATAGAAAAACTTTAGGAATAAAATACAGAGATATTATAATAAGGGGAACTCAGTATCTGTCTCTGACCCCCTCTCTCCCTCTCTCTCCCCTTCTCTCTTTCCATGTGTATCAGTATTATGATGTGGAGTCAATCTGAATCTTATTCCTGTTTAGCTAGGTTGCTCACTTGGCTGACGTTCTACTATGTGAACCGTCCCTTTAACACTCATTTTTTTTTTGTTCTTCTGGAAACAAGAGTATCATGGAATTTTCTACTGAGCTGGATTCATACACTGGTCCTCTAGTTCTCAGAATCCTGACTATGTAGTATTACAAGTATGAACCACCAGCGCCTCTCTAAATATATATATATATATATATATATTGTGGTGCAGTTCACATTTTTGGCAGGTGGGGCAGATCACTCACAGGGCCTGGGTGCTGTCCCTGACCTTTTCTGGTAAAGGTAAAGGCTCTACCACTATGAACCATAGGTCCACTTCCAGTTTTCTAGTATTTAATTGGTGATAAGTACCATAAACTTTCCTGCCCAGAATGGCTCCCAGACAAGTTTACTTTTAAGAAAAGAAAAAAAGCTGGGTGCCGGTGGCTCAGGCCTGTATGTAATCCTAGCTATTCAGGAGGCTGAAATCTGAGGACCACGGTTCTAACCAGCCAAGGCAGAAAGTTCCTGAGACTCTTATCTCCAATTAACCACCAGAAAAACTGGAAGTGGTGCTGTGGCTCAAGTGGTAGAGCACTCGCCTTGAGCTACATAGTTCAGGGACAGTACCCAGGCCCAAAGTTCAAGCCCCAAGACCAACAACAACAACAACAAAATGTATTCAAGGTGAAACTTATAGAAATGAAGACAAAACCCATGCCATCAATATCTATGGAGTAGAACCTTTTGTATCTTAAAGCTAGAGCCTGAAAACAGTATCAAAAGGTTGCTAGAGGTTTAAATATTTGAAAAAGAATAATAAAAAATTTCAAACTTTTCTGATTGAAATTTTCAAATTCATGTTACTAAAACAAATTATACACAGTGTTTTGTAGATTTTTATTAATGATATTAAATATAAGACATCAATACTTGGTTGATTGTCTCTGATTGAGTTATGAACCTATTTATTCTCCTTAAAAAATTTGACTGAACTCTACCTTCCTTTATATTATTATTTGTTGTAACCAACAACAACAAAAGTTTCATTCAATGCTGAAAATTTCCTCATTATTATTTTTATTGTTGTTGTTAAATGTGGGGATTTCACCAATACAACTACCAGGACAAGTCCACTGAAATTCAGCAAATTTCATTGCCTGAAGAAATTACTTTTTGCTCCTTTTATTCTAAGCTAGTTTTCTTTTTATCTCTTAGGATATATCTTCATTGAGTTTATTTATGGATAATTTATGACAGCTGTCTTGTCCACTTTTTGCATTCAATTTTGGTAATTTATAATGACCATGTAATTTCCTTTTCAACAGAGAACTAGAAAAATATGGGTGTATAGCTACTTCAGCTATGTTGCTGCAAGAGTTTGTTGAGCCTAGTGATTAAGATAGTTCTCTATTTACTGTAAGTTACAATAGCTGGTTTTCTTTGCCAAATTATGAAAATAACATGGTTTAGAAAGTTGGTCATATACATCCTGTATAGTCAATGACATTCTACCTTGACTATCAAAGAAATTGTATTGTCTTTCCACCATATAATATATGCTGAAGAGCCATTTTGTTAACTCTTCTGAACTTAACTTAAAATATAGAAATAAAATTTTGTGTAAACATTATGGTACTGATTATTTTATAGTAGAACATATTTATTTCTGAAGCAAAAAATTAGCAGATTACAAGTATATTTTCCTCATTTAAATATACCCATATTTAATAAAAGTTAACTGATTCTGTCAATAGTCTAGACATTGAATTTGTTAATAAAACTACAGAACAAATTTACATAGTTACTAAACAATTATGAAAGCATTTTAAAATGTAAGATACTGTTACTTCATCATATCTAATGTATTTATATGTAAATTACACTTTTTACATACTGAAGAATGAGAGTTGCATCTGGTAATCAAGAAAAATTCTTGAATTCTATAGATTATACAAAATTTCTAGTATTGTTCATACTACAATATTTTCAGAGCTGACATGTAAGATGCCATTTTTCCATTTTATTTATTTGATATGGTGCTAATTTGTCTCAAATAAGAAAAAAAATGTTCTTTTGGATTTAAATCAGAATTTTTTTTTGTCGGTCATGGGGCTTGAACTCTATGCTTGGTCACTATCCCTCAGCATTTCAGCAGAAGGCTAGCGCTCTACCACTTGAGCTATAAAGCCACTTCCCTAAATCAGAATTTTAAGTTGTATTATCTACAAGCTGAAAGATAATTTAATTTAGAAAATAACTTTTGCTTCATGGAACTGTTTTGATTGAGTCTTGTACTTGCTAGGTTGATACTCTAGCATTTGAGCCAGGTTTTCAGCCCTGCTTTTGACTGCTTATTTGTAGATGGATTCTAGCAAAATTTTCTGCCTAGACTGACCTTGAACAGGAACTCTAGATCTCAGCTTCTTAGTCACCAAAGGCTATCTTTGATTCTTTTGTTTCTGTATTACAATTCAGGTATATCAACAAAGAGAAAAAAATACAAGAATTTTTAATTATAACTTCAAATCATTCTATTTGTTTTTAGATATCAGAGCTCTGCTTTCTTTGCACTGGCTTGGTTTTCTTGACAACTGTGGAAATGGACTTGGACATATGTCTAAATATTGAGGTATAAGTACTATAAAGTTCCTGTCTATATCTGCCATGTCTGAAGCTCTCATTATCTGTTTCTCAAATGATAAATTTGTTCCCTCTTTTCCTCTTTTCAGTGGTGAGACACTATGACACTGAATTTTGAGTCAAAACTTTTAGCCAAACTTAATATCTGACAATAATTCTACACCTCAGCCTTATTAGATTGTAGTCCTGTAACTGAACCAAGATTGATGTCAGCACCAAACAAGACAATGCCAATATTTCTAAGATTTTCTAGAAATGTAATAATTTTTTAAATCTCAGATATAACTTCTATAGATTTGTAAACAAAAATGAACCGTAACTTAAAGTACTTTAAATGTCCCTGCTACTAAAGTATAGTACTTGTCCAACCATGTAAAAGTAAAGAAAATAATGGCAATTTTAAGTGAAAAAAATTTAAAATATTATGTCTGTCATAACATTTCAGTAAGTATCTGAGAAATGTTTTAATAATGGACATATAAACCACAAATTTAATAAGGATCTAATGTCTATGAAGTCTATAATGTCTATAGAGTAAATAATGTCTATGAAGTATGTAATGCAAGCTACTGAATGAAGTGGTTGAAAATTTGGCTTAAAATCAATTACATATCCTCTCTACACTTTGGTATTGTGAAATGTTATGATAGCTTAATATTCAATTTTTAAAAATTATAAAAATACAAAAATATTTTAAATTACTTTCAGATATATCCTTTGTCAACCTCATATAGGCTTTTATTGTATATAAATTGTCAAATTGTATATTATCTCATACATTTTTCCATTGTTGGATTACTTTATATCATTTTAGGATTTTTATTGAATAGAAATAATAAATGAGCTGCTTTTAGTTACTCAACATTTGTGCCACCTATACAGTTTTGATGAAAATAATATTTTTAACCTACATATTTTGCTTATCGGATCCTCATTTCTTCTTAGACATTTTCATTAAGATGAAAGTATAATGGCTAATCTTACATTAATAATTAAGTTAATAAAAGGTCACCTAAAACTCTTATCTATGTTTACCTGAAAACCTATGAAAAATTTGAAACAAGGATACAAAATGATAAAGATCTGAAAGCCATTAGATTACAGCTATTTGAGGAATTATTCTTATCCAGTCTATTCTTTGAAGTAGTAAAAAGTGATTATCTGCCTTTACTTTCTACAGATAAAAAGACAATTACTGCAACTAGTGAAGATTTTGAACTTGTATAAAATATTCAGTATTTTCTGACAACTGTTCACTTCTTAAAAATATAGACTTCCTAACAATTAATATTTGTTTAGTTTGTAAAAATCATTGTCCTTCTAAGATCTAGCCTATTATTTCTTAGCAATGTCCTTACAATTTGTATACATGATAGCATAAAGAAGAGAGACCTCTTCAAAATCTTGATTTTTAACATTGCACTTACATTTTATGTCTCACATGGAGAATTATAACATTGTTATGGTAACTTGTACATCAAAATCATATTTAATATTTCCCCCATGGACATTAGTATTTACACTTGTGTGATTATAAAAGAAGATATAAGAAATAAGTATGCTTGTGTTTTTCTCCATATATTCAATTACTTAATATGTTTTTATTTTCTAAAGAGGTAGCATTTTTTACAAAATTAAAGCCGAAATTATCCTCAATCTTTGGTATATGGATAAAGCCTTAGTGATGTGAGCATAAGACACAGGTGTATGCTTCAAACCACATGCCAATGTATACCCAAGCATATTCATGATGTTGGAGTAAAATTTAAAGTTTCTTCATCTAGAGACTGTTTCTTTTGCTGTTTCTCACTTGGAGCTTTCAATATTCTATCTTGTTCTCAATACAAATTATTATTTTTTGGGGGGGCAGTCGGGGGGCCTGAACTCTGGGCCTGGGTGCTGTCCCTCAGCTCTTCAGCTCAAGGCTGGCACTCTACCACTTGAGCCACAGTGCCACTTCCGGCTTTTTTCTTTTTGCTTATGTGGTACTGAGGAATCGAACCCAGGGCCTCAGGCATGCAAGGCAAGCACTCTACCACTGAGCCACCTTCCCAGCCTCAATACAAATTATTTTAAGTGAAATATATCATGTGGAGATTCTATGTTAACTTGGACTATTCAATGTTTGAAAAATTGGTTTCTATTGCTCTTTTACAAGGATTGCAACGTTTTCTGCATTACTTTCATCAGTATTTTTCAATGGTATGATTGAACACATCATCTCTTTTTTCTAAGGATTCATAGGTTTAAAGTTCTTCAATCATTTATCTCCTGATTTTTCTATTATATCTACTCCAATTGATAGGCCTGATATTCTCTGCTTATTTTCTCAACTTTACTGCAGAAGTTTTCAATTATATATTTTCATTGCTACAGTTTGATTAACTTTTCAAGATTTCTTTTTTTTAATTGTGAAAATACCGTACAGAGCGGTTACAATTTCATGAGCAAGGTAATGAGTACATTTCTTATCAAGCATTGTTGCTGCCTCCTTTGTTTCCCCTTCTCATCCATCCCTTCTCATCTCCCCCCCATGGTCCCCCTCCTGTCTCCCCCCAGACCCCACACGCCAAAGTTGTAAAGTTCATTTTTCGACATAACATCTTGTACATCTCATTGTTGTAATGGGTCCACCTGTATCCCTATTTAAACAATTTGTTTTTTCCCTTCCTTTCCACAAATTATACTACCATCAAATACAGTGAAAACAGGGGTTATACAGTGGGGGAGGGACATACAAAGCAACAAAGAAATACCTTATAAATACGTTAGAAGCAATAGCAAGAAAGAAAAATCCATGTGTCCTTATCTTGGGGTTCATTTCACATAACATCATCTTATCTGACCTTTTCTGCTTGTCTCAGGAATATACTAGTTATTGCAAATAAGGGAAACCATGGGACCTATGTTTCTTTGGGCCTGGCTTACTTCACTATAGCTCAAGTGGTAGAGCACTCGCCTTGAGCTGATGAGTGCACGGACAGCCCCTAAGCCCAGAGTTCAAGCCCCAGGACCGACTCCCCCCCAAAAAAAGATGTCGTTTCTCTTTTGAAATTGTAATCCCAGCAGCTAAACAGATTTGAAATGTATAATCTGGACTCTGTAATATGCTACACTATGGTATATTAACAATACTAAAGATAATATAGATTGTTATATCAATCAAAAACATATGTATTTATTGTTTTCTTAGAATTAAAAAAAATTCCAAGATCAGGTACCTTAAGCCTACTGTTATATTTTGCTTGAATCAGGCTAAATCTATCATGAAATAAGCTATTTAAATTACATTAAAATAACCAGTCTCTGTCTCTTAATCAAAAGTGAGTACTTATAAATTTTTAATTGGCTGTGTCCATACCAAATTGGCATGCAGGGATGTAACTCAGTGGTATAGCATCCACTTAGCATATGTCAAGACCTGGGTTCAATATCAAACATTCACAAGTAAGTGAAAAAATGGTCAAATGGTATATGAAAATGGTTCAACAGCATTAAATATTAAGGGAAACCAAACTAAAACAACCAAAAATTATCCCTTCACACTTGTCAAAATGACTAATGTTAAAAAAAAAGGAGATGGAAAATAATAATTCTGGGCAAAAATGTGGAGAAAAGGGAAGTCTATTTACCAATAGCAAATCCATTGTAGAAAATAATAAAAAATTTCCTCAAACAAAGCCAGTATAGAATTATTACGTGTTCAAGCAAATCTTCCCCTGGGTAAACATATAAAAGTAAAGTACCCAGATGCTGGTGGCTCACGCCTGTAATCCTAGCTACTCAGGAGGCTGAGATCTATGGTTCAAAGCCAGCTTGAGCAGGAAACTCTGTGAGACTTATCTCCAATAAACCACTAGGAAACTGGAAATGTTGCTGTGGCTCAAGTGGTAAAGCGCTCGCCTTGAGCTGAAGAACTGAGGGAAATTGCCCAGGCCCAGAGTTCAAGCCCCAAAATTGACAAAAATAAAAATAAAAAATACAATACAATAAACTAAAGTAAGTATTTTGAAGGGATGTCTCCACCCTCATATTCCTTGCCACAAGTTTCATAAGAGCCATGATATAAACTCAACCAAAATGTGATATTGGGGGAAAGATTTAAAAAATTCAGTTATTGTAGGAGAATAAATTAAAAAGATATATATTACATGAACACTACAGTGAAAATACATTAATAAATTATTTTGTGCTCTCATCTTGAAAAATGAGTAGGAATAATATATATTAATTAGCTCCCTTTAGCCATTCCATAGTGCATGTAATAATAAATTATCATAATAACCATAAACACATATAATTTTATGTGTAATTTAAAATTAAATTTTAGAATGAACTTTTTTTTTGCACTGGTCTTGGGGCTTGAACTCAGGGTTTGGGAGCTTCTTTTGCTCAAGGCTAGAGCTCTATGGCTTAAGCCACACTCTACTTCCAGCTTTTCCTGTGATCAATTAGAGATAAGAATTTCACACTTTCCTGCCCAGGCTGGTTTTGAACCATGATCCTCATATCTCAGTCTCCTGATTAGCTAGGATTACAAGCATGAGCCACCAACACTGGCTAGAATGCATTCTTATGTATACAATTCTTCCTTATAAATTGAACCACTTAGAAAAGTGAACAAGAGAGAGACAGAGACAGAGAGACAGAGACAGAGAGACAGAGACAGAGACAGAGTTAAGCATTACTTTTACCTGTAAGTAGTTTAAATTAAGGCAAACAAACACTAGTGAAGAAATGATACATAGTCAACTTTATTACACTTGCATTCTTGGGCTTTTTTTTTTCCTTTTTAAATATAGATTCCTCAGACTTGCCTTTATCCTTCAGTTCCTGTTTTCCAAAGATCTTAAAGAACAGGCATGAATCAAACACAGTGACAACAGAGTTTTTTTTATATACATTTTTCAAATTTGGGGAGAGGAAGGGAAATAACAAAATGCTGAAACAAGGATACAGGTTGATGCATTGTAACAATGAGACATATAAGACACTATGTTGGAAATAAACTTTACAACTTGGGGGAAAGGAGGTGGGGAGGGAAGGGATGGTAGGGGAAAACAAAGGAGGGGGTAACAATGCTCCATAGGAAATGGACTCATTGCTACTCTTGTAACTATAACCCCTCTGACAGTATCTTTACAATAAAAAAAAAGAACAGGCATGAACTAACACATTCAGTTTGTTTTTGAGATTTTTGTTTGTTTGTTTTGGAGGGGGGGATTTCCTGGCCTCATATCACATTCCTCCTTTCTTCATCTCCTTAGAGCTTGCATATTTCAAATGTATCACAACTTATGTCACCAGGATCTAGAATTCTGCGTGTTGTGCTATCTGCTAACAGTCACTATGATGCTCCAATATGGAGTTAAAGAGAGCCACAAATTCATGAACTTGATAATTGTTTAATTTTCTTCATTATCTAAAATACCAGTATTTGGAACAATATGTAAATGTAGTAAGTCAGCATGTGATTTATCACTTCTAGTTCCAAATTCAACGATATTGAAGAAAACTTTCATTCACTAGTATTCTCATGAGTGAACATGCATTAAAAAGGAAAGAATAGTAGAGGGGCATTTGCCAGGAATTGAGAGCTGTCCTCTAGATTTCCATAAATTCTCTTCAAGTTCTAATCTGATAGGGATGTTGAAATTACACTGTCATTTGTAGAAAGAAGGTTACTCTTCCAAGGTTCAGACCTACAGAATGTACTCACTCATTCAACTCAAATTGTGAAGTCTTAGACAGATTCTATGATAGATGCAGTGATATAATGATAAAGGAGATTTATTCCTTATTCTCATTAAGTTTACAATATAGGTATGGAACAAGATGATCTTAAAGGAAAAGTAGAGAAAAAGAAATTGCTCTCATACAGCTATCACTGTAGGATATAGATTATACTCACAAAACCACCTCATTATGTTTTGATTAAGACTTCCAGGAAAAACACATTGTAATTTGAACAACCAGGATTTTCTTGGTGATGTATTCTCTATTTCTGTATCAAATATCTTGATAACTGAGCAGAAAAGAATTGCATCAAAGGCACTTAGCCAAGAAAATAATTAAAAGGCACTAGAAATGATATGTGATATAACAATATTATATAAAATAAAAATATCTTCTATAAATTAATTCACTGTAACATAATTTTACATAGGAAGAACAATGTGTAATTACAGAAATCACAGTATCTAAAATAAATAGATAGATGCACATAGTTACTAAACAAATGAACTAGAGAATATTAATAACATGAAACTTGCAATTATAATACATATTAGTTTAAGAAATTAAGAATGTTTTCTCATAGGCACGGAAAACTTGCAGATAATAATTGTTTCTCACAAGAGTATTGTGAAACACCTAATAATTTCTTCATTTGATTTAGAGGATTATCAAACTAACAACACAAATGAAAACCCAGAATGTCAACAGATAATGTAAATATCTGATATTATAAATTAAAGCTGAGAGTTGAGTGATCAGAAAAAGCCACATACAGAATAGAAGGTACATTTCTCCTTCAACCAATTGCATCTAGGTTGGTCAAGGTCAGAAAGGAGAGATCTGTATTATAAACATCTAACCCTTAGACTGAAAACTGTTTTAAAGTTTCAAAAATAGTGTCTCATCAACTGAATAGATGAGAGATAGAGAAGAGGTCAATTGATTATTAGAACAACCCGCAATTTATCTACCACTGACTGACTTTTCCTCTTTACTCCATAACCAGGTAATGCTTTCTTCATACTTCACACAATTCTTTCTGGACTGTTCATGAAGTTAGAAATGCAATGAGAAACAAATATATAGACTTCTTATTAACAGCACGTATGGCTACTTGGGTAGGATATATCTTGATGGTAATTCCATTTTCTGCTGATGACCTTGCATGGTAGATTAATTGCTGGCCATTAAGTTGTATATTCATTGTGTCATAAGTACCAGCAACTAGGTTATTTGGTAGTAGTTATGTCACAGGATACTGATATTTCACAAGTCTTACTGATTTGTACAGATTTATATAATTTGTGTCCTTCTGTTTACAGTCTCCTCATTTCTAGGCAATTAATGTGTGTTTCATACTGTATCATTTAGTGAAGTCACAATACCAGGAGTTTTGGATGATTTACAGGTGCTTAATCATTATTACTAAAATTCTACTCCTTGAGGTCTGGCTGATGACAAATGAAATTACAACAGGAGAAAAAAAAGCATCTAAGATATATATACACACACACACACACACACACACATATATATATATATATATATACACACACATACACACACACACACACACACACACGCACACACATGTGACATTGAAGTACCTTCCCATGAGTGGGGAAAGCAATTTAATCAGTTCAATGTGGAATGAGAAGAATATGCACTCAAATTTGCATTTATTTGAGATAACCTCTAATGCTTTTTAAAACTGATTAGGTATAAACAAAGTTCACTTTTGCAATACTACAATGCCACCTTTCTTTCCAAGATGTCAAACAAAAAATGACAAAACATTTTATATGAGTTATTCTCCACAGTGTGCATGGAAAAGGAGGTAGAAGCCAGACTCTTGGAAGGAAAGCAGGAACAAAAGCATTCAGAGTACAAATAAAATTATTTGTTAGGAGGATTCTATACAGTTTGGGATCCTCTTGGAGATAAAATACATAGAAAAGTGTGAAATGATTCTATTTACCCAACTCTGTATATGTTTTAAGTATGCAATTTGTAAATCTAACTTCAAGTTTTCCTGGCAATCTAGATTCTCTACTACTTCTTTGATCTATTTAGAAAATTTGCATAGTGCAAATGACCCTTCAAGAACAGGAAATACTTTCTTTTCCATAGTTTATTTAGAAATATTTTATAGTGCCAATAGTTACCAATATTTATCATTGTTATAATTCAGGTATTATTTCAAATTAAGTTTAGGCAAATGTGAAAACTTATTGCAAAAAAAAACCCTCATTTTATCATTTCTTCTCTGAAAACAGAGCTATAAATGTAGGTAAAATAAATACAGAATTTTTATTCCCAGAAAAAGCTACAATATTGATGGGTTGTTCTATTTAATAATGAATCACAATATATACAAGAACTAATTTCATAAAATATTAATTACAATGACTGATAGCAACATTATTTTTCATTAAATGATAAATGTGTATTGAAACAACACTGACTGGATGTAATCTCTGTTATTTACACAGCAATATAATGCCACATCTCTATATTTTAATAATCAGAGCTTAAAAACATGCTCTATCATTGGAAACTTTCCAAAAAAATATGATATTCAGATATTCCACAGTTTCTGTAGTGCACATTCTTAGAAGAACAAGTGCCTTGTCTCTCTTTTCCCAGATAATGATAGAAAACATTGAGAAGTGGTAGCTGGTGGAACTCACTGCCTTCAATTCTATTGTTTCTTGCTGTGTTCTGAAATTTAGTTTATAAAGTCAGACTTCCAAATTGTTTATCACTTTGTGACAAACCAATAGATTGGCACAACGCTATGTTGTCCTTCGTTTTCTGTTCATTTAACAAGTATATACTGAGCTTCAGGGCATTGCTGGGTTCTCAGAGTACTAGAAAGAGAGAAACAACTTGATATTCAAAGAAAACCTCAATGTACTTTAAAAGGAAGCAAGCACAGGGCTGGGAAGGTGTCTCAGTGGTAAAGCGCTTGCCTTGCATGCCTGAGGCCCTGGGCTCGATTCCTCAGCACCACATAAGCAAAAAGAAAAAAGCCCGAAGTGGCACTGTGGCTCAAGTGGTAGAGTGCTAGCCTTGAGCTGAAGAGCTGAGGGACAGCACTCAGGCCCAGAGTTCAGGCCCCACGACTGGACCCCCCCCCCAAAAAAAAAGGAAGCAAGCACAAAATGATTACCAAATGAACACATTGTGTTAAAAATCACACATGGAAAACATATGGCCTGTCAGAGATATCTAATTAATAGGAGGCAGAGCTAACAGATGAAGAAGTAAACATTATTAAATGTTTCAAAATCTCAAAAGGAAAATCATTAGGTTTGTCACTCTGACTTCTAAGAAAGAGGCATATCACATTCCTTTACATATTTCTCCAGACATCAGTGATCTGGGACTTAGCCTTGAGAGAAGATTTCCAATAAAATTATGCTAAATGTACCACAGTGGGTCTAGGTGTGGGGGTGTAGAAAAAGGGTGCACTGAAATGAACTTCCGTTACTAAACTGTCACTTGACAAAGTCAAATGAACTGTGAGGTTGAAATAAGATAGATAAAAGAGAACTTGAAACCATTTCAACTTTTGGCTTCTAGCTCCTTCCAGTGCCTCCAGTGGCCAACAATTGTAGAAACAATATTGATTTTGGGCAGCTGTCATTTAAATTGATTCTGATATGCAAGAAGAATCTTCTTCCCGCCCAACTTGGTTAAATTTCCAATTGTCTCTTAAGTGAGAGGTAGCATAAAATTCAGATGTCACTTTCTTCCTCATCCCACAAGTCACTGCTTAAGCAGGGAATGCATGTGAACATTGTTTATTGATTACATCAGGTTTTTGTTCAGTCACTTGAAGAATTACTGTATGTCTTTGTTCAGATACTGGGAATAAAAAACAGTAGGTATATTGTCTCCTCCTTGTCTCTCAGTTTTTAATCCAATGACATTCCAATTAATGGATGATCAAGAAAGGTTAGTTGGTCAAAGGAAACAAATGCTATAATGTTTGATGTGAAAATTGAATTGAATATAAACAGAATTATAGACTAAATAGGTGATTGTTAGAATGTTGACAATTAAAGAATGTTGACAATATAAGAATATTGACATTTGGGCTGGGAAGGTGGCTCAGTGGTAGAGGGCTTGCCTTGCATGCCTGAGGCCATGGGTTCGTTTCCTCAGCACCACATAAGAAAAAAGAAAAAAGCCGGAAATGGCGCTGTAGCTGAAGTGGTAGAGTGCTAGCCTTGAGCTGAAGAGCTGAGGGACAGTGCCTAGGCCCAGAGTTCAGGCTCCACGACCAGACCCAAAAAAAACAAAAAACAAAAACAAAAAAGAATATTGACATTTAAGAAACTAGACATGCAGTCAGGAAATGGCCATTTCTAATTTAAGACTTTAACATCATACTTGATCTTTATACTTTGAAAGAGTCATGTGATTCTAAAGCTGAATTTTTTGTAGTTATAGATCAAAACCCAACTAATAATTTTGATCATGAAACCACACTCAGAAAAAGTACACTTCAATATAAATACACAAGATTTCAAGGAGTTCCACAATTTTAAAAGTCCAGCTAAAATAAAATAAATAACTGAATGTGGTCAAACATGTGCCAATAAGCCCAGCACTCAGGGCAGAGGCAAAATACCATGAATTGTAGACCCACCTGACTCCATCTAAGAGGTTTGTAGCTGTCCTACCCTACATAGAAAGATTGTATCTCAAAAATAAAAATGTAAATGTTGAGTATTTTTTAATATCAAGCATTTTATAATGTGGCTTATCTGAATCCTCTTCAAGGAAACTCGTGTACACATTCACACACAAAATAGCTGAAAATATATATTAAAAATTTTATCAAAGTTGCACAATATGCATGTAAAGAAGAAATGTAACAAAACATGGAATTGACCAGAATAAGACCTGTTTCTGCTAAACACCTTGCTTTCCAAAGCACACATTTTCAAGGACTTTAGAGATCTTCAGCAATCTTCTCTCACCTGGACACCTCCCACAATTCGCCTTAATCCTGGATAAGGCAGCTGAAAAACTGACCCTATTCACCTGTTAAACCAGAGCATCTCATGTGTTTTAAACAAGTACAATGTCTATTTCCATTTACATTGAATGAGGTGTATCATTTAACAAACAAAAATTACTTCCCAAAGCCAAATGCAGATTCTAACTGACACAATCATAATTCTTCACAACCCTCCACACCATCACACCATGAAGCTTTGCCTGTGATTATGATCAGGCTCAGTTAAATTCTGTCTCTCCACTACCACCCACTGGCATTGTGAAGAGTACATGGGCTAAAATGATTTATGTTCCTTTTTAAATTGATAAACTTGGAGAGCTCATTCACATTCAATTAGTATCCTTAAAGAAGCCAGTAAGCTTCTCTTCAAGTAACCAGCAAGTGGCAAAAAAATGAGCTCAGCAATCAAGAGTCTTCCCAACAGCACTATTTTGTCAGTTCCTAACATACCTGATCAAATAAAATATGCTCTCTCCAGGACATGAATGCCATTAACCACTGCTTTTGAATATGATCATGAAACACAGCGTCTGTACACTAATATGATTTAAAGTCTCACTGCATTGCACGCATACCATCAGATTGAATTAGCATCATGTCAGAGTTAGCCATTGTTTATTATAATGAGAATGGATTGGTGGTAATTAAACCTCTGCCTCATATTCATAAAAACAGATATAATTTGGGATAGCAGATTAGCACCTCTGAAACAACTAGAAATGACTAGTACAAAGAAAGTTCACAGGGTAATTTCCCCAGGCATTTTTTTTTACACATTCCATTTTTTTCGATGTGTAACTGTAGCTGTGTGATTTTTATTGGATGTGATATAAAGACAGACCTAGCATCTATTTCTACATATATGTATATGATTATATGCACAATTATGTTTATGTTCCCTTATGGTACATAAACATAGAGATGCACACCCACATATATATAACTTACATCGTACAGTTATGGTCTAAGTAAGTAGAAATAAAGCTATTTTTGGAGGTTTAATAAAATAGGCATATCATATACCCAAGTTTTAAATCACATATTTTATTTTCACTGTTGCCTCTCAGAAAATTTCAAGTTTATAAAATAGTGTTTTATATTCAGGAAATAGGTTTAAACTATAACTCTAGTAACTTGCAAAGCCATTCTAAGGACAAGACATTTATAATTCATCATCCCCTAGTTTTTGAAAAACACAATTTGGTTTTCATGCAATCATGAGGTTTGGGGAAGAGAGATAATATATTTGTATTTTTGGTTTATTTGTTTGTGTGTGGTGCCAGAGATTCAATCCAGAACCTCATTTATGCTATCCAAGCTCTCTGTCACTGATCTTTATCCACAGCTATTAATCAAGAATTTTAATTTACTTTGGAGGAATTCTACAGCACTTACTTATGTGTTCTTTTGTTTATTTGGTTGAAAAACAATTGCTTCTTTTATGTGTTAATATGTGTAATACAATACTTGTAAAATCTTACTAGCTTATTAGGCTGAAAGATTTTTTTATAAAGTTATAGAAATTAAGCACATAATTTAGCAGACATGTACTTTTGAACTTGTATCTCATTCTGGGTCTTATTTTTTAATCTAATCATTAAGAACATTCAAACAACACATTTTAACTTTTATTAAAGTTGTTTGTTAATATTTTTTATTTTAATTTTCAAATTATTATCTTTAGTTGTACAAAGAGATTATCATTTAACAAAGATGTTTATGAATGTAATATATCTTGATCAATGTTATCCCTTTCAGTGTCCCTCCTCTACTGACCCCTTGACACATTTTCTTAATTTTGCAGGTTGTACATTGGATTCTTGACCTCATTTTCCACCTCTTCTACTTTTCATTTATCTATCCATTTCCCCTTGAACTCAGCCTACTCTTTTAAGTATGCACTTCCTGGTGTTTCATTTTGCTGAACTTTGATTTTGACTAAGGAATTGCAGTATTTAAAATCTGCTTTGAATCTATCCAATTTTAATTAATACATTTGTATATTCTTGCATACCACCCACCTATAAGTTTATGAGCTAAATCTAACTTCCACAGATAAGGGAAAACATGCAAGCTTTGTCTATCTGGGCCTGCCTTACTTAATGTTTTTCCAAGTCTTTCATTTCTTTACAAATGGTTCAAGATCATTATTTCTGGACGAGTAAAATTCTATTGTGTATACATACCATATTTTCTTCTCATTTGCCCACTGAGGGACATTTGGGCTGATTCCATACCTTGGCTATGGTGACTAGTTTTGCAATAAACATGGTTGCGCTGGTGGCTTCTTTATATCTTTGTCAGCAATATTTTGGGTAAATGCTTAGGAGCTGAATTGCTTGGTTATAGTATAGTTCTATGCTTATTCAATTGAAGAAACTCATCTATGCAATTCAGAGTGGTTGATGAGGTTCACATTTCCCCTAACAATGTGTTAATTTTCCCTTTTGGCCACATCCTCACCAGCACCTGTTATTGTTTGTTTTCCTGACAATAACCCTTTAATTGGGGTGAAGTAAAATCTCAATGTTGTTTTGATTTGCCTTTTCTTTATGGCCAGAGATGAGCATTTCTTCATTTGCCTATTGGACATTGTTACTTCTTTTTTTTTTTTTTGAGAAGACTCTTTGTAACTCATTGGCCCACTTATTGATTGGGTTGTTGGTGCTTTGAAGGTTTATTTATTATTAATTTTTAGTTTTTTGCATATTCTGGGTATTAGTCCACTATCTGATGTGTTCTGGTCAAATATCTTCTCCCATTCTATAAGCTCTTTCTTTAGCTTGTTAGCTATATTATTTGCTATGCTGTAAAATTTCAGCAGTACCATTTATCCAATCTTTCTTTGACTTGATGTGGTTCTGCATCTTTCAAACTTTTTTTTTTTTTTTTTGTCGGTTGTGAAGGCTGGACTTTGGGCCTGGGCGCTGTCCCTCAGCTCTTCAGCTCAAGGCTACTGCTCTAAAACTTGAGACATAGCACCACTTCCGGCTTTTTTCGGCTTATGTGGTGCTGAGGAATTGAACCCAGGCCTCATGCACGCAAGACAAGCGCTCTATCACTAGAGCCACTTTCCCAGCCCTCTGGATCTTTACTTGTAAAGTTTTTTTTTTGTTTTGTTTTGTTTTTTTGTCAGTTGTGGGACTTGAACTTTAGGCCTGAGCACTGTCCCTCAGCTCTTCAGCTCAAAGCGAGCACTCTACCACTTGAGCCACAGCACCACTTATGGTTTTCTGGTGGTTTATTGGAGATAAGAGTTTCACAGACTTTCCTGCCTGGGCTGGCTTTGAACCGAGATCTTCAGATCTCAGCCTCCTGAGTAGCTAGGATTACAGGCATGAGCCACCGACGCGGGGCTTGTGAAGTTTTTACCTGTTCCCAGGAGCCTTAATGTTCCCTTACTCTTTCCTGCAATAGTTCATGATTTCAGGTCTTACATTTAGGTCTTTACTCCATTTTGAATTGATACTAGTACTAATTGATAGATAAGGATATAGTTTCTGTTTTCTACATGTGGATATTTAGTTTTGCCAGCACCAATTTTGAAGAGGTGGTCTTTCTTCCAGTCTATACCCTTTGCTCCTTTATTGACTGTTAAATGGGCATAGGTCTATGGATTTGTCCTTAAGAAATCTTTTTCTATTCTAACTCATGAAGTCTTTGTCTTAAATTCTCTTCAACAGCTACCTGATTAAACCTACCTATTTAATCTACCTTATATACATATATATGTATATATATATCTTTAGCTTTATACTTTCTGAGGATCAAATTTTAGTTTATTTTGTTTTCCATTAGAAAATCCAGTGCATCTTGACCATTTTCCAAAGAAACATTATAATATTTATAGTAAAGGGAGAGAAAACATACAGGCTCTAATGTGAAAACTTACACTGTATAAAGTGTTCTCACCAAAACTTTATCATATCTCTTCCCCTAAATTATTTTTAGAGGAATATATTAAGTTTTGCTTGTTAACAGAAAGGTAGGATGCAAGTTAATCACTCAGAAAATGTAATAAATGTTATATCAGAATGAGAATACATTGAACATTAAATATGAAAATATCAACCTTTTCATCAGTTTGCCAAATAGTCTTCCAGAATACATGATCTCAATAAATCAAAAAGATATAACTGGTGAACAGATGACATTAATTTTCTGTTAACTATATCCTCAGGCCCTTAAAAATTCAGAACTATTTGAAAAATGATCTTTCTTAACATTCATCTGACTTGGGGTTTCTTACTTTCATTGTTTACCTTGTGGGCTAACATGGAAACTGTATATTTAACCCTTTTAGTTTTGCACCAGTAGGAGTGTTGCCACTGGCCTTTCATGTCTGTCTTTCTTATCATGTCTCACAATTCTATTTATTTATTTATTTGCTTATTTATTTATTTGTTTGTTTATTTATTTATTTATATTGTGAAAATACCATACAGAGGGGTTACAATTACATGGGCAAGATAATGAGTACATTTCTTATCAAGCATTGTTGCCTCCTCCTTTGTTTCCCCTTCCCATCCCTTCCCATATCCCCCCCTCATCCTTACCTCACCCCCAAAGTTGTAAATTTCATTTTTTGACTTGCACGTCTCATTGTTGCAATGGGTCCACCTGTATCCCTATTTAAATGATTTGTTTTTCCCCTTCCCCTCCACAAATTATACCATCATCAAATACAGTGAGAGCAGGGGTTATACCATGGGGGAGAGATATATAAAGCAACAAAGACAAGATACCTATAAGTAGAACTTCCATCTTATGTTGATAAATAAAACTACACATAAGTTGAATATTCTATCAATTTTCCAAATGTTCATAGTTAATTGTCATGCCACAGGGACTCAAAAATAAATCCATAGTAATGTAAATGAGTCAGACACGAAGTTGAAATTTGAAATATAAAGGAAAAATATAAATATAATATATAAAAAAGATAAAGTATATATATATATATATATATATATAGAATAGCACACAGACATATTAAGTGAAATAATGTCACCTTAGGGAAAATAGAATGACAGAACATCCTGATGAGCAAGAAAAACCATGCTCAAAAAGCCAAATACTCTTAAGTGGAAGTAGACATGAAAGACATATCTGCTCATGGACAGGGACATATGTATATATGTTTATACTCAAAAAGAGATAAAAATAGAAAAATTAGTACCATCTGACATTTTTCTCTAGGGTATATGATACAAAAATCATTTATTACTGAGGAAACTATTTCTTTAAAATCCATAATATAATATATTCTAGGAAAAAAATGTTCTTAACTCTAGGGGACTTCAGCTTCTTAATTTTCATAATTTGAATTTTATTGTAAAGGTGATGTACAAAGGGCTTACAGTTATATAAATCAGGTATTGGGTACATTTCCTTTTGAACCATGTCAACCTGCCCTCATTCTCTCAATGTTTTCCCTCCCAACCATCCCCAAGTTGTATAGTTCATTTTGAACATAATCTCTAGTGAATATTACTCTTGAATTTGTCCACCTTTTGTCCCATCTTTTCTGTGCTTCTCCTTCATGAAGTGATCCAGACCCAAAGAAATATAGGCTATATGTTTTCACTCAGTTTTAATATTTAGAATGTGCCTATAAATTGACAAGTAAGTTCAATGCATAGTAAAAGACAAATAGTTATAATTGGACATGATTGATTAAACAGAACACTAAACATTCACACATCAAGAACAAAGGAGTATATTCTTAAGAAAGGATCACAAGGGCTCAATAGCTATGCACATATAATCATATAAAATGATGCTCATCAAAATGAACTCCAAGAAATGGAAACAAGAGTTTTCTATATTACTGTTTTAAGGGTATTTTTATTTCCTGTCGTTATTGTTTTTGATTTCTGTGCCATTTAGCTTATATATAAGTTTATATGATTTGGGGAGGGGGAAAGGGAAGTGGAAGCACCAAAAATTGTTTCAGTTTCTTGAACACTGTTTTCATTACAAATTTCACTGAAAGTTTTAAGGTATATGAATGAAAACAATCTGAATACATTTTTTCATTCTCTGAGAATGCATAAAAGACAGGAGCAATGAAAAAAATGAGTCAAATTTTGTTGCTTAGAGAACTGTGACTGTTCTATCAGCTGCAGATTACAATTTTTTGTTTATATGAAATTGCTTTCCAAAAACTGAAAAAAACATTCTTAACACCAATGAATCATTGCTACTTTTCTCAGGTGAAATATATTTGATTCTTAGCAGTGACAAAATTATTTCAACTAAATTTATATAAAGATTGTGTAAAAATAAATCTGCAATGATGTTTATTTCAATGTTTCTATTAATATTGATTTTCATGTCTTACTTTCAATGCTGCTATACACTAAATTCTATGCAGGTCAATGAAAGAACATCTTAGCAGAGTGGGTGGTCAATACGGAGTTCTTCCATTGCATTGTTTTTTTTGCTAGAATTTTTTCCTTTCCACACAAGTATCCCTAGAAAGCACAATCATTGTTTCCAGTTTTTCCAATAAAATGATTTTTTAACATTTTACTACCTATTAGGTTTGTATCATAACCATTTGTATTCCAAGTTGGTTTAACTCAACCTGAAATGTGTCTTATTTACTTAGTAATGCCCCTTGAATAGATACCATGAGATACCAATAAAAAATAATAATGTACAAGATGCAGGGCACTGGAATAAAATACAGTGAAAACAGGGGTTATACTATGGGGGAAGAACATAAAACAAAAAAAACAAAAAAAATCACATAGTACATTATAAATACATTGAAAACAACAGCAACAAAGATAAAACCTCTTGTGTCCCTATCTTAGATTTCATTTCATTTAGCATCATCTTATATGGTCACATGTACATAGCTTTTGACATTTCTGCTTGTCCTAGACATATTCTAGTTATTGCAGATAAGAAAAACCATGGGACCTATGTTTCCTTGGGCCTGAGTATGTTGAAAACAAACTTTTCAGCTTTGTGGGGGGAGGGAGGGGTTGGGTGGTGGGAAAGGATGGGATTGTAGGGGAAAACAAAGGAGGGGGTAACAATGTTTCATAAGAATCATACTTATTACCTTACTCATTGTAACTGTAACTCCTCTGTACAGTATCTTTACAATAAAATATATATTATAAAATTAAAAAATAAAGAGATTTGAACCATGAGCCCACAATCAATGCATATGACTAATTTTGCTGATATCAGACATTTAGGAAGACTACTTCCAATATGTCTTTGTTTTACTGCTATATTTTGGTTCTCCTGATTTTCCTTATTATAGACTTGTCATTTACTTCTTTGAGTACTAATTCTTCCCTTAATATGTTGATATTAATTTTTATCAATATGTAGTTCTGTTTCAAAATTAACTTGATTAAGTCTTGCTTGTTTTCAGCCTCTGTTCTTTCTGCCAAGACCATCTAAAACTAAATTCACTCTGGAAGTTTTCCTTCCAATATACTTTATTGTGCTATGCTTCAGTTTTATTATATTCATTTATATTATTTCTAATAGGGGTCTGTATTATTTACAATATTTTGTTATTCTGAGTTTTGAAAAAATCTTAGACATGTATATGACTTAGAATTATATTACCTAATTTTATTAATATGAATTTTTAAATTATTTGGTTATTATTGATTGATACTCCAAATCTAAGTCTACTACTTTCTCATATATACCTTGCATATTTAATTTAATTTCTTGTTTATTTCTAGATTTCCTTGTGGTCTATATTGAAGTCAATTATTATAGACTTAAATAATTATTGTTAGTTTAACTTCAAAATTAGAAGATATTTCATTCCTGAAAATTTTCTCAACCAATATTATTTAAGGAGTAAGGTATTGCTACTAACTGAATACTTTCTTTTGGGACAAATATCACTACATAATAGACACTTGCTCACTCATGTTTCTTAGCTATGTGCTATTTTTTTCTGTTTATATTACTTTTGTTCTCTTTCAAATTCTGGTGTTCTTCAGTGGAAGTTTATCAGACAATTGACACGTTCTCTAGCTATGTCCGGCTTAGGATTTTTCACACCTTACATATTTAATAACTACTTCTTTTTTAAGATTTCTTATTTACTTTTTGTTTTTCACTTAAAAGTTACACCTATATTTTACAAGCAAATAGTTAATTATTTCATTTTGGAAATATTGAGGATTGAATTTAGCCTAGCACTAGCTATGCAAGCATAACTACTACTTCAGATACGTCTAATGTCTTTTTGGTTTTAGCTATTTTTCAGTAGGGTTTTGGACATCTTGTGAGGGAAAAGCTTAGGACTTTTGGCTCCTCTGTGGCTAGTACTACATATCTATACCACCATGCTTATCTTGTTTGTTCAGATGAGATCATGCTACCTTTTTGCTTGGCCAGTCCCTGATCCACAGTCCTCTTCCTGAGCCCAATCTCTTTAGTAACTGGAGTAAAAGGCATGGGCCACCATATCTGATCCCCCAAAATTTTAATTATAAGTGAATGTTTTTGTGCTGGTGTAAACTCAGTAAGAATCTCTTATAAGATCGTTTCAGATGTAAGAGTATTTTTTGCCAAAATTTTATAATATTATTTGGTATAGAATTAAATTATTTTCAGATGTTTTGTTATTTAGAATTAGAAGTTTAGAAATTGAGTATTTGAGATTTAATTAGCTCTTTCATTATTCCAGGATTGCTTCTTGCTTTGTAGCCATATTTTTATTGTGTCCACTCTAACAAGCCTACCACTCGTATTCAAGAATCAAGTCTTTGGTGAAGTTTATTTTCTAATCCTGCAGTCACAACAGGAGATATATCTACACACAAGAAGGGTTGAGGTGATTGGCACCATGTGTGGATTGGGAGCTCTACCTGACCAGTAACCTACTGTGTATAACTCTTCCCAGCCCTTACAGAACCCTGCTGTGGGTGACTGCAAATGTTCATCTCATTTGATTTTACTTTGTCTGTAGATGATGGTTTGTGGGATAAGGGTCCTAATCACATTTCTTGGCCTGATGTGATTAGTTAGGATGGCTTATAATCTCCTTTACATGAAACACAGTTGCCCCCTCTATATTCAGAGATGACCTCCTATTCTACCCTGTCTCCTTATGCTCCTTCAGGCTTCTTAGCTGAAAGCACCAGCCAACCTCAGTACTCTGGATTTGTTTCTTTTTTCCTTTCTATTGTTGCTACACACAAATCTCTTTACCATGCCTGTAAGCCCAGCAGTGCAGTTGGAAGGTTTCTTTTTTTAAATATTTTATCAATCATTATTATGTGTTTATAACAGAGTGGGTGATCAAAGCTTAAACTCCTGGCTCCAACTTGACCTGAATGCCAGTCCCATTGATTTTATTTTTACGAAACTCTGTAGCAGCTGTATAGAACATTACAACAAGCAGTGCTTCCTGCAGCTCCTATTGACCACCAACATAAAGGCACAATTATAAATTATGCAGCATTCAAAGACGATAGCAGAGTCCTAATGCCTCTATCAAGGAAAATATCTTATGCGATATCGAGTTTCAAGACATTCAACTTCATGGGCAGATATAACGAAGATAGTGAGATTTTTCCTGTATATACAGAAAGATATTACTCTTATCTTTCATTAATACATACCCATGCCAATATTCCAAATCCCAGCCCTATGGTTTTTGAAAATGCAATGATGTATTTTTCTCATCATCATATTTAAAGTGTTTACACTTTGGATCCTAAATACTATATCTCTATTTGTATACCCCTATTTGGTCATTGCAAGGATGGCTCAAGAAAGGCAAAAAACTGAACTGACTCTAAAGTTTCACAAATCTTATCTCATGGGATTAAAAAAATTACTGAATTTTCTGCAGTGTCTAATTTGAAAAATGGTGGGTTTGTGATATACACACGTTTGGCACTTCCTGGACTCTGTACTCAAAGCCTTCTGCTTGATAGGCAAATACTTGCTAAAGTTGCATGTCCAACTCTTAGGTTTTAGTCATTTAGTGGGACCTCATCATCACAAGGGTTGACTTTGAAACACAAACCTCCTACACATATCTCCTTCATGGCTGTGATTACAAAGATAAAATACCAGGCCCGGCTTGTTCTTGAGACGGGGGTCTCACTACCTTTATTGTGTCACTTGACCACATCTTGTCACCCTCCTGACCTCCACCTCAACAGTAGAAGTGGTTATGGACATGTGGGCATATACTATCACCATTGGCTCATTGTAATTTTATGATGGATCACTAGCACAAAATAATAAAATCTGTAGGCATTGTAATAAAATATATTTGGTCAATGTTATTCATGTTAGTCAAAGGAGATGACATTCACATAATATACAAATACTCAAAGACATGTTCAAGTGTAGTTTATTTCAGACAACTTCTTAAAGTATAAATAAAAAGGAGAAATGAAACCAGATTAAAGAAATGTAAAGATACTAAGCAAACAAATCAACACAAAATTAAATCTCAAAGAACTTTTACCAGGCATGCAGGAAGCCCTATGTCCAATCCAAAGTATTGCAAAAAAAAGAAAAAGAAATAGACCTTAAATAATCATATGTGTAATCGATCAATATTTCATTGTCTGTATTTATGCATTTAATAGCACAGACCTTAGTTTTCTTTGTACCTATAGCATGTCCATATTTTTCTATTTGCTCTTCTTCTCTTCAATTCCCTAAACTCCTCTTCTGACCCAAACATTAAGTACCTATTAAACTTTACTTATTAAACCTTTCCCTGAAAAGATGCCTGCCCTTCCCTACATTTCTCCCAGTTTTTTTCCTCACTTACCTTATAAAGGACACTGCATCTACCACCCTTGGCTGCTTCTCTACCCATGACCACCTGTGCCCTTCGGCTGTTCCTCCTACTTAATGCTCAGGTACATCATCATTCCCTTGCTTCCCTTTCCTTTCTCTATCTCTACTGCTTCCCTGAGCTCTGCTATATATGAGCTTCTCTAGCAGCTCACTCAACCTTCCATCCTTCCACTTATACCTGGCACAAGCTACTATTACAGCATTCACTTCCCATTAGACAAAACTACACTGGAGTACATCTTTGCATATTTGCATGTGTGCAGCTATGTAGAACTGTACTTAAGTACAAAGACAACTCCACACAGAAGGCAGAATGCCAGGAAGAAACAATAAGTGCTAAGTGAAGGTAAAACACAATGAAATGTTGACATATCCAAAAAGAATGAACAGCATGAACTGCTCTTCTCACAAGCATTTTCTTCACAAATTCTTCACAAAATGCTGCTTTGATTTCACCCCTAAAGCTATGAATGGAGGAAGCTTTGAACTTGTCCAAAATGACTTCAACAAACCTAAGCATTGGTTTGAACTTTTTATTTTTTAATATACACATTCCAGGGCTCAAAGAAATCATGGAAATTAGCATCATATTCACCTTGTATCTGTACATTGTTCATAGAACTTGCTATTTTTTTATTTTTTTATTGTGAAAATACTGTACAGAGGGGTTACAATTATATGGGCAAGATAATGAGTACATTTCTTATCATGCATTGTAGCCTCCTCCTTTGTTTCCCCTTCCCATCCCTTCCCATCCTCCCCCCACACCTCCCCCAATCCTCTCCGCCCACCCCCCACCAAAGTTGTAAAGTTCGTTTTCGACCTAACGACTTGTACTTCTCATTGTTGCAATGGGTCCACCTGTATCTCTACTTAAATGACTTGTTTTTCCCCTTCCCCTCCACAAATTATACCAACATCAAATACAGTGAAAGCAGGGGTTATACTGTGGGGGAGGACATACAAAGCAACAAAGAAATAGTCTTATCAATGTGTTAGAACTTGGTATTATATCAGTAACTTCCATATCCATTTTATTACAAGTTCTTTTTTTTAATACTTTTTATTGTAAAAATACTGTACGGAGGGGTTACAGTTACCTGACCAAGTTAATGAGTACATTTCCTATGAAGCATTGTTGCCTCCTACTTTGTTTTTCCCCTACCATCCCTTTCCTCCAATCTCCACAACTACCCTCCCTCCCTAGCCCCAGAAGTTGTAAAGTTCATTTTCAACATACTATCTTGTACATCTCATTGTTACAATGTGTCAACCTGTATTCCTATTTAAGCATTTTGTTTTTTCCTTTCCCCTCCCCAAATTACAAAAGTGTGTATACAAGATGCAGGACACCTACAACAAGTTCTTTCTTAACAATTTGATTAATAGAATTCAAGTTCAGAAACTATAAAAAATAGGGTTTACATAGCCTCTTAATTGTACAAAATAGCCTGTCTTATCTCAGATTTCAATATTTAAATGTTAAATATGTAAAATTCAAGGGATTGTCTTCTGAACTACAAGATTATTTACTCATAAAAATTCACCATGTACAGGCAGTCTTAAATATGATTTCCCTATTGAAGTATTAATATGTAATACAAAATATTAATAAGTATTGTGAAGTATTAATAAGTAATTAAGTATTGATGAAGCATTCATAAGTAAACCAAAATTGCTAATCATCTAGTATGTATGCTTGATATATGTAAAGCAAATTATATTCAGAGTAAACAAAAAATTTATTTAAGCACAATTAAACACAGAGAAATGATTAAAAACGAACTAATTCATCTACTAATATGTGCTGGCATTAAAGTCAAGTGTACAAAATATTCAGTATTAGTACTTTTATCAGTTTTTCTTTGCTACTTAGAAAAAGTGTACTTTAAATGTTAAATTTTACTTTAAAGGAAAAATATACTCAGTATTCAAAGAATTTTTTAGACATGCTGATAACCTACTAATGAATCCTTTAAACTATGCTATTTTGTCACAATCAGATGAAAAACTATTATCAGAAATAGTATGGACAACCATCATCAGAAAAATTTGTTCTCCAATGTCAAAATTCCTTAAAATTTTAAGTGAAAGACATCTTCCCAGAACAACAGCATAGCAAACTACAAAAACATATTATTAGGTCAACTTTTCTAAAGACTTAATTTATTTTTTTAATCTGAAGGGAAACTCTCTTTGCCTCTCTTGTAAACAGATTTAGGCAGAACTGGAACCTCTGTGACCACTCACAGAACAAAAAACTAACTTCTATTCAGTTATATATATATGAATATTCATAATTTCTTTTGTTTGCTCTTTTAATGATTAAAAGCTAGTCAACAGCCCAACATTATCCACAGTTTGTCACAGTTTGTTTACTCCGTGTTTCCTTCTAGGTTTTCTTCCTTCCTTGAAGATTGGGGCCTATGGCTTTTAGTTACACCCAAAATTTAATAATGCTAAAATTAAATCTGTTCAGGACAAACATTGTCTTTGGGGAACCATCTGAACTATTTCTCCCTAACAGAAAAAGAATAGGAAAATAGTTTTAGCCATATGAAGTTTTTCCAGGCAATAGAAGAACAGAAAAACCATACGGAAAAAATGAATTTGTAAATAAGGACTCAGAATATTAAATAGAAAGGTGAAGCTTTAGAAGATGCTGTGAGTTATAATCAATGGATGAGCTATCAGTACATCAGATAAAACAAATTCTGTAGAAGTGATTTTACTAAGGCAGAGAACATGCACTAAGATTCTTAATATTTCCTTAAGATGATCTACACTTGATTTTGAATATCATTTGAATACAAAATCACATTCCAAAGTAAGCTTCCAAATAGAAAGCAGTTTTAGTGTTCAAGTGAATAGTCGTAGGTTAGAGAATCACACCAAGTGTGCCATCACAGAACAGAGAGTTTGGCCAGAGAGGGAAAACCCAAGCAGCTTGGTCAAAGAGACAGATCTAGCACTTGCCAGTAGCTGTGGCTGTGGCGGCAGCCACCATACCAACAATGTCTGGGACAAAGGCGCCATACAAGACATGGGAGCAGATTCTACTCATTACCAGCAAGAACTGATAAGGAGCAGAAAGCTTCATCCTGTTGATTGCAAACCAAGATAGCCCAGGAACCAAGAGTCTGGCTTGAGTAGAACTCTGACATCATCACTGCTTGTCATGGAGTAGTGGGAAAGCAGCTCTTCCCCCACCACCAGAGAAGATCTTAATCTTTGATACTGACAAAGGCTGGGCCTAGTATTTAACTCCAACCCAGGACTTGGAAGGAAACAATTGGAGCCACTAGCAGGTCAGAGGAACCTGACCTGACCTGCCAGGCTCAGCTCCACCTAGGGGAAAGTCACCTCACCCAGGAAGAGCAACCTCTGCCCCCAGAGGAGTGAGTTTCTTCATTGGGTAAACAGAAAAAGAGGCTACCCCTCCCTAAGGCAGTCTAGACAAACAATGGAAACTCAGTAAACATAAACCAGCTCTAGGCTGGGCTCTGTGAGTGTCTCAGGAGCTAGCCCTTCAGGGAAAAGCTACTGTTTGCTGAAAGGTCTTAACCCTACCCAGAACCTTGACTCATCACAGCATCTCCAAACTAGAGGGAACAGCTATCTGCCTCTTTTGTGATACTCAAAGCAGATCTCTCTCCCACTAAACTAGCTTAGGAGGAGGACCACAAAGTCCTGGGTAAGGCAGAGCTGTTGCCTGCTCAAACAAACTGATTTCAGAAACCAACCAAGCTACAGGAAAACCAAACAGCACAAGCAGACCTGAGACTCCACCAAGAGACAGGTTACAGACACCGGGGAGATACAAGATCTTCCTCCCTTCCCCCAAAAATCAAATAACTCTTTTTTCAACCTATTTATTATTATTTTTAACTTGTTTCTATAATTTGTTTTTCTTTTTTCTTCCATAATTTTTATTTTAGGAGTGTATGTGTGTGTGTGCTTTTAAAAAAATCTCTTTACTGTGGGGTTATACTGTGGGCTTTCACTATATTTGATGTCAGTATAACTTGTGGAGGAGATGGGGAAAAACCAGTTGTTTAAGGATACAGGTGGATCTGATGCAACAATGACATCTGAGAAGTTCGAGATACAGGTTCCAACAGTAGCTCAACAACATCTACGCGTGGGTGGGTGGAGGAGGGGAAGGGGGTGGGGGGAGGGGGGAAGGAGAAGGATTGGGATGGGGGGGAGGGGGGAGGCTGGGAAGGGATGGGAAGGGTAAACAAAGGAGGAGGCTGCAATGCTTGGTAAGAAATGTACGCATTATCCTGCCCATGCAATTGTAACCCCTCTGTACAGTTTGTTCACAAATAAAATAAAATAAAAAAAAATCTCTTTACATTTTGGTCCTTCTTTCTTCTTTTTTTCTTTTCTCTTTCTTTCTTTTTTGCATGACTTAATTGCTGTTCTGCTCATACCCAAATATATACCCTTTGTTGATTATTAGACATTATCCCTCACTGTGTACATACTTAATCCAGAAACTTATTTTTCAATTCGCAACCTCTTAGGCTTAACTTCTTAATAGTAGCATTATTTCTTTATACCTATGTAACTTTTTTTGAGGGTGGGCAGTCCTGGGGCTTGAACTCAGGGCCTGGGCACTGTCCCTGAGCTTCTTTTGTTCAAGGCTAGGACTCTACCCCTTGAGCCACAGTGCCACTGCTGGCTTTTTATGCTTATGTGGTACTGAGGAATCGAACTCAGGGTTTTATGCATGTGAGGCAAGCACTCGACCACTGAGCCACATTCCCACCCCCCTATGTAACTTTCAAATGCTCGAATTTTAAGAATTTTTATTTTTTAGATTTTAATTTTTCCTTTTTATTTTTCCCCTTCTCTCATCCTATCTTTTTCTTCTCTGAACATCATGAGGAAGCTAATCAAAGAGTAATACAGAAATAGTGAGAGTGGGATGAGAATGGACAAACATCAATAGGTGCATTCATTGAATCCATAAAAAGACAGCTGAAGGAATCCAGGGAGACCACAAAGGGAATGCTGAATGGAGCCCATCAGAAGGAAAGGGCATCCAAGGAAACCATAACTAATCAACTAAGTGATTTGAGAGTAAACACTGAACACGAAATTAAGGAAGTAAAGAAGTTCATACAAGATCTAAAACAAAACTCCAACCAAGAATTTGATGCCATCAAAGCTGACCAATTAGAAGGAAAGGAAACAGAATACAAAGGATAAAGTCTTGACAGTAGGTTAGACCATGTAGAAGATCGAATCTCTAGGACTGAAGACAGCCAAGATATTGTAGAGAAAGAACATACAACTATCCAAGACAAATCCAAGAAATATGATAGATCTATTCAACACTTGGAAGACACCATCAGAAGGCCTAATATGAGGATAATGGGTGTAGAGGAGCACCTAGAGACAGAAGTTAATGGTCTAGGAAATTTATTTAACAGGATCCTAGCAGAGAACTTCCCAAGCATGCAAAAATATAGGCCTATTCAGATACAAGAAGCTTTTAGAACCCCAAATAGACCAGACCAGAACAGGACATCCTACTGTCACATTATAATCTGCACAGGATTAATTCAGACCAAGGAAAGGATACTTAAAGCTGTCAAGGAGAAAAGATCAATCACTTGAAAAGGAAAATCAATAAGAATCACCTCAGATTTCTCAGCAGAGACAATAAAAACAAGAAGAGCCTGGAATGATGTATGCCATGCCCTAAAGACAAACACCTATGAACCAAGAATATTGTACCCAGCAAAACTCTCCTTCATAACCGAAGGTCAAATAAAATCCTTCCATAGCAAAGAAAAACTGAAACAATATATTTCTACCAAACCAGCCCTACAAAAGATATTTAAAGATGTCCTACACATAGAAAACCAACAAGACCACAATAAAGACCAAAAAACCATACCCAAATTGAGAATCCAAGAACCATAGGAAGAACCCAGCTCTTGCAGCCTCCAAGAAGGTGGATAACATGCAAGAACTACCAAGCACTTCTCAGTCCTCTCTCTCAACATTAGTGGACTAAATTCTCCAATTAAGTGACATAGACTGTCTAGTTGGATTAAAAAGCAAGATCTTTCTATCTGATGCCTTCAAGAGTCACACCTTATCCATAAAAACAAACATATTCTCAATGTGAAAGACTGGAATAAAACCTATCAAGCAAACTGTCCCCATAAACAGGTGGGATAATGTGACCGCATTTTAGATCACAAAGCAAACTTGTCCAAATTCAGAACCATTGAAGTTATACCCTGCATCCTCTCAGACCACAGGGAAAAAATTAGAACTCAATACCAAAAGCCACCAAAGAAATCCCTGTAACACATGGAGACTGAACAACACAATGTTGAATCACCAGTGGGTAAAGGAAGAGATTAGAAAGGAAATTCAAATCTTCATCATATTCAACAAAAATGAACACAAAAATTACCAACTCCTCTAGGAAACAGCCAACAGTACTCAGAGGCAAGTTTATTGCTCTGGGTTCCTACATCAACAAATTGGAGAGATCTGAAACCAATAATTTAATGAGACATAGCCTCCTTGAAAAAGAGCAGCAAGCCAAAGACCAATCCAATAGATGGAAAAATTAATTAAAAACAAATCAGAATTAAACAAATTAGAATCCCAAAACAAAATAGAAAGAGGGACTGGGAAGGTGGCTCAGTGGTAGAGCGCTTGCCTTGCATGCCTGAGGTCCTGGGTTCGATTCCTCAGCACCACATAAGCAAAAAGAAAAAAGCCAGAAGTGGCGCTGTGGCACAAGTGGTAGAGTGCTAGCCTTGAGCTGAAGAGCTGAGGGACAGCGCCCAGGCTCAGAGTTCAGGCCTCATGACTGGACCCCAAAAAGAAAAACAAAAAAAAGAAAGAAATCAACAAAACAATGAGTTGTTTCTTTGAAAAAATTAACAGAATTAACAGACCCTTAGCAAATATTTTCAGAAAAACAAGAGAACACACCCAAATAAATAAACTCAGAGATGAGAATGGAAATATCACCAAAGAAAAAACCAAGATCCAGAACATTATAAACAAATATTTCTCCAACCTTTATGCTAATAAGTTTGAGAACCTGGTAGAAATGGACAATTTCCTAGCAAATATTGACATGCCAAAACTAAACTAAGAAGAGTTAAACTAAATTAACAAGCTCATATCAAACATTGAAATAGAAAGAGCAATAAGCACCTCCTATCTAAGAAACGACCAGGACTGGACGGATTTATAGCATAATTATACAAAGCCTACAAAGCAGAACTCATACCAATACTCCTTCAACTCTTAAATGAAATTGCAAGAGAAAGTTCACTACTGAACTCTTTCTATGAAGCCATCATAACCTTCATCCCAAAACCAGGCAGGGCCTCATCAAAGAAAGAGAACTGTAGACCCATTGTTTTTTTGATGAACATTGATGCAAAACTTCTCACAAAATTTTGGCCAAACAACTTCAACAATTCATCCAAGAAATCATACACTATGATCAAACAGGATTCATTTCAGGGATGCAATATATGCAAATCAATATAATTCATCATGTCAACAAGAGCAAGGATAATAACCACATGATTATCTCAATAGATGCAGAAAAAGCATTGACAAGATCCAACACTCCTTTATGATGAAGGTTCTAGAAAAATTAGGAATCCATGGAACATTCCTCAATACAATAAAGGCTGTATATGACAAACCTACAGCCAGCAGTATACTTAAACTCAGGAGTGAGACAAGGATGTCCACTCTTTCCACTTCTCTTCAATCTAGAGCAGTATGACAATTTGCAAACATAAAGGGGATCCAAATAGGGAAAGAAGAAATAAAACTCTCCCTCTTTGCAGATGACATGATCTTGTATTTAAAGAATCCCACAGACTCCACTCCCAAATTACTCAAGCTGATTCAAAACTTTGGGAAAGTAGCAGGGTATAAAATTAACCCTCAAAAATCAATGGCTTTTCTGTATGCCAACAATGAGAAAAGCGTGGCTGAAATCAGGAAAGCAACTCTATTTATAATAGCCCGACAAAAAATAAAATACCTAGGAATTAACTTAACCAAAGAAGTGAAGGACCTCTATGATGAAAACTTTAAAAACCTGAAAAAGGAAATCAAAACAAAACTTAGAAAGTGGCAAAACCTCCCAGGCTCCTGGATTGGAAGGATCAACATCGTGAAAATGGCAATAGGTCCCAAGGCTATCTACAAATTCATTCCAACCTCATTCTTCAAGGAAATAGAAGAGGCAATCCAAAAATTCATATGGAACAATAAAAGACCCCGAATAGCAAAAACAATCCTCAACAGAAAGAACAGTGCTGGAGGAATATCATTACCATATTTTAAACTCTATTACAAAGCCATAGGAATTGAAACAGCTTTGTACTGGCACAAGAAGAGATCTCAGGACCAATGGAATAGAAATGGAAACCCAGAAATAAATCCACAGACAGATAGGCACCTAATCTTCGGTAAAGGAGCTAAAAAAATAGAATGGAAGAAAGCCAGCTGATATAATTGGTTAATCACTTGTAGAAAACTAAAGCTAGATCCTTATATATTACCCTGCACCAGAATCAACTCCAAATGAATCAAATGAGGCAAAGCAGACACCCTAAAAATATTACAAGATGGAATAGAAGAAACCTTGAGTTACCTTGGCGCAGGCCGAAATTTTCTTAGTAGAGACCAGAAACACAACAAATCAAAGAAAGGTTGGACAAATGGGATTGCATGAAGTTCCAGAGCTTCTAAATGGCGAAGGACATAGCAAGCAAGATCAATAGAAAGCCCACAGATTGGGAGAAGATCTTCACTAGCCGTACAAGAGACAAGGATCTCATATCTAAAATAGATCTGGAACTCAAAAAATTAAAATCCCCAACAACAAATTCGAAAAGAAACAACTGCCCAGGGGCTGGGGGTTTAGCCCAGTGGAAGGGCGCCTGCCCAGCGCTTTCGGTCCTCAGGCCTGGAAACAAACAAACAACAACAACAAAAAATGCCACAAAAGACAAAAAAAAAATAAAGCAAAGAAACAACTGCCCAATAAATAAGTGAGCTAAAGACTTACAGAGAAACTTCTCTGAAGAGGAAATAAGAATGGCCAGTAGACACATGAAGAAATACTCAACCTCTCTAGCCATAAAAGAAATGCAAATCAAAACAACATTGAGATACCACCTCATCCCAGTTAGAATGGCTATAATCAAGAACTCTAATAACAACAGATGCTGGAGGAGATTTGGACAGAAGGGAACCCTACTGCATTGTTGGTGGGAGTGTAAACTCGTTCAACCACTTTGGAAAGCAGTATGGAGGTTCCTCAAAAGACTCCACATAGAACTCTGGAATGACCCAGCAATCCCACTTCTGGGCATTTACCTGAATGATTACAAACAAGGCCATACTAAGGCTACCAGCACAACTATGTTTATTGCAGCATTATTTACTATAGCTAAGATATGGGACCAACCCAGATTCCCCTCAGTAGATGAATGGATCAAGACAATGTGGTATATATACATAATGGTACTCTAGGCTTCTATCAGAAAGAGTGACATTGCCCCATTTGTTAGGAAATTAAAGTCTTGGAAAAAACTATATTAGATGAAGTGTAAGCCAGGCCCAAAGAAACATAGGACCCCTCGTTTCCTTTATTTGCAATAACTAGTATATGTCTGAGACAAGCAGAAAAGGTCAGATAAGATGATGGTAAGCAAAATGTACCCCAAGATAAGGACTCAAGTGTTTTTCTTCTTTCTTGCTGTTGTTTCTAATATATTTATAAGGTACCATGTGATCTTTTTGTTGCTTTGTATGTCCCTCCCCCAGGGTATAACCCCTGTTTTCACTTTATCTGATGTTGGTATAATTTGGAGAGCAGAAGGGAACAAACCAATTGTTTAAATAGGATACAGGTTGACCCTTTGCAACTATGAGATGCATAAGATGGTGTTCGAAAAATGAACTTTACAATTTTGGGGGGAAAGTAGGGGGTGATGGGAGGAATGTACTTGTGTAAGTGGGAGGGAAAGGATGGTAGGGGAAAAACAAAGGAGGAGGCAACAATGCTTGATAAATCTTGATATATTGCTCATGTGATTGTAACCCCTGTGTACAGTATTTTCACAATAAAACATTTATTTTACAAAAAAGAATACTCTAAAGCTGAGCTGTTACTCAGTGATAGATAACTTAATAAGTATGCATCTATTTCTTTCTTAAATCCTTTCTACTGAAAAACAATAATAGAATCTTATACTGAATTCAAGTGGGGACAATTATCTCAGAAGTTGCTAAAGGTTGATAGAACTTATCACAAAAAGATCTATATATAGCCCTTTATTTTTTCTCTTAAATTTGTATATATTTTATCTATCTGTCTATCTATCTATCTATCTATCTATCTATCTATCTATCTATCTATCTATCTATCTAGTTGTTCATGGAGCTTGAACTCTGGGCCCGGGGGGTTTTCCCTTAGATCTTCAGCTCAAGGCAAACTCTCTACCACTTGAGATACAGCAACACTTCCAGTTTTCTGAGTGTTTTATTGGAGTTAAGTCTCACAGACTTTCCTGCCGCGGCTGTCTTTGAACCATGATCCTCAGATCTCAGCCTCCTGAGTTGCTAGCCAATGTCTGGCTCTTTTAAATTTTTATTTAAATATACACAATATACAAATATATATCTAAATATATCTATCTCCACATATAAATATATAAAATATATCTAAATACATATCTAAAATATATATCCAAATATTTAAATATATAATGTCTTATATAAAATCAAATGTTTTGTGTAACTTTACATGTTTACTTAATATAATATAAAATACATAAAGTATTTGTAAATATATTTATATATAAGTATATATTTATAATTTATATACATATATACTTATACATAAATTTATATATATATATGTTGACAATGACAAGCAAGACAGAAAGAAGAGGTCTTTGGGCTAAAGGTGTTTTAAGACTGACCACAGACCTGTTATGGGAGAGTGAGTGATACTTTTCATTTAATTTCTCCTGTTTCTATGGTAATATTGTCTTCTCTTATTTTGTGCATTGTTGCCCTTTGTTGTTGGGTGTTTTAATGGAATATAATTTATATGTAGCTCACCAACATTTGGATGGAGATGAGCTACATGACAAGAAATAAACCTGATAGGACTTAGCTGTGCCTGATTCTGATTAAGATTATGACTTAGACTTTAACCTGATCCTGTGTGGGATATGCATATTAAGGGTGTTCTAATGTTATTTCACGTATTTCGCATGTGACACATATAAATTGTAACAAGAAGGCATAGTGTGACAAATAATATTTTTCAAATATTATTCCAGTAAGACTTCCTTTTTCATACACTACTTTCCATGGACTTTGGCCAGTCTCCTATTAACAGCAGTGAATAACTTCCAGAGAATAACCCATCCTTCCTCTACATATCATTCAAAGAAGTGTCCTGGAGCTCATAGTTTAATTAAATGATTATTATTCCATGTCATAAGTTCGAGATAGTTTACAATATCACAATTGATATCTATTGATTTTCCTTATTTTTAAGTTCTTACTCAAATCCTGTTAGTAACTCCTATTTGATATTATTTTCATTCAGCTGAGGATCAATTTTTCTAAGTGAAGAATGTCTTGAAAGTAAGCACTGACAGAATAAAGCTTAAGTGTGACAGAAAAGAACCCCAGAGGAAGTCAGAAAAAGAATAACTGAAGCTGACAGAAATGTAGTTGAACCACAGGAATATATGGATTAAGGATTTAGCAGAGCAGTGCAAGCTGTCTTCAAATGTGTGAAGGGCTATCATGTGGAAGATGGATTAGACTGGTACTGTAGGGCTTGAGAGAGCAGAACTAATACTTCATATTCGTTGGTTGAAGGGAACAGATTTGATACCTAAGAAGTACTTTTTACTGTAATCAGCACAATAAAGACTGCATTTTGAAGTAGTAAACGTTGGTAGTTTTCTTTGAAGAAAGCTTGGATATTGCAGTAATGGTAATTGCCTAGACAAAATTCTTATATTGGGCAAATATTCATTCAACCAAAAGATTATAGGAATCTATAGAATTCCTATATTTTTATAATAATATCTATCCAAAATTCAGTATTAGGGATGATTTGAAAATGTTTTCATCATTCTATTATTTTAAATGCAATAAAGTTATTTGCAATTGCCTTTGGCACAATAACAAATATTTAAATTAGTGAAACATCTGTTATTTCTACAAAAAATTTGAGTATTCAATCTTAATCTGAAATTGATGCTATTGATGCTGTTTTATTTTTATATGAGTCCATTTTTACATACATATTTTGAGGTTACCAAAAAGATACAAATTCTCACTGAAGATAACTGCCATTTAGCAAATCTAGCTGGACTTTGCAAAATTCTCATTCTCCTCACTCTTCATCCTCATTCTACCTGCCTTCTGCACAAGAATGAGTCCACAAATTATACTAACATCAGATACAGTGAAAACAGGGGTTATACCGTGGGGGAGGGACATACAAAGCAACAAAGATATATCTTATAAATATGTTAGAAAAAATAGCAAGAAATTAAAAAACATTTGAGTCCTTATCTTGGGGTTCATTTCACCTATCCTCAACTTATCTGACTATTTCTGCTTGTCTCAGACATATACTAGTTATTGCAAATAAGGGAAACCATGGGACCTATGTTTCTTCTGGCCTGGCTTACTTCACTTAATATAATTTTTTCCACATCTTGACATAATTTGTGGAGGGGAAGGTGGACCCATTGCAACAATGAGATATACAAGATGTTATGTGGGAAAACAAACTTAACAACTTTGGCCCACAGGGGGAGGGGGTGGGGAGATGGGAAGGCATGGGATGGGGAAACAAAGGAGGAGGCAACAATGCTTGATAAGAAATGTACTCATTACCTTGCCCATGTAATTGTAACCCCTCTGTACAGTATTTTCACACACAAAAAAAGAAAGACTGAGTCCAATTTATACTAGCCTTTCCCCCTCAATGTAGAGTTAGGACCAATTAATATATGTACTTTACAGTTGACCTGTTTTTCTGTTTTATTTTTGATATCTTGTCCAGTTATTTACTGAAAAAATTAATTTATATATGTATATATACATAGTTGCAAAATGGTACCAGTCCTGCATAGATTGACTTTCTAGGATTCTTCAGTTTAATTCTTGCCCCTAAATTTTCACTGGTAAGCAAAACTATATTTGTTCAAACTAAAGACTTAGCATTTGTCAGTCACTACGGTATCTGTTTCTCTGTCACTCTCCCATAAAGTGCTCACAACAATTCTGTAAGGTTTTTACTCGTAAAATATACTATAATATCACTGTTATTTCTTTTGAGACATGAAACTGTAAATCAAAATATTTATTAATGGTGTCAGAATCAGATTCAAGACCTTGTATCTACTAGGCAAGTATTTGCAATTGGGTTACCTCCACAGTCATGAAAATCTTTTGAAGGCCAGGTTTGTGGATATACACTGAGCGTCCCAGCATTCAGTGAGCTCAGTCATTAAAATTTAGGTGTATCTTAAACAATCTTCTACTTCAACAGCAACTTTCAAGGCCATATCTATGTTCTTGAGTAGGTATCAGAAATAGACATAAAAATTCACTGGTTTAATAGTTCTTTGAAATCATGAGTGCATGAACCACAGGAGGTAAACAGGATTTGACATATCCCATAAGTTTATTCTTCCCTCTTGTTTCAGTCTCAAAATCCATATATTATCCTTAAAAGTACATTACTTAGAGAAGATAATAGTTGATATCTGTTACCTAATATTATACTAAAAATACATTTTAAAGCCATGGTTTTATTTAGTCCTGATAATACACACTAAAATACATGTTATTTAACTTGATAGAAGCCAATGAAATAGCAGTGATTCAATATCAACTTAAAAATCTGGTTCTAAGCTGGGCACAGGAAGGTCATGTCTGTAATCCTAGCTACTCAGGAAGCTGAGATTTGAGGATCATGGCTCGAATCCAGTCAGGGCAGAAAAGTCCTTGAGATTCTTATCTCAGAAAACTACTCAGAAAAAGTTGGAAACTGCACTGTTGTTTAAGTGGTAGAGCACTGGCCTTGAGGACAAAGAAGCTCAGGAACAGTGCCCAGGCCCTAAATTCAAGCTCTAGGACCAACAACAAGAAAAAGAAGTCTGGTTCTGGTTCCCAGAGGCAGCTTCTCAGGGCAGCTTCCTACCTGTGTGGTATAGTTATGAGTTCTTTTAATCTTTCCGATTAATATTTACCCTCTAGGCAGTTAATCTGCTACCCATGAGTGGTAACTTCTGTCTTCTCACATTCATTACCCTTGTTTTCCAACAGCTCATCCTCACAAATGAGCCTTAATATATTTAGTTTACAAAGCAACAATAGGAATTGTTGATACTCAAAAGATTTTAAGTGAAGTAAGCCAGGCCCAAAGAAACATAGTTCCCATGGTTTTCCTTATTTGTAATAACTAGTATATGTCTGGGACATGCAGACAACATCAGATAAGATGATGTTAAGTGAAATGAACCCCCAGATAGGGACACAAGTGCTTTTTTTCCCTTCTTTGCCATTGTTTCCAATGTATTTATAAGGTACCATGTGATTTTTTTGTTGCTTTGTATGTCCCTCCCCCATGGCATAAGCCATTTTCACTGTATTTAATGTTGGTATAATTTGGGGAGGGGAAGGGAAAACACAAATTGTTTAAATAGGGATACAGATTGACCCATTGTAACAATGAGATATATAAGACACTAGGTTGAAAAACGAACTTTACAATTTAGTCTGGGGGGAGGAGGGGTAAGTAGCTGAAGAGGAGGGAGGGAAGGGATGGTAGGGGAAAAACAAAGGAGGCAACAATGCTGGATAAGAAATGTACTCATTACCTTGTTCATGTAACTGTAACCCCTCTGTACAGTATTTTCACAATAAAAAAATAAAAATCAAGGCAGAGTAACACACAAAAAAAGATTTTATAATGAAAGAATTCAGTTGCTAGCATTTTTAGACAGTGAACAAAATAACATTAAGGATTGATATTGTAAGTTATATTTTTCCCAGAAATGATGACTCAAAATATGCAAGCTGTGTATTTAGACAAAATTAATATTTTCCAAACTGGCAGTGGCCGTAATGGAAATAATAATAAATGTACTATCCCAAAATGTGTTGGCTCTGTACTGATAGAAAAATGAGACTAATGGAAACTGTTTTGTGTCACTTTCCTCATGAAGAAAAATGATCACAGCTCCAAAGCAATCATCTTACTCTGTGTTTTGTATGTGTGGCAAAATGTATCAAACATTATTTTTTATTCAGAAGAGAAATTTCAAGTGAATGAAAACGTTAAAAAAGATAACATTCCTAAGCTTACATTGGGAGAGTGATATAGATCCTAATAAGCATCAATTAGTTCTTTCTTATACATTAAAGTAAGCTGGAGAAGACTGATTATTGTTGGACCTAATAGACCATAAGAATGTAGGTAAACTCAGCTTTTTGTAATTATGTTCTACATAACCTCTATTAGGCTTGAAAAAAATAGCAATTGTAGTTTACACTCTTATAACCACTCTTTTAATGCTTAAATTTATTCCATGTTTCTTTTATTTGCACACCCTCATTGGTGGTAACTGCTTTTGTATGCCTTTGCAAACATTGAGGATATAGTTTATTCCCTTTGAGCAAACAAGTATACTATAACAAGATGAAATCTGCAAGATGTTAAACAATCAAGGAAGGCCAAATCCAGACATCATATTAATGTGCATAGTGTTCATTCTTCAATGTTTAGTATTTTAAAAGTGAAAGTTTTACCCATGTGTACAAATATGGCATGGTAATGCTACCCACCTGTCCCTAGTATCTCCAGAAATTATAACTGAAAGTAATAGCACATTCAGATGTGCCACAACAGGAAGTTGCTAAAGATTCAGTTGCAGACAGATAACACTATTCAAAAAAAGTAGAAGGAAAAGGAGAAAGAAAAAGTTTGAGAAAGCGTAAAGAGATGAGACAGCTCCAGCAAATAGACTCCAGAGAAACAAGCATCAAGTACACACAGTTCAGAGGGTAGGAGTGAGGTACAATAAACAAAATGCAAGAGTCTCTAAACATTCCTTGTAGTTTTAGTTGCAAACAGAGAGAATCTTATTTCTTTTAAATCACAGAAAATTTAGAAAGAGGAATGGAGAAAGACAGAGAATTTCAGTTAGTGGCAGGAGTAGTACCAGTATGAAAATAGAAGTGACAGAGATGAAAGAAAGAACTAGAGTGTCAGAAAATACACTTAACACTGGATCCAATACAGAAGGAGTTTTCAATCTAACATGATAGGAGTCCTGGTATACATATAGCATTAAGGATCCAGGAAAGCACACTTTGCTCTTTGAATTTGTGTGCGTGCAGGGGTGTGTGTGCACATGCGTGTGTGCGCGTGCATGCGCGCAAATGCATGTACTAGAGAAGAATTATTTGGGAGAATCTTGTCAGAGTTTTTGGCTTTAAAATTCCAGGTTTTCTGCACTGCCCTGTCTCCTTGGATACAGAGCACAGGTCAGCTGCTGATCCACAGAGATCCAGCTAGAAAGCTCTTCTAGCTTTACAGGGAAGTGGAAGTAAGAGATGTGGAGAGTTCTACACATGGATGGGTGGAAGGAATCTAGTTACTGGAGCTCTGGGATAGGAGAGGAGCAGGCAATGTGATTAGACATGTGAGGCAAATTTATAAAAAGACGAGTCACTGGTGCATGGGAAGCTGTATCTGAACCACTATGAGGCTTGCTCATCCTATAACCAAATATTAGAAGAGGCTGAAGACGTGTCAAATAACAATCAAAATGCTAAGTATACAAAAAGGAAGAAAATTGAAAGCTGCAACAAAGTACTGTCATGTCTCATATAAAGGCAGACCTACTAGAATAACAGCAGATTTCTCAGCAAAAGTTCTACAAGTCAGAAGGGCATGGACTTGGTGACATTAAACAAAATAAATGATAAAGTAGGTTATTGTGCCCAACAAAGCTGTCCTTCATAAATGAATAAGAAATAAAGATACTGGCAAACAATAAAAAATGAGTATTCGAGGCAAATGGAAAACAAAATAAAAATAAGAGGTACCCAGATCTTATAAAGCAGAGATTGAAATCCTAGAAGTTGTAAAATATCCAGACACATGTGCCCTACCAAATTTTAACAAATAAGTATAAGAAAAAGCATAAGGAGATTTTTAGTGAAAAATAACACTGAAATAATATTCCCAAAAAAGAAACTGAGGAACAGATTTATTACCGAATTTTACCAGAACTAACATCCTTTTATTCAAGGTATTACATAAGAATGGAAAAGACACTTCCAAATTCATCCTATGAAGCCAGTGTTATCCTGATGCCCAAACCAGAAATCTCTTTTTCTTCTCTTACTCACTTACTCTTTTACTCTCTCTCTCTCTTCTCTCTCTCTCTCACACACACACACATACACACACATGTGTGCACACATACACATATATATAATTATACACACAAAGAAAACTCTGGGTTCATGATTTAAAGTACATGTGATATCTTCAATAAAATCCTTACAGCCAAGCTCAAAATTCATTAACATAATAATAAATTATGATCTGGTTGGATTAACTTGAATAACTCAAGGATGAGGTTTGTCATATACAAATCAATAAACATAATATATGAATGGAATCAAGGACAAGAAGTACAAATAATCTCTATAGATATAGAAAAAGCATTTGACAAAATACAACAGATAAAAATTAGGAAGGAACTATGAGCACAAAGAGTATACTCACCATGTCAATAGGTCTTTAACCAAAGTCAAAATTGGTCAAAGAGCAAAACACCATGCTTGAAACATTGAAATTGCTATAGAAAATAATAGGAAAAGCCTTTTCAAATACAGCATAGGCAATTTATTTCTGAATAATATTATAACCTCTCAAGAAATGACTGACAGAATAGCATCACATAAACAGGATTAATACTAAATTGAACTAATAATGATAATAACACTATAAATCAAATTGAAAAGCAAATCTTAGTGTTCAGAAACAGCCTTCAAAATTGTGGAAAATTTGTTTTTTTTGTTTTGTATGTTTTATATTGTAAAAACACTGTACAGAGGCGTTACAGTTACATGAGCAAGGTAATGAGTACATTTCCTATCCAGCATTGTTAACTCCTCCTTTGTTTTTCCCCTACCATCCCTTCCCTCCTACCTCCACAACTACCCTCCTTCCTCCTCTGAAGTTGTAAAGTTCTTTTCAACATAGTGTCTTGTTCATCTCATTGTTACAATAGGTCAACCTGTATCCTTATTTAAGCATTTTGTTTTTTCCTTTCCCCTTCCCAAATTAGAGAAGTGTATATATAAGATGCAGGGCACCAGAATCAAATATATTGATAATGGGTTATAGCATGGGGGAGGAATATACAATCAATCAAACAAACAAAATTACATAGTACATTATAAATACATTAGAAACAATAGCAAAAAAGAAAAAAACATATTTGTGTCCCTATCTTGGGGTTCATTTCACTTAACATCATCTTATATGGTCATATACACAGAGTTTTGACCTCTTCTGCTTGTCCTAGACTTGTACTAGTTATTGCAAATAAGGGAAAACAAGGGATCTATGTTTCTTTGGGCCTGGCTTACTTCACTTAATATAATTTTTCCAAGTCTGTGGAAAATATTTTACATCTTCATCTGACAGAATATTAATATTGAGTATATATGTAGAATTCAAATAATTAACAATAGAGCAAACATTCCAATTTGTGAATGGGCAAATAAACTGAATATGTAATTTCCAAATGAAGACATATTAATAACTAGTGAATATATGCATAAAGTACATCTTTACCTGTCAAGTAAATGCAAATGAAAACTACATTGAGATTCCATCTCATTCCAGTAAGAACAGCTGACATCAGAGGAAAATAAGTCAATCCCTGTAAAATCAACTAGCCAATAGTTAATCTTTGATTTAAGACTGAGTAAAAACTCTTTTACCCCAAACCCTTAACTCCTTGATCTTAGTTTATGCAAGTATTGTATGGGCATTTCCCATGGGGCTGGCACTCAATAAGTGTTAAGATTCACGCAGCAAGTGCCCATAAGCTTGAAACTGATTATATTTTCTTGTATATGAAGTGACTCAAGAAACTACAGTGACCAAATGAGAGATTTTATGGGAGCTGGATGAATATAAAGCCAAAAAACAAGTATGCATAACTGAAGAGGTTGAGATGTTCCTGGCTGGCTGATCAGATGAATAGTGTTTATTTTGGACACGGTATTGATTTTGAATCAGAGATATCTCATCATACTTGAAACCAGCTCTAAGTCCTGCATTCTCTGGGCAGCTATCAGAAATGGGAATGGTCTGTACCATGTGTCAAGGCAACTATGCACCATCCCTCAATGACATGCTGATAACATGATCCATGTGGCAAAGATTTTCATCTGTGTATCACTTTAAAGTGATTTGACTGTGATTGATTTAAATGAAAAATTGTCTGTCACAGTACTTTTTGCAACAATAAAGAGGGGTGGTATGCTTTAAAAAAGGGACAAACGAAGTCATAATGCAAGCATTACCTCCATAGGGTAGCAGACCTTAAATGTGATGTAAGCTATATATTCAATGTCTAGCAGTATTGCTGCTATAGTGTAGACTTTGTAGATTGGTATTTGAATATGCTACAGTGCTAAAAATAGAAGCACTGGTTTTATGAACTGATGAGTCCTGTTTCTACATCTCTGTTTTGTTGTGCTTTTATGTTGGCTGCTTTTATCAAGTAAGCTTTATTTTTGTCTAAATAGGATTGTCCACAGTTCTTTACTAGCTTAAGTCTGGAAAAAAATTTAAAAAAGAGAGCTTCCTATGTGGATTATTTATTGGTTTCTACTCAGCTTTGAATCAGTTTAGTTCAAGTGTAATACATTGAAATAATTGCTCTAAGTATGAAACCAGGATTTTCTTGCTGATTATATTTGTCTTCTGTTTCACTAATAGAAGAAATTAATTTCCTTTCAAAGATAACATTTTACAAGACAGGTGGAAACTATATGAATAAAATCTACAACTATATTAAACTTAGCAATTATATTCATGCAACCTTACTAAAGTAAACAAATAATACAGTTAAAAAATAGAAACAGAAGGACTAAAGAAAGAGTCCAAAATACATTATAGAGGTGACAAGAGCTAGAACATACGTAAAACCAGAATTGGGTCTCTCAAAGTCAACAATTATCAAGAATCTTCATACAATCTACCATGTAATATTTCTTCATTTGGTACTTCCTGCCAAAGGAACAAATCAGGTGCAAGTAATTTACAATATATACAAAGAAAATGCAGAAAGGCCTTAGATAAGAGTGCTTATCTTAATGACTTTACTATTGCCTTTTTTATTAACTATACTATTTTCAAAAATTACGAGTTGCTAGGTGCCAGTGGCTCACGACTGTAATCCTAGCTACTCAGGAGGCTGAGATCTGAGAATAGTGGTTCAAAGCAGGCCTGCACAGGAAAGTCCATGAGACTCTTACCTCCAATAAACCACCTCAAAACTGAAAGTGGTATTGTGGCTCAGTGGTAGAACGCTAGCCTTGAGCTGAAGAGCTGAGGGACAGCGCCCAGGCCCAGAGTTTAAGTCCCATGCCCACCACCAACAACAAAAAAATGAGTCTAGTTTTAACATCTCCATAATTTTGACTGTGAGCATTTTGCTTCTCAATATTGCTTTTGAAAAATGGAAGCTAAGTAGACATTACCATGCAGATGTTGAAATCAACAAAAGTACATAATGCTGTTTGATTTACCTTAAATTGTAGTTCTCCATCCAGTTTTGAGGTTAAGAAAATTGCTAAGGTATTTCAGTTTTACTGGGCATAGAATATGTTAATGAAGGAAAGAATCAGATTTAAGGCATACATTGAGAAATGATTCTAAATTGTGATTTCATTGCGAGTGATAGATGTGATAAAATTTTGCATGGTTTTTAAATTTGAAAGAGAGCAGGATAGCATTTTTGACTATCAGGTTAGTAAAAAAATACCTTCAACAAAATGGCCTTACCTTCCCAGATTTGTATTGTATGTTGAGCATCATTGAAAGATAAAGCTATTTAAATGCAAATGTATAATAACAAACCAGTGACAGCAATGTATAAGCGAACAAAGCTGGTTGAAAAAATTGTGATTTAACATTTTTCAATCAAAGGCAGATTTGCTTCCTCTCAAAACCACTACTTAAGCAAAGTTTAAGCATTCCTTTTCCAGACATATAATGAATTTTGAGCAAGTTTTCACATATTTTTCTTCCACAATCATTGTCTAATACTTGAAAGACTGAAGTATTATTTTTGTTTGTACAATTTTAAAGGATTCTAGATTGAATATTAAAGAATTTAGAGAAATATAAGATAGATATACTAATTTACAAAAAAATATGTTTTGCCTAGTGCTATAATATACCAAATGAGATATAAGACATGAATGTAATAAGAGGTGTAATGACACCAATATTTAGCATTGTGAGATGAGTTTATTATATAAAAAACAGACATTATACTGCAATATAATCTTAAATTTAAAAATGAATAAATGTATCAAAGTATTAGCATTGAGCCCATAGTTGGTAGGATAAATATATTTGATAAACATATGATGCCCTTGAAAATAAAATGGAATAATTAGAATTTAATCTTTACTGGATTAGAATGTATTACTCAGTGCACGGTACAGAATAATTCAATAAATAATTAATTAAATGATTACAAATAATTTATTATGGGCATGTGATATTGAGAAACTATTTAGCAAAATTCGAAGCATGGATTAAATTACTTTAATAGATGTATGGCTTTTTAAATTCTCATTGAAAGCACTTGGTACTTACTAACTTATAAAAACTAGCCTAATTTGTCTAAGTTAAATAATTTATTGACATAAGCGTTTTCCTAGTATTACTGTATTCAATGTCTGTGGGATATTTCATAATATCCTCTAATTCTTAGCAATCTATGTTTGTTTAACTCTTTTTTATAATCAATTATCTTAATTTCTTTCAAGTACTAACTTATAGTTAGGTATTTCATTTTTAGTTTAAAATTTCATTTATTTCAATTCTTATTTTGTTTATGTTTCTACTATAATTGGATTTAATTTACTATTTTATTGCTGTTTTGAATTTATGTCAGCCAGATTCCTAGATTACTGATTTGAGAGCATGATTACTGCCTGAGAATTGATGTAATATTTTTTCTGATTGCTGTTAAATTGTATCACATAAATATTGATATATTTTTCTTATTATTTTGGTAAACAAAATTTAGTGTTGCCTTTGTGGTTTCTTCTTTGATTGATATCCAGAATTGTGTACTTTAACCTTCAAATACATGTGAATGTTTGAAGGTATTATTGTATTATGGATATTACTAATTTAATTTCCTATACATCAGATAACATCCCATATAATTCAATTTTTTAAGATTCACTGAAATGAATAATATGACACAGAGTGTAATGTATTTTCTCTGATCCTATGAGTGTCATATACCCAGAATGATGAAGTGTATTTGGTGTTAGTTGGTAAAGTATCTTAACAGATCATATCAAGTTTACTGATGTTTGAGTCTTCTGTGTCCTCACTTGTCTCTATCTACTTGTTCTTACTAGAAGATCTTTATGAAACACAGCTCTGCAAATACATCCTGATACATTTCTTCATCAGTTTTTGTATTATCTGTGAATTTGAGATTTTGGATTCATCAAGTTAGAATTACTACTGTTAGTAACCAATTGTAAAGAAAAATTCAAAAGGAAAAGAAGCCCTACACAAGTCATACCCTCATGAACTTAGGTAAAATATCCAAACAATATTTGAATTATTTAAATCCAGCAATATAGAAAGGATCCATCTCATATCCAAATTTAATCAAGACTCAAGATTGTTTGGCTAGCCTATGAAGATTTCATGTTTTTCTTATATTCTTAGAACAAAATTTTTAAAATCGTATTAGAGCCCAAAAATAAAAGTACTAACAAAATTTGGTCTTCTTTTAGCATTTGACACTTTCAGTAAACTTGAAATGATTAAGTTAAAAAATAACAAAAAAGATGCTATGTATTGCCTATAAATAATAGGCTTAAAGATGCACTACAAAAGCTTTAAAAAAAGTAAGTTTCTTGAAATCTGAATTCCTCTGATTTAATCTTACATGGGACAGGAAATTTAAACAATTTTGAAATGGATTATCTGTTACAGGTTGAATAAAGGCTTCGACCTGATACAACATCAAACATAGCACTGAGAGTAAGAAAGTGAACTGTCACAATCAAAATATTAAATTTCCTAAACCATTTTGCATTTGGAAATCAATGTCACATACGTATGTAATAGGAACACCTAAATAAGCCTGTGTACTATGAATGTCATGAAAATCAAAGATGTTGAATGACACATTTGATTTTAACTTGTTTTGATTCCTTACCTGGTCCAAACGCCTTATTGTTAAACAAAGCTTGTTTTGCAATCATTGTAATTACAAAATCAACAACAGAGTTAAAAAATACTTCTGATATTTTGTCAATAATTATCAAAGTTTAAATATGTCTGATTTTGGTTTGTCATATTTGCTTTCAGTTGAACTTTCTAATAAAGTTTTTCTAGCATGTTTAAATTTTTTTTTCTATCAAAATCAACATTTAAACAGAATATCAGACACTGTTGAAGCATTCTAACAGTGTTTACACTGTTTCTTCTAGTCTTTTTTCTTGGAATTGCAATCAGTCTTATCTGAGAAGTCACAGGCACATAAATCACTCATATTACCTTTCAGTCACACTCCAATTTGATCAAAAGCAGTATTTTCCACCTGGAATTGTTCACATAATTCACAAAACATTGTGCTAAACTGGATCTTACTGTTTCCTCAAATCAAAACTGTACTCAATAGGTGAAAATTTTCTATCAGTATGTTAGTAGATGAAAGAAATATTCTATGGAATACATACACATTTTTTCAGCAGAAGAGTTAGAAAGTTTGGTGAAAATAATTTCATTTTGATATTTATTTCAAAAGAGTAAACTGAAATGGACAAAAAGGCATACATTGTTTTATTCTTCTACATTAAAAATTTCAACATACATCCCTTGCTAACATACTTATAAGATGATTTCTATGTTGCTTGTATGTCCCTTCCCCACGGTATAACCCCTGCTTTCACTGTATTTGATGTTGGTATAATTTGTGGAGGGGAAGGGGAAAAACAAATCGTTAAAATAGGGATACAGGTGGACCCATTGCAACAATGAGATGTACAAGGCGTTATTGTCGAAAAACGAACTTTACAACTTTGATGGGGGGTGGGGGGAGGGCCGGGTGGGGGAAGAGGGGAAGTATGGGAAGGGATGGGAAAGAGAAACAAAGAGGAGGCAACAGTGCTTGATAAGAAATGTAAAGTTCGTTTTTCGACATAAGGACTTGTACATCTCATTGTTGCAATGGGTCCACCTGTATCCCTAGTTAAACGATTTGTTTTTTCTCCTTCCCCTCCACAAATTATACCAACATCAAGTACAGTGAAAGCAAGGGTTATACCATAGGGGACTTTGGCCGGGGGGGGGGCGGGGGGGGGGAAGAACCGGGTGGGGGGAAGGGGGGTAGTATGGGAAGGGATGGGAAGGGGAAACAAAGAGGAGGCAACAATGCTTGATAAGAAAGGTACTTGTTATCTTGCCCATGTAATTGTAACCCCTCTGTACGGTATTCTCACAATAATAAATAAATAAATAAAAAGTCAGAAAGAAAAAAAAAGAAATGTACTCGTTATCTTGCCCATGTAATTGCAACTCCTCTGTACGGTATTTTCACAATAAAAAAATAAAATTAAATAAAAAATTAAAAAAAATTTTAAAAAGATATTTATTTTGTATAATTGATCATTTGAATATTTTCTATTCATGTTATACTTTATTTTTGATTGCATTTCACAACAAATATATATAAATATATATACAAAGATATATATTTTTTGCTAAGAATTTCAGAAATTCTGTTATCAGAATAACAAGTTTAGAAGTACATATAAAAATTATTCTAAATGCCATAGGTTGCTTTACTTATCTGGAGAGCCAAGATATTTTCTATCAAAAGCATGATACAACATCTGTCTATCCATTATATTTTCCTCACTTTGATGTGGTTACAAAGAAACAAACAAGCAAACAACCTACCTCAATCTTATGATTAAAGGCCCAAAGAGAAGCAGTAGTCACAAATCCCCTGTTGGGTTGATTTTGTGTTTCATACATGGTGAAATTTGTTTCCACATTTACTTGTGGACTTCATTCTCAATATTCTTTATTTAAATTTCTCATTTACTTTTTGGATTCTTAAGTTTTCTGTTCATAATAATGAATGCTTGGGCACTGCTATTTTTTTTTTACTGATCACTTGGAAAAAACTTGTTTTAAGTAGTCACTAACCAGTTTTTCTAAGCTTCTTTTTCATTATGCATTATGCATATCTTCAGATTGCATTCTTTAATGATTCTAATTATCGCTTGCATTATTCAACTAAAACATTTATGGAATGTTACAACTGTTTAGTTAATAAGGATTTAAGTATCTATCCATTTAAATTCTCTGATATTATATGTTATCTAAAAGAGCAGCAATTATTTTTAAGGACTCTTTACTTACAACATAGATAAGTCTTCTGTCAATGAAGATCTTGAGGTCAAGGCATTATAGAGTATCAAACCTTACCCTAACATTTATTTAAGCATTGAGACATGGGTAAGAGAATTTTTCCTTCCCCATGACATTTCATTATTTCCATTTCTTACAAAAGGTACATAAAAATCACTTAGCTTATGAGTGTGGCCAATATTAAATGTGTTGTAGCCAGGAAAGTTAAAGTCCCTGGAATGTTATAAAATAATATATTCTTAATTAATAAATATTTCTTAGTGTGTGGAAGTGTGAAAGAGAGGGAGGGAAAGATATGACAAGATATGTGTGTATGTGTATGTGCATGCATGTAGGGGGCATTAGAGAGAGAAAGAAAGAGATTTAGAGATTAATACATGGTAGAAAAGACTACCCAGCTTTCACTATATGAAGAAGTAGAAGTAATTATTATATCTCTGCTAATACATAGTTTGCCAAGAATCTGTAAATTTGGATAATTGTATCCTTCCTGTCAGTGTATATAAGAAATAATTAGTGAAGGTACCTGTAAGGTTTCTGCACTAAAATTACATTATAGTACTATTTGCTGGAAGGAATTTTACCATACTTCTATAAGAAGTCTTCAATTTAATGTCTAACATTGGTTAGATGTCATCTTCTTCTAAGAAAACACAGAATATTGACTGACAGATGTAACCAGGAGCTTTTAACTTAGTTCAAGTAGAATGAATACTAGCCTTAAGTAAAAACCATTGGTTTACCTAAGAGATGTTTCCATTATTTAGGGATTTGAAATGATTATATTCTGTAGGTCATTACCAATGGCAGAGATAACACACAATAAATGTGATGAACATATTCTCCCATTCAAAAGTTCTAAGCCCAAGGAAAACATTGTGAAATGATACTTGAGAAAAAGTGATTGTCCAAAATTATCCAAGCCTACATTCTTACAAACCGCCTTCTTGATTCACATACCATAATTATTCATATCCCCTATATCAACATTTTAGCACCCTGTTCTTAATAAAATGGTCTATGAATGCCAATTAATGCCAGCAGGGATGTGAATGTCTATCCACCAGGAAGTAGACTGAAACCACCATGTAATTTCACATAGGCTATTGAACAGGAATGACTTTCCGTCTCTTTCAATCTAAGCTGCTTTCAAACTAGTGACCCAGAAAAGAAAGACTGTGTGTGCCATTGTCATTTAGTTGGAAATCACTGTTCCCTTGAGTTCATTGAGTCCTAAACAGTATTCAAATGTTTTACTGGAGCTAACAGGTTGTACTTCTGAGACACCAAAACTAGAATTACATTTTATTTGAAATCTTTTATAGCCCTAAACTCAATTTCTGCAGATGAGAAGTCGAGAAAAAAAGAATTCACGGGAACAAAGAAGGGACAGAAATATTTTCAATGCTCTCAAACCTGTCTTTCTAGTACACATTCTATTCTTCACATTAAATGTCCACTTACTTAAAATAAAGAACAACATTTTATAAACAATTACATGAATAAAATGGTAGATTCTCCTACTAATGAACATGAATATGTGTGTGGAGAGAGACTTTAATTCCTCACAAAATGCTCCTCTATAGTTTATCCTTTGTCTTTACCCCAGTGCTAATTTATATTCAACAAAATATAAACATAGAATTTTATAATATGCCTCAGCCTCTGAACCTATTCATTTATAACAATTCTAAATCATTATTAAAAAATGTCTCATTGAAGGCATAATGCAATATATAATATTAACTATATTATATATTATTTACATTATATTCAAGACATATAATGACGCTGACTACTTCAGAAGCATCAGAATGGAATGGAACATAATTCTCTATTACTTCCTTTTTCACAAAATCATTTTTATTTAAGCACAAAATTAAAAAAAAAGTATGAAAGTTTCTGGGGAATATAAGTGATAAGATATCTATATATTTATCGATCTTTCTATTTATTAAGAGAGAGAATGAGAATGACAGTGTGTGGAGAGAGAGAGAGAGGGGGAGGGATTTATCATGGGAATTTGCTCGTACAAATACGTTTGATGATAATTCACAAAATATGTTGTCGGAAGTATATGAGGAGAAAACTCTTACATAGTCCAGGACACCCAGCCAAAGCCTCTGAGGGAAAGAGAAAACTCCTTCAAAGTCTGGGCAATAGTCCAAACGTCAGGCTACCACCTAGGGGGAAGACATGCGGAACGTACTCCAGTGAATGACCTCATAACACTCCCTTAAAATAAATCACCTGCACCCTGCTTATTTCCTGTAACCTTTGATCACGCAAAGCTGCTTCACGTTTGCTGACTAATATTAACTTTCTTTGTAAGCTGTATATAAGGATGTAGTGTTTTTATTAAACTCTGTCTATATCTACAAGTGTAGTCCACTCTCTGCCTACTAGGTGCCCTATCCCCAGGTCCCGCTGAGGAATCAGCAACATTCCTTCACACACTGGAGTCCCAGGAATCTACTGGTATAATTTAAAGATCTGAGAACTGCCTTCAAAGACTTGAGAGCTGGGGATGCCATTGATAAAAATATTGTATCCAAACCCTCAAGGGCCAGGAGCTGTGATATCTGAGGCCTGTAAAATTAGATGTCTCATCTCAAGAAGAGAGTATGAATTGTCCCTGTTTTTTTTCCCCCGGCAATAGGCCTTGAATAGATTGAATGACCCCTCTTCAAATTGATGAGTTTAGGGTGCACTTATACTTAATCTACTAATTCAAGAAACAATTGCTTTAAAAAGTATCTTCAAAATACATTCAGGAATAATGCTATACTAGAATTTTGGTGACTCAGTAAAAATATACCTGATGATTATGGATTGCCTGCCTAAGCCTATCTTTGTTTCCCAGCTTCTGCTCTTTTGTTGTAGAAATGTATCTAGAAATTTGAATGAGCCAGTATTTTATAATTTTTACAAATATCTAAGGGAAATTCTTGTGAAAATAAATAGTGACAATCATGGGTAAGTAAAAGAAGAAATCTGGATTTTTTTTTAATTTTCAGATTTAAATCTACCATGGAATTCTCCATAAATAATCCCGTGGCTAAAATATGAGCATAGACAGCTATAATTAACACAACAGGGACATACATTCACAGATATTAAGAATCTCTAGGTTTCATATATCTCTACTAGTTTGACTGTGACTCTTAATCATTGCACAAGGCTTGTTACTGAGTGCTGGATTTCAATAATTGGAAAAATAACAATAAATCCCATCTTTTTAGTTGGCATGCTTGAATTTGCAGGCATGAAATCGCAGCTACAAAATGAAGTGATATTCAAAGAAATTTTAATTTGTAAAATCCTATCTTTTTTGTGTACATTTCTTTGTTTTACTTGCTCCTTTGAAGTCAATAATTAAAATTCCCTGGGACCTATTGGTTACACTCTGTCTCTAGCTCTGCTCGTTTTTTTTGTTTTGTTTTTTAATTTCATTGGATTCTTAACTGTACTCTGATAGTTCTGCTCTAGGACACCCAAGACAGCAGCAAAGCTACACTTAAGAATCCATAAAATTTTTCTATCATTCCAGCAGCTGGACATGTGTGATGTTGAGAAAAAAACTATTAATTATATTGAGAAAAAATTAACCATGTTGAGCAAAAATGTTGATTATACTGGTCCAGTATGCCCAATAGTAATTGATTTTTTTAAATTGGATGTACCAATATTCAATGCTTATAAGTTGACAGTTGGTACCACCCTTGTCAGATCATTCTGTTTATCAGTATAATGGGATCTTTTCTTTCTCTCTCTTTCTCTCTCTCTTTCTTTCCTAGGGTGGGAAGTCTGGTTTGTATGTAGAGTTGAAGCACTCCTATTTAGGTTCCATTTATTTGTACTATTTTTCCATTCTTGAACCTATTCCAGTGAGGTATGCTTTTTTTGAGGCAGTAAACAATTTGGCCTTTTTATTAAAAATATTCAATTTCAATCTGTGCCTTATAATTGAAATAGGGACAATTAACAGAGTTAGTTATTATTGAAAGGTATGTTCTAAACTAATTTTGCTGCCTTTGTAATGCTTGACTCTTTACTAAACTCATATGCTGCCCATTTTCTGGTGAGATTTATTTTCTATTTTCCAGGTTGACTTTCCTCCTAAGAGTCTGAAGAAAGCAAGGAAGTTTGTAAGAGGCATGCATTCTAAGGAATCCAAAGGAATGATATAACATTTGAACTGGACTGTTGCAGTTTTTTTTTAAATCTCATTTGTGCACAACTAATTCAGTGGGATACTCAAGATGTTGCAACAACGTAATAGTAGCTGATATAAAGCCACTGAATTGTTTTATTTAAGGAATATGTGAAAAGACATGTGCAAAACTAAAGAAAAAATTAAATGATACATCATGTCAAGGAGGCCAGAAATATTAACTAGCAAATTCTAAACAAAACAAAGGAACAACAACAAAGAAAACAGACACCAGTGACTCATGACTGCAATCCTGGCAACATAGGAGGCTGAGATCTGTGGTCATTGTTCAAAGCCAGACCCAACAGAACTAATCTGTAATTAAAGACACTGTAATCTCCAATGAACCACCCTAAAGCTAGAAGTGGAGCTGTAGCTCAAATGGTAGAGTACTAGCCTTGAATTGAAAAAGTTAAGAGACAAAGCCCAGTTGCTGAGTTCAAGCCCCAGTACCAGCCCAAACAAAAACAAATAAACAAAAGAGACTAAACAAGTTTTTAAAAGGAAATATGCAAAGCCCTATAACAGTCATGGTAAGACAAAGGTAAAAATGAACATAATCTTATTTCTATGAATCTCTTCACTTATCAGAAGAGAATTCTATCAGAGTTGTGTAAGGCTTCAAGATTTTCCATGAAATGCACGAAAATCCTGACATATTTAGACTTTTTTGATATCTTCTGAGTTGTTCTTCACCTTTATTTTAAGGAAGAAGAAAATAGAGACAATCTGAAGAATAGTTACGTTAACAACTTTTGAACATTAACAAATAAACAAAGCCATGACAAATTAAGTTTCTTGCTTTACCTCATATAACTGCTAACATGTTTGAAACTTTATTTTCTGTCTCTGTCTTCCTTTCTCAGCAACCTGATGCTATTGACACAGGTGGTGATATTTTTCCCCCAGTCCTGGAAGTGTCTGATTATTTGTTGTGATTATTTCAAGACAGTAGTGGGACTTCTTGTGAATATTTTCTTTTTAATTTCAACATCTTTATATCAAAACAAAGTTTGACTTTACCTTCAGTAGCTCTGAATATTTTATTAAATTTAATATTAAGCCAGAAGCATTTTACTTAATCATTTTAATATATGAATTTATCAGTTCATAAATAATGCATCTGTGTAAGAAAAAGAAGTTAGCAGCCATTTCTTGTCAACAACTTTACAGTGTGTTTCCAATTGTCATTTTGCAATAGAAAAGGCTGAGACTAATGACCTAGTTGTGAGAATTACATAAGATAATGTATAAAGAAAGACCTTATATTACCTTATACATAAAGAGTTTAGCTAACCTTATGAGCTTTTTTTCCCCATGAATGTTCTCATTTGGAAGACATTGCAGGATATTTGTTCACTGTATTCAAATTTCTTAGACTATCTTTCACCTATTGCAAAGGCCAAAACTCTAAAATTTTCATAATATACTTTAATAAATTCATACTCACAGAAATTTACCAATGACATATACTAAAGAGAAATAATAGAAAAACAAATAATTGTGATAGTAATATATTTTGTTTTACTTTTTTTTTTTTTTGTCAGTCATGGGGCTTGAACTCTGAGCCTGAGTGCTGTCCCTGCGTCCTTCAGCTCAAGGCATGTGCTCTACCACTTGAGCTACAGTACCACTTGCGGTTTTCTGGTGGTTGTTGGAGGTAAGAGTCTCACGGACTTTCCTTGCCCGGGCTGGCTTTGAACCGTGATCCTTAGATATCAGCCTCCTGAGTAGCTAGAATTATAGGCCACTAGCCCCCGGCTTTGTTTTACTTTTGAAGAATGGAAAGTTCTAGGGGATGGGGAGGGCTGGATTTCTAGAAATACTTTCTTCTTGGAAGCAATGTTAAATGAGAGTTTGAGAAAGATCAAATTATATTCTTAACTACAAAAAACACATTGAGAATTTTTTGGAGTTATAACATAATAAAAAGTTCTCCTCAAGCATGCTATTTTAAATGTGATAGTCTATGAAACCTATCAAAATAGAACACAATGTGCCATGCCAAATAAAGATTGAGGAATCATTATGTCTTGAAATTCTACTTGAAAAATCTGAAATTGTTATACAAATAGAACTAGTTGCAGCTATATGCCAATAGGTACAACACAAATCTGGAACATTAGCATAATTCTTTTTTGGTCTTACACCATCCAACTCCCTATCTCTCTCTAACTGAAATGATACCTTCTACAATTTCATGAATAGACATTATTTCCTTGTAATTATTTTTATGATTAGCTATAAAAATTTCCCTAAAATGGATTTTATTTTTATTTTATTTAAATTTATAGTAATATAAACCCATTACTTAATTTTTTTGAAATTGATTATTTTGTTGCATATATTATTAGCCTGTCCATTTCTGCTTTATGACTATCCAAAAGTGTATTGTGCACTTACTGATGATGAGCATTTTGCTGTAGCATAGTTTTTTTTAGTAAACAATATGAGTATTATAGTGTTTATGTTTTACATATGTATACTTGTGTTGTAAGATACTAGGTTGCCAATATAGTTAGAATAAAATTTCTGAATTTTCTGTGATTCAAATTTATAGAGCAATACTGCTAAACTGTGCAAGGTGGGGTCATGCCTATAACCCTATCTACTCCAGAAACTGAGCCCTGAGAATTATGGTAGGAAGCCACCTTAAGCAGACAAATCTGAATCCTTTGTTTACATAAAACCAGCAAAAAGCTGGAGGTCTGACTCAAGTGGGCTGGTGCTTGCAGTGTGCAGGAAAGTCAAATGAAGGCAGGAGGCCCTGAATTCCTACCCCAAACCTACAAACAAGTAATACCTCCTCCCCCCTTAAAATACCACATTTTCTGAGATGGATTGCTAGCTTCTATAACCTATCAGAGATATCTAATATTATTAATCCTCCTCATCTCCAAAAAATAAATATTAATGGTTTCCAATAAACCAAATTCTGTGATATTATGTCATTATAATCATGATATGAATTTACTGACCATTTCTGACATCTAACAAGCAATCTGTTAATTTTTTTGTTTCTCATTTTTGTTTCTCATTTATATGTACAAAATTTACAAATAAGATTAGAGCTCAATGAATTTACCCAGGTTGAACAAATGTTCATGATCAACACTGAGAATAAAAAAAAACTAGTAGATTTAGCTGTATTTTATCCATCAAGAGATAGCTCTATCTAGCCACCATAGATATACTTGTACTGATATGACATTATAGAAAAAGAAAACACATATCAAATAAATGTATCTCTTCTTTTTGCTCACTGTTTGTGGGTAAAATCATATTTTATGTAACAGTCATCATTTGTGTTGTATGGTTTGTGATGCTTGCCCATTTGACTGTTGATAGTCAGTTGGTGTTTTTCAGTGTTAAATTGCCATGTGATCCCTTGTTGGTGTGTATACAGAATATGATTTGCTGGATCTCATTAAATTATGAGCCAGCTCTATAGATAACTACAAACATTTTCATATGATTGAGTAATATTCAGCTTTTGGTTTGCATACCGGCAGTTTAAATGATTCTGATCAAAAATCACATCATGATTTTCTTGTTAGTCTTTGATGTTGATTTCACCAATAGGCATGCGTTGGTTTGCTAGTAACTTTACTATGCAATTCTGTTTAACGAGTTGACACTTCATTTGTTGTTCAAGCTCATTACAGCATTCTTTTTGATGGAGTAACTTTTCAAACATTTTTTTCTCTATTGTGCCATTTGTGTCATCTTATTAATTAGGGACATTCCTTTAAAAAACATTTGGAATATAAATCTTTTCATAGAATATGCATCATTGTTTCTTGTTTTCATTTTCACCTACATCTCTCTACCTTTTTTTTTCAGTGATACTGTACAGTGTTCTCATGCGATTCATAAACAGTTTGAATGATGTTTTTGTTATAGAGCCAACCAAAATAGCTTTAGGACAGACAACAGGAGATTTATTTTCTGTTCATCCCTTTAGTGAAGAAGTAAAACTATTAGGGACTTATTTGTGATTTCTCCTCAAATTTTATTACATCTTGGAATCACATCTTTTCCCATTTTAATGTTCCAGATTGGGTTCCACTTCCCTTCTAGTTGTGCACCTGAGTGCCCACCTCAACCACTTCACAGCCACCATAATTACTTGACCACAGGTGTGTGCCACCGTGTCCAGCTCCCTTTCATGGATACAGATTTTCTCTGTCTCTCCTGCCCTGACTGTCCTGCATCTGCCATCCTCCTAGTCTCTGCATCTGGCAGAGCTTGGATGACAGCAAAGCAGCCACCGTGATGCCTTGAGAAAAGGGTCATCTAGAACTTTCTGCTCAGGTTGGTCACAGACTACAATCCTCTCATTCTCAGCCTCTCAGATAGCCATTGTGCTTGCTCAAAATAATCCTTAGTGAACTAAATTATTCGAACTATCAGAAGGAGGACAATTAAGGACTTCTCCTGGGTACCCCACTCACCCCACATTTCAAGTACTTCGGAGTAAATTAACTTGGTGGAGTCTAAACACCTATTGGATACCAACTGAACTGTGCTTGACAGCAAGCTCTGGAATAGACGTCCCTAGTGGTGTTAAAGAATTATTATGCTTTACTAAGAAGCAAAGTTATTATCAAGAAGCAAAATAATAGGACCCACTAATTAAGAACTCATTTTGTGATTAAGCTAGTTCTTTTAAAGATTTCAATATAATTTTCCCATTAAAAGTTCTTTGATACACTTGAAAGAGGGTGTGTTTGAAGTCCCCCTTCATACTGAAGATAGAGAATTCTAGGCTTTGTTACAGTGTTTTTGAAAAGTAAAAGGAATTAACTATGGCAATGATGATTTGTGTTGTTTGCATATGAATTGCTGCACTCCAACTCTTCCTATTTCATCGTCAAAATACCAATTAGACACCAGTGCAATTGTCTTCTAAATCTGTAAAGAAGAACTTTTGAGGGCTATATTTAAAGCAATGGATACTGTTCAAACAGAGATTCAGAGTCCAGGTATTAAAAAAAATGAATTTGGAGCTCCTTTCTCCACTCTCTGTTTTATAAGGAAATCTTAGTGATAAAATTACAGTGAGAAGTCAGGCTGCATAATGTGTACTTTATATAGTCTTATAAAACTAGCTTTGAAGTGACAGGATTTATTAGGGCAATGATATTAAACTTAATCAGTTGAAGATCAATATCATTTTGTTATTGTTGTTGTTAAGTGTTTGGGAACACCTAATGCCTGCTAATTCTCCTGTAATATATTGGGAATTAGTATTTGCGCTTATTAAAAAAGGGGATTAAAATTAAAAACAAAGAAATTAATTTTAATTACTTCATGTAAGTGTTATGAAGACCACCACAGGCTACTTGCTATCAAGGGACAGAAAATAAATAGGAATAACTTCTAATAAATAAAACCAGTCTAAAAATCCAAAGCAGATGTAGAATTCTGAGAATTGTAGTAATTTACAGGAAAGAATAATAAGCAACCAGAAAGTTTGTTATAATTCTTAGATATGAGTAGTAAATTAATATTAAGTGGAACAGGTTACTAAATTTGACTTTTTAGTCAAAAATAAGTATTAGTGAGAACACAACTCAAAGTCCAATTAAAGTATTCACAGTGACAAAGTATGGGGTTAGTGTTAGCTAGATCTCAAGGTGGGGTGCCCCTTAGAATCACATATATCAATCAGATAGAGTTTTAATTTTGATCATCACATAATGATGAGTTCTGGAATAATCTTGTCACTTAACAGGTATAAAGTCTGAACAGAAAAAAATCTGGATGCTCTAAGTTTGAGAAGAGTCAGCAGAAAGAAGCAATAACACATATTAATGAATTTCTCAAGAAGACTGTTTAATTCCAGACACACCACAGATGATAAAACTCAATTTAGAGTCCAGTATTGAAATCCAGATCTTCCAGAGTCTAATAGGAAGACAATGGAAAGAGGGTAGCCTATATACCACAATGTTCTTCCTTCTTTTCAGAAGGTGAAAATGTAGGTCTTGTGTACATAAGGTAAAAGGGATTGCTGGAAGCTAGGAAGGGTGAGGGGACAAGGGGCTAGATAGATATTGGATAAAAATATAAAAACTGAGGCCTGTTCAACTTCCATCTACTACATAGGAGCATGACATGTTTATCATTTTTCCCCCATCTCTACTTGATCATGTTATCCTAAAATAAATCTTCACTAAAAATTAAAAAAATGTCATTTGATCTGGAATGTTTTGTACCATTTTAGGATAATGCTGGTCTAGAATAGCATAACTGAATAGATAAGTAAATGAAAGATTACTCTGAAAAAGGAGGCTCTATAAAGCATGCTCAGCTTTTCACCAAAGCTTGAATGGTTTCTCATTTTAAATTCTAAGGGACAAAATCTAGGGAACTCATGAAGTTTAAGGACTAGAAGAATGAAAGTTCAGGTAGAGAGATTCCAGGGACTAAAAGTACCTTCCAATTTTGTAAGCTTTGTAATAAACTCTGATGAAAACTAAACCTATCTTCTGAAATTTCAGAGAAGGCTCAGTTTAGCTCCACAAGTGGCGCTTTTTTTTTTTTTTTGGTGGTTAATTGGACATAGAGTTTCATGCTTATCTTTTGTTTGAATAATTAACCTTTACTTTAAAAAATGCCTGGTAAAATCAAATAAAATAAATATATTTATATAACAAATATATTAAATATAAATATGAATATATATATATAACTATATATGGGTCAAATACAAATTGTGTGTGTGTGTGTAAAACATAATTGACATGAAAGTCAATAAAAATGTCATTTCAATAAAAAAAACAAAAAAAACAAAAACCAGGATGATGAGCTATGGAACAAATATTTTTTATTTATTATTGTTAAAATTCTGTTGTTTGAACTCAGGGGCGCATGTTCTCCCTTGACTTTTTCACTCAAGGTTGACTTGGGCCACATCTCCACTTTTAGCTTTGAGCTGCTTAATTTTATATAAAAATCTCAAGGACTTTCTGCTCAGGCTGGCTTCAGAGAGACATTCTCAGCTTCATTCATGCACACATACATACATACATACATTCGTACTTGCATACATGGAGGATAGATGAGAAGTGGATGGATAGATGATAGCTAGCTAGCTATCTAAATAGATGATAAATGGATGAAAGTTGAGGATTTCTGTTTGATATTTAATAATTGTTTCCATATCTTGATAAATCTCTCTGTTAAACTATTGAATCGATTCTCTGTACTTTCTCAAATCTCAAATCTCTCCCATGCAGCCGATTTAATATTGCATTTCACAATCTTTCCAAGAACAAACAACTATGTGATGAGTTTCTGGTGCTATATTTTGACATCTAGATGACACCGTTATTTTCTTAAAGATCTTGATACCTGCTGGTATGTGAAGTCATATATGCACTGGAGAATTAGGCGTTTATTACAATCTTAAACTGCCTTTATTTATGCTATTTCCATAAATTTTAAGCTGCCTACTTTATTTCTCTAATCGCATCTTCATTTGTATCATTTTAGTGACAGAATGGGCTCAGGTCTAGGTTTGTGGACAGTCCAGAACTGATATGATACAATCGTTTTAGCAATAAGGGGTGATCTAAGCCCATATTAGTCTCAAATATCTAATTGGTTAGTTGTTCAACATGAAGTGGTGAGGTTTATAAAGGGTACTCAATCCCCATGTACCTCTTCTGAGGCTGAGGGGGGCCACAGGCCTCTTGTAGTCATTATTGGTCAGGCTCTGTGGAATTCTAACAGATGGGAATGGCCAATTCTAGATTCTATGCCAGACCTGTGGCTAGTCATGACTATGAGCTGGGCTCACAGCATGCCAAGACCACCTCATAAGTAAAATAGGATCAAGGCCCATAGTGCTATAAAGATACCTATTGTTTGGACAGATTATGGCCCTCTTCTTCAATTTGCCACATTTGATTCTGAATAAAATATATTCCAATATACTGGCACCATCTGTATTTGCCCATGCATTAGAGTTAATCCAGTGGCTCTGTCCACTATCAGACACAAAGATGTTAGACTCTGCCCATTAGTAGATTTCACCAGTCTGGTTTTGAGTTCCAAGTCAGACTTTTCACTTATTATCCTGTCTGACCCCCAAGTGAGTGGAGTTTTGCTTGATATTGTGCTGCTTTCAGATGACAGTAGATGACAGTAGATGACAGTAGGGATGAAGACAATCTTTTCAGACACTTATGCTCAGCTGGTGTGAACCTAAGCCATGGCTTCCAGGACCTGCAGAGTACCATGGACAAACCCAATTCTATGCCACAGCTGATAGTGAGGCAACAGGAAACTCATATCTGGCCAATATGGTGCAAATATTTCCATGGAGCCAAAGTAATTCCGAAGGTCATGTCTTCCAGCACTTGACAGGGTATGGAAGAGGAGAGCTATGTGCCCTAACTTTGGGAAACAGATAGAGAGACAGTCCTTCTGCCATCTTTGGAGCAATATTAAATCCCAGAATTGGAGTATCTGGAGATCCATGGAATCCTCTTTGTATCTGGTAACTTAGCACTTTGATTCAGTGTTTCCTCTGGAAACAGAGCCTTTTAATTTCATACTTACAAATTGATAAAGTAAAACAATTAAACAGCTGTTTTACACATGTAATTTTTTACTTTGTGAATTTCCTCTGGTTTCCTACCAGGCTCTCTGCCTGGAAGTACAGGAGGACAACAGAATGGACTGATATTATGTAGTCTGAGAATAGCACACACCTCCATAGTGCAGCTCTTTCTGACCTTTTTCTTCTCAGCAGGGAGTTAGTTCCAGACTGCTCTGCACACTGAAGTCACTTTTTCACTAACAGGATATCTGAAATGTACATCCTAACAGTCTCATTGGTAAACTGTGCAGAATCCATGAAATTAATAAGATTCATAATTCCATTTCCTTAAAACATTATAAAATTTATGTAATCAGAAAAAATGAATTAAGATATATAGTGAGTTGTTCTACTGAAACTTCATCAGTATAGCAATACATTTTTTCAAATTTGTATTATATCCTGTAATCTTTTTTTGTTTTGTTCATTTTGTTGTTTTTCTTTTTCTTTGTGTATTAGTCTTGGGGCTTTAACTCAGGGTCTGGGTGCTATCTTTTAGCTTCTTTGCTCAAAAGTAGTGCCTTAGCCACAGCTCCCTATCTGGCTTTTCGATGGTTAATTGGAGGTAAGAGTCTCATAGACTTAATCGCCTGGGCTGACTTCAAACTGATCCTCAGAACTCAGCTTCCTGAGAAGTTAGGGTTACAGGTGTGAGCCATTGGGGCCTTGCATGGCTTTAAGATGTCCCTTCTTTTATTTTTAACAAAAGAAGACTATTCTAGTCTAGATACCCTCATATTCAATAACATGTAGTCTAGCTTCTCATCTTTATTCTCATTTTAAATTAGGGGTCAATTCTTAACTGTTCCTTACCATATGCAGGCACCCCCGAGTTTGCACTCGGCTTTCCTACCCTCTGCTTTCCTGTTTTGGATGATGGAAAGCCCGTGGTACTCCAGTGATCTCAGAGTGGGGAGAGATGAGGTGAGGTACTTATTCTGGGACCTCCTTTTACCTCTGCTGCCATCTGACAATTGGCTACATGCTATTGAAGACTATGGGTTTGTCTTGGTGCTTCACTGTTAAAAACTTCATTGCATCCACTAACCTTCACCTCCCCTGCATGTCCTTCGGGATTAGATGCATTTCTTTGAATTTAAATGTCATTGCATAGCACTCCTTGCCAGCATTCATCGTCAGGTTTTACCATCCTTCTGGGCTTTTACCTTGACTCACCTTCTGCTAGATATTGCCTTCATCCAACTCTCTTCAAATAATGCCTAAGTCTTTCATCTCTTTTCTACTAGAATATAGAAAAAACAACCTCAATTTTCTGTTAACCCATTATATTCAACTGATTAATATTAGAGTTATTCAAATAGTATGTGTGTAAGTGTGTGTGTGTGTGTGTGTGTGCGCGCGCGCTTTTCACAAACAAAATTGGCTGGTATTTTGCATTTGGTAACTTATTTTTTAAGTATACTTATACTTGTGACTTTTGAAAGAGTAAGATATAGTCTTTTTCTGTGTGTTCTGAAATAACTTAGATATCATGGAATGCTCATACAGTACTGAAATTTAAATAGTGGCTGAAGAAATATTTGACCTTAGAGTATATATCCAAAGACCTTGATATTCTTTTAGACTTTAGAGAGATTTCTTCCTGGCTCCAGTACCCTGACATCCTTTTTCTTAATGCAATGTTCACTCAAGAAAATTGGTAATTCTTATTTAAAGTTCTTACTCTACTCGTTGTAAATATAAATCCATGAGGAGCTTCATGCCAGCTTTTTAAGCCAAACATTCAAGAAGCCTTGGGAGCCAACCATTTGATATGTAACTCATATGGCTTGGATCTTGAATGTACTTCAGAGGTACAGTGACGTTTTACTGCACCAAGTTTTTATTGTAATTACCTACAAATTACTCTGGTGATAAGTGAGTAACATTTCATATCTTTGGGGTTGTGTTTTAGTTTTGTATCTTCTGTTTCTTTGAGCTGTAAATTTGGTGAGATGTAAAGGTATTTCTTCTAGTTTCTATTTTGTAGAATAATATACCTTTCTTTACTAGTCAACATGAGTAAACATTAGATGATATTTATAATAATATCTATGGATACAATGAATATTTAGAATGTTTTAAGTAATTAAAGCTTTCTAAAATGTATAGTTTTTAATATCAAAAATACATATAACTTTATTAGTTGATATATATACATATATATGATGATATTAGTATGCATTTTAATTCCAACATGGTAAGTAATTGCATTGTTGTGGGGTTTTCTTTTGTCAGTCTTATTCATAAACTAAGGATTTGTTGGATTCATGTGGATTATGGAAGTCTCTAAATTCAATGCTTCATCGAATTTTTTATTTTGAGTCAATTGTTTGCATATAGTTTTATATATCATGATGATCATTGGTATGTCTGTTGACCTTTCTTTATTGCCTAAGTTTTCAGTTCTTCCCTATGATCCTTCTGCATACTTTGTTTGGGTTTACTTTGAGGGTGAAACTGATTTGAATATTTGTTTGGGCTAAATTTTGATATATTATATTCCTACACATACAACATTTATTAATTAACATTGAATATTTAGAAGAGGGTTTCCTCCCTCTGTGCACCCACTTATGCTGTATTTTTGAAGCTTTTTAATCTGCTTTTCAGTTACTTTAAATAATGTTTTTAATATTTTACAAAATACTTCAACTTGAGAGAAACGAATTGTTGTCATCCCTACTATTATCACTTACAAAACCTGAAGCAACAGGTGATCTTTTCTCTTTGGCTCTTTATGGGTTCTGACTTCTCAGTATTCCTGTATTTTAGAGGCATATTTGGCTCATTAAATCCAAGTTTTTATTTCATCATTATATAGCACAAAAAGCAACAGTTGTGTTTATTGTATTTCATAGGTATTTATTTGAAAACTTGTAGCTCTAATTATTTTTTGCTTTATTGCATTTAGTACTGTTAAATATTATTTTACTTCTGCCCTTGATGTCTGTGAATATGTGTGTGTGTATCTATCTTTAATTATGTGATAAGCTCTATGGGAAAAACAAACACACACATTTCTTGTGTGTTTTTCAAATTCCTCACAATACTCTGCACATTGCCTGCTGGTAAATAAAACTGTTTTTTAATATTACTAATTCTTTTTTTAATGCCATTTTATTTTTCTTAGCCCTAATCATAGAAATATTAGCTGTAACTTGTATGCTTTGATAATGTACATGTAAAGTCACAGAGTATTCATATTTTCTCCAGCATTTTTCACTCATTTCCTTTCTGCTTTCAGTTTTTTTTTATTGTGAAAATACTGTACAGAGGGGTTACAATTACATGGGCAAGATGGTGAGTACATTTCTTATCAAGCATTGTAGCCTCCTCCTTTGTTTACCCTTCCCATCCCTTCCCATCCTCCTTCCCCCCCTCCCCAGTCCTCCCGCCCCAAGTTGTAAAGTTTGTTTTCGACATGACAACTTGTACTTCTTATTGTTGCAACAGGTCCACCTGTATCCTTATTAAAACAACTTGTTTTTCCCCTTTCCCTCCACAAATTATACCGACTTCAAATACAGTGAAAGCAGGGGTTATACTGTGGGGTAATATTACTAATTCTTAAAAGCTGGAGGGAAAGAAAAGTCAAGCTTCAAGAAGTTACTGAAAATTCTCATCAATCATCATTAATATTTTCCACTTCTTTTATACTTTCCTGAAAGCAAAACAAAGTTTCACATATCACAAAAAGATTGTTAACTACAAAGACTACTCCATGTCATTATGCCTATGCAAGAAAATCATGTGCTGATAGCATAATGAATAATTGGCATTAGAATTGTCATGCTCTGATTCTAAAAACAGAAAAATACCTCAGTTTGGTCTCTAAGAAACTCTAAATACTTATCACAAGGGAGAAACTGTAGTAGCAAATTCTCTGTGAAGTGCTTTTATTTATATGTGGCGATAAAAGTATGATAAGGTAATGGAAGAACATTTTAAAACCTAAACTTATTTAAAGCATATTGGAGAATTTTGATAGTTCTCAGTTACTGATTAAATGCACAATTCACATCCTCTTTGGAATTGTTATGAATTACTAGGTCATCCATTTATATAATAGAATGAACTTAAAAGACATATGATGTTTAACTTTTATCCACAGGTAACTGCAAAATTTTACTTACCAAATGGCTTAGCTTTGCTAAATATGGTTGAGCACCAGTTACTATGAGACAATTTCATTCTTGATGTGCCTAAATACTGACCCATGATTTACACAGAAACTCCTCATACTTCCAAAGATTTCTATGGTAAACAATTCTTAAACACTTGACTGATTATCCTCCATTAAATTGCTTTCTCTTTCCTGCAACAGTACTGTATTCACACTTGCAGTGTTTGTGGTGTTCACCTGCTGTCCTTGCTGATAGTAGTGCTATCCAAATGAGAACAAGACTTTCCACTGTCCAGTCAGTAATAGCTCACTAATGGAGCAGTATTGTGGGGATTGTTTATTGCAGCCCTTTTTTTTAAGAATGTTTGTAGCTGTACATCTACCAGTGCCAGTTTAGTTACAGTCATCCAGTTTGGGCTTAGAGGGCTGCTGAGTCTTGTTAATGTTTTATCAATATTTTCATCATTATTACCATCACTGTGAGAAAATACCACTTGATTCTGTCATTGCTAAGAGGAAAAAATTATATTAAGTGAAGTAAGCCAGGCCCAAAGAAACATAGGTCCCATGGTTTCCCTTATTTGCAATATCTAGTATATGTACAAGTCAAGCTGAAAAGGTCAGATAAGGTGATGTAAGGAAAATGAACCCTAAGATATGTATTTAAATGTTTTTTTCATTAATTTGTTTCTAATGCATTTATAAGATTATTTCTTTGTTGCTTTGTATGTCCCTCCCCCACAGTATAACCCCCTGCTTTCACTGTATTTGATGTTGGTATAATTTGTGGAGGGGAAGGGGAAAAACAAGTCGTTTAAATAAGGATACAGGTGGACCTATTGCAACAATGAGAAGTACAAGTTGTCATGTCGAAAACGAACTTTACAACTTTGGTGGGGGTGGAGGGAGGCTGGGAAGGGATGGGAAGGGGAAACAAAGGAGGAGGCTACAATGCTTGATAAGAAATATACTCACTATCTTGCCCATGTAATTGTAACCCCTCTGTACAGTATGTTCACAATAAAAAATAAAAAAAGAAATGTACTCATTGTCTTGCCCATGTAATTGTAACTCCTCTGTACAGTATTTTCACAATAAAAAATAAATAAATTTTAAAAAATTCTATAGAATAGTTTCCTAAATTTAGATGGAGGAATATTAGTTGTATTAGTAAAAGGCAAAAGTTATCCATAGTTCATAACCTGGACACCAGTGTAAAACATAAATTGATTGTTTCTTAAAGAACTTATTTTTTTGTCTGTAAGGGTTTGAACTCTGAGCCTGGGTGCTGTCCCTCAGCTCTCAGCTCAAGGCTAGCTCTCTACGACTTGAGCCACAGCACCACTTCCGGTTTTCTGAGTGGTTTATTGGAGATAAGAATCTCATGGACTTTTCCTGCCTAGTCTGGCTTTGAACCATGATCTTCAGATCTCAGCCTCCTGAGTAGCCAGGATTACAAGTGTGAGCCATGGGTGTCCAGATGTCTTAAGAAATTTTTTGCAATTACTTAGATAGGAATTTTATCATTAATTATATATTTTATTTATACTTCCAGTAAATTTAATTATAATTAATGTAAAAGAATTATATTTTATTTTATGTGTATCTTAACATATATAAATTAAATAATTATAAGTTATGAATATGTAAATAACTACACAAATAAAACATAATATTTAAATTGTTTTAAAAACAAAAGTATTTTTTGTGATAAAAGAATTTCTGAATTTTCTATAGTAAAGCATCACTGGATAATATATCTTTGAAAAATAAGATTATTATTTGAATGCTATGGGTAATATGATGAAGTTATTCTCAATCCATTTTTTAAAATAGTCTTTAATCTTAAAAAATGAAGTTTCTCATAAATACATTATCCATAATTTTGGATGATTTTCCCTTTTGAACTTTTGTATTTCTAATGAGGCAGGCTGGCATATTTCTGTAATCCTAGCACTCAGAAAATGGAGGCAGAAGAACCACAGGTTACATTGTATTACTTGCTTCAAAACAGGAAATGTTGTGGTGATGGCTAGAGTTAGATCATCTACCTAGCATGCCTGTGGCTCAAGGTTTGGTCCCCAGCCACCCCTGTAAAGAAAAAACACTTTTTCTTTTATTTTCTGTAATTTTTCTTGATTTTGATTTTTTTTCTAATTCAGAGCCCAAATAAACTAGTACAACTGTTATATGTGCTTTATTCATAAAAAGCTTTTGAATTTTCTAGTATGGTCCAAGTAAAGCAAAGGATTTTCCATCTCCTTAAAAAGAGAACTAAAAAGCAGGGAGCCAGTGGCTCAGGCCTATAAACCTAGCTACTCAAGAAGCTGAGATCTGAGGATCATGGTTCAAAGCCAGCCCGGGCAGAAAAGTCTCCCAGAGATACTTATCTCCAATTAACCATTCAAAAACCAGAAATGGCACTGTGGCTCAAGTGGTATAGCCCTAGTCTTGAGAATAAAGAGGCTCAGGGACAGTGCCCAGGCCATGAGTTCAAGCCCCATATCTGAAAAAATTGACTAACACACAGAAGGAATTTTAGCATCACTGATGTATTTAGACCTAGACTTTTCAAGTTACAAGCAAAGCACTTTTTGTTTTTGCAAAATTCAAAGACTAGAAAGCTATTTACAATTCTTGCTCCAGATTTCAGTAACATTTGCCAATCATATCTAAAAGGTGACAATTTGTAATTGAAAAATTTATGATTGATTGATGATATAAATCAAAAAGGCTTGGAGACCTGTCAGCATTCTTCCTGTCGATGCTTCCAATCAAGAATAGTAAATGATTAAATCCTCACAAAGTAATTGGATAGCATTATGAAAATGAGGATTCTTCCCACTGTTTCATAATTGTTAAAGAGGTTTTTGATGGATAAGCTGACACATGTTGAGGTGAAAGGCAGGGTGTTTTCTTCCTCACTGATCCAAATGATAAAAGACTGGTCAGCAGGGCCACATCAGACTTTGCATTGCAGGAACACAGTAACAGCAATCCTGAACTTGTTTAGAAAGCAGCTCATATATAGTGTGTGGAGTGAGCTTAAGTAAGTTACCCAGGAAAGTTGTGAATTGAGTAAGTTGAATAACTTGCTTAGATATAGAGTATAGACACGAAGTGACTATCCCCATTGGGCGCTGGAGGTGGTTTTAAGTGTGAAATTAGTAAGAAATGTGGCTTGATGAATGAATGAATTTAACCAGCTTTTCAGGGAAAACTAGGCTTCAAGATGATATTAAGAAATCAGCCGAATAGAGAAAATACATCACAACTAGTGTCTGGATGGCAGAAAAAAAAATCTTGTTCATCAGACCATGAGTCATTATTTTCAGAGAAGAGCAAAGAAAACAAAGAAAGGAAGCACACTGAGAGTCAATGAAGATGGTCAAGATAGCTGAAAAAATAGGCAAACCAGAAAGACAACCGAAAAAAAGAAAAGCAAATCAGTTTATGGCCACAGTCTGACCCCTGTGGACCAGACCAGGAGACAAAAGCTCCACCACAAGGTAGCCTCTACCATGGACTGGCCAACCTTGCTGAAGGACAACGTGCTCCTTCTCTAGGGTGTGGCTTAAACATCAGTATGTTGATTTGGAGAGACAGTGACTTGTCTATGTATCCAGGCAGCCTGAGACAATCTTCCCTTGTCATATCTTGGGTGGCTACCATGAGCCTTCAGACTGATACCCATGGTTCTGAAAACAAGAAGCAATTACAATTTGGGGTGTTTGGATGGCTAAGAGACATATGATTTCAAGTGGCTCAAGGAGAAGAATTGGCTTTGACATGGGCCAGCTGAGAGTAAGCTGAGAAATTAATGAAAGCAAAAAGTGCCATATTCAAGGGTCGTGGCCTGAGTTAATTTACCTAACGTATCAAGAGACACAGGTTTTAACCAGCTGCCTCTGTGCTCAGATTAGATTACAGGTGCTGCAGAGACTGAGTCATTTAGGGTTTAGAAGAAAAATAAAACAGATATATAAAGAAACCAGAGGCAATCACAACTCAAAGTGCCCTAGGATAGTCAGCTACAGTCTCTTATCTCTGAGTGCGAGAAGGACACAAGAGGTGGTTGGTGCTAGAGATGGAGACTTTTTGAATCAACCAAGCTGAGTCCCAGAGCCCCAATTCAGGAAACAGTGAAAGGCTCAGTGGTGAGAAGCTTCACTCAACCTGGTAAGTGTTATTACCTGAGGACCAAAAGAGTTTACAATTCATCCAGAAGAAATTCACCATTATCAACCATGTTAAATTCATTACAGCTAAATGTGTTATTTATTTGTACAAGACACTTTCCTGAAGAGTAAGATAGAAAAGTACTTGGGTAAGGTTTATTGAGGACCTAAAAATGGCTCTGAGCAAGACTTGTCTAAAATCTTATTGGAAGATACCCCATCAGATGCAGTTAACATGAATAGTATAGTAAACATCTGAGAAACACATCATTAAGTTAATATCGCTTGGTGGAAAAGACTTACTGCACTTCAATCCTGATAAGGGAACTAAGTTTCAAACTACGTAAATTAAGCTAGAGAATGTTCAATACTCTAAGACTGAAAGCCCAACTACCAGAAGCCAATTACTGTTTCAACATTTTTTCTGTTAAACTTTATCTTCTCTTTTCCCCTCCAGCTATGTTCCCCCTTTGTATTAAATTAAAATTTTATTGTCCTCTAGTTTTCATTATTTTGCATGGTAAAATGCATGTGAGATTTGACTTAGTTATCATTGGTTTGTTTCAATCTTACAGAAGTAAACATGCTTTAAACCTGGAAAGTCACTCTGGTTCTTTCTTCAGGCTCAACATATTTATATAAGAAAGATACACTTTATTTTCGATGGTTCAAATATTTGTAGTATCATATTTGTTGTACATGCACTCTGTTAACGTCTTAGCACAAGAAAGACTTGATTAAATATATTACAAGTGAGATACATCCTATTTTTCATGCAGAACAGAAACTATCAAAATATGATACCCTTTTCTTTTTTTAAGTTGTGGGACTTGAACTTCTGGGTGCTGTCCCCGAATTTTTTTTGTTCTACCACTTTGGGCCACAGTACCACTGCCAGTTTTCTGGTGGCTAGTAGGAGGTAAGAACCTCAAATACTTTCCTGCCTGGCCAGCTCTGACCCACAATCCTCCAATCTCTGCATCCTGAGTAGCTAAGATTATAGGGATGAGCCACCAGCAGCCTGGCTAAAATTATTATATTCTAAACTACTCATCTAATTAAATGTTTGTGTGTTTACTTGAAAACATGCTGTACAAGGTTCATATTATTGTAGGGTGAATTAACAGGGGAATTATACTGATTAACATCTGTAACATTTGCAGCAGGCATAGTTTAAAAAGTAATCTTCCTACCGAGAAGACCTCTGTGCAAAGGCATGAACTACACTGAACCCCATGAGGGAGCTGCACCAAGACAGGTTAATTTCCTTACCTTACATCGGTAGCATTACTTGGAAAAACTAACAGAAAATGCTCAGTTCTTCTAGCTTATTTATTGTTTCCTTTATTTGAGAGTGAGACAAGAAATGGAATTCTAGTGTTTCAGTGAAGGGATTGCGTTCATTAACAAGTAACTAATTAAGGTATCTAAATATGTAGTTAGTGTAGCTGTAACCTGATCTATTCTATTAATAAAACAGTTGCAGCTTCATGATCCTGAAACATTAAAACTGTTACCAAAATCCTTGAATTTTGTCATCATTCTGACTGAAATTTCTATATGAGTACACACTTTTCAGTTTGTTAAAATATGCACTTTTATCTTTCTTTTTTTGTAAAATCTTTTTATTGCATGACTATGAGTACCAAAAAGGAAATCAATGAACATAGTTAATCTTATTTGTTTTTCTTTTTTTTTCAAGTTGGAAAAACTTAAGGATCTCTCATCAAAAGTCACAGAAGTACCTTCAGTGGTGACAAGCACAAATGACTCCACTGGTCATTTTGTTTCCACATCCTCCATGGAAAGCCTCACAAGTGAAAGTTTCTGGTTGCTTCATCTATTAAAAACCAGAGGTAAGAAACAGCTTAAGTATTAGCTTAGCATCTTTATGCTTCACGGTGAAATCATCAAAGTTCTCTTACGTTTTTGTCTCTCTAAAAGGAGCATCTCTATCTAAAAGTGGAGAAGGCTCATCCACAAACCTTCCTCTAGTCGATTATGTATTTATTGTGCTTTGAATTAGGGGTCTGCTGCTTCAACTTCAGCCTCCAATCACCCTCATGTATTAGAGCTGTAGCAGTGGCCCTTCTCCCCACTCCCCAATTTTCCCCATCCCCGCCTCCCCCACGCTGACCTCCCCGCCACACACATATATCCAGGGTTTCTTCCATTACCTTCCTTACAAAAAAAAAACTTGGAAATAACAGATATAGCAATAGCATTCTGGGATACAGTGGTGCCAATAATGGACTTTTAATGGCTTCCTTAGGAAAAGTTCACTGGCGATACATTGCCCAAAAGTTCCACTATTCCTCAGTAAAAGAAGAAACCAGGATTTGCATCTTCTGAGTTCTCATCGTGATTCGCCTTTTGCTTCTTTGCTCTCTTTTTTGGGTATCTATTTTTCAGCTTTTCGGCTGCAGGAGTACGTAGGTAGTGATGTGTCTTCCCTTTAAGCTGCTGTTAAATCTGAGGCGAACCTGACTCTTGAACTTGCCTTCTTTGGCTGGGGCTTCCTTCAGGTCTAGGTCTCCTCAAACGGTTTCCTCCAGTTGTGTTCATTGGTAGGCTATCTGAGCAGTTCTGCTTTTGCCACATCCCCTTCAGCTCGGGAAGGAGCCTCAGTGCAATACCTATTCTCCTAGAGGAGAGTGGACAATTTAAGGTGAAAGATTATCAGCCACCAATATTATCAGAGAGCTTTTTTTTTTAACTTCATTTAAGAATGGGATGACTGCAGCATTTTGAATCATGCATGTGGATATTATATTGGGCATTACTGATTGGCATTTATGACTTTATTTTCATTTTTAAAGTGTGAGTAGTTTGCTCAGGAGAATTACTCAAACACATTCCCTAACACCTTCTCAAATATGTGTTTTCTGTTCATGTAGCAAAGATCCAGAGAAGTTGTTAATAGCCACTTTACACAAGCTTTGGTGCCATGGGATTCTCTAGCCGTTATCTTCTATAGACCTAAAGACTAGGATCTTCATTAAGACCGAAACACAGATATCTGTATATATGTCTGTCTGTCCTATCTATCTATCTATCTATCTATCTATCTATCTATCTATCTATCTATCTATCTATCTATCTATCTATCTATCTATCTATTTATCTTCAGTAACATCCCTTGTGTGTCTATTGGGCTCATATATTATCTCACAAGTATATAACTTCTTTTTGAGCATTCTACAAAATGAGGGCCATAGGATCATTCCTTGAGCCTAACCTGAACCATACTTTCTCTGAAATCACGATGCATGTTTACTTTAAGACACAGACAGGTCCAAGCAAAGACAAAACTTGGATCCTAGATAGGAAATGTACTCATTACCTTACTCATGTAACTGTAACCTCTCTGTACAGTATTGTTACAATAAAATAGATATTAAAATATAAGAGAAAAATAAATATTGGTTTGAAACAAACAAAAAAACTACTTGGCATCACTAGAAACTTGCTAATCCCTTCCTCCTGTCCTTAACTTCTAAGTTAGATGGACATGCCTATAACAGATTTTCATCAGAATTAAACAAAAGCAATCAATTCAACACAAGTCAAAACACAAGGTCATCTATAAGCAGGGTGATTCTCTCACATACAATATGAAAACAAACCTGCCTCAGTAATGAGCCAAAGAAACCTATCTATAAATAAAGGTCTTAAATGGTCAGTAGTCATTTTTCAAATCATCGTTTTGATAACAGATTTTTGTGGTGACCTCCAAAACAGTAGGTTATATTCCAACACATATTTTGTTCAGGTTTATATAATAATGAATCATCACAAAATAAAACAAGAGTATGTATACTACAACCGCAGGAAGATATCAGGTTGTACAACAGGTGAGTAGTAGAATAGGCAAAAGGGAAACAGTGTTTGTGCTTTAATACCTGCTATGAGATTTACTAAGGACAGGTCTCTTACATAGGGTGTGTAGTTTAAATGTTCTCTGACTAAAGCAGCATGTGTAGGCTTTCTTAACCACCAATGAAAAGAAAGTAGTAGAATTACCTTGCTCATGTAACTGTAACCCTTCTGTACAGTATCTTTATATAAAAATATATATTAGAAAAGGTCAAGCATTAGAAAATCAGCAACCCAATATGAAAACTTCCATCATTAAATCAAATGGATGTGAAATGTCAAATCTTCTGTTAAATAATCATCTTTTGTCTCAAAATGAGCATAAGCTTTTGAGGAAGACAAGCCAGAGATTTTAAATCATTCTCTGCTTCAAGGCCGTTCTATGATTATGAAAGATTCATTTCATAGGTGCTAAATTCAAGCTGTCTTTCATTTTTCCTTCTGGAAAGTAAATATCTAACTCATATAAGCATAGAGAGGAGAAGTAAATATATATCAAGTCATTGACAGTATTTTTCTTTATAAACAAATACTAGTGTTTATGATTCACAAAATTGATTTCTAGTACAGACTCATTATAAGAATGAGAGGAAGCTAAGGACTTTGTGAAGTAGGTTAAGTGGGTTTCTAGTTTAAGAGTTATCTGAGCCAGGTGCTTTGGCTCTTACCCACAATCCTATCTACTTAGGAAGCTGAAATCTGAGGATTGAGATTCAAAGCCAGGAAAGTACATGAGATTTCCAATCAACTACCAAAAAGCCAAACTTTAGAGCCATGCCTTAAGTGGTAGAATGCTAGCCTTGAAGAAGAAAGCTAAGAGAGTACTCAGACCCTGAATTAAAGCTCCAGAACTGACACACTCACAGAAAACATAGAAATAAATCGATCCCTTTCTTTCTACTTATGGCTAGGTACAGATACAGGAAAGCTAGCACAATAATCAGGAAGGAAATGCACCAGAAAATGTTGAAAATCAGTTCTTAGATTCTGCTACCAGCAACGCAGAAGTATTAGGTATTAGATACTGTAAAACAGAGTCTTAGTGATTAGAATGGAAATTTATCTGACATAGGAAGTTTCTGTATATGGTTTTATCTATGAGATTCAAAGACACATGATATAGATTTGGAGTCAAAATGTATTACTTATCACATACGCTTACCTATTCATTACAATTTAACCCCTTCCAAGTAAGAAAATGTGTAATAAGTCATTTTCCTTAGGGAAAATGATATGTTGCTGGTAAAATTTGCATTTTTTGTATTTCATTTCTTTTTTCTTATTGTGAAAATATGTACAGAGGGGTTAAAATTACATGAGCAAGGTAATGAGTACATTTCTTATCAAACACTGTTGCCTCCTCTTTGTTTCCCCTTCCCATCCCTTCCCATACTCCCCACACCTCCCCACCCGATCCACCACCCCCCCTGCCCCCACCAAAGCTGTAAAGTTTGTTTTTCGTCATAACGCCTTGTACATCTCATTGTTGCAATGGGTCCACCTGTATCCCTAGTTAAATGATTTGATTTGTCCGTTCCCCTCCACAAATTATACCAACATCAAATACAGTGAAAACAGGGGTTATACCATGGTGGAGGGACATACAAAGCAACATAGAAATCATCTTATAAATATGTTAGAAACAATTGCATGAAAGAAAAGAAAACATTTGACTACTTGTTTTGGGGTTCATTCCCCTAACATCGACTTATCTGACCTTTTCTCTTTGACTAAGACATAAGCTTGTTATTGCAGATAAGGAAAACCATGGGACCTATGTTTCTTTGGGCCTGGCTTACTTCACGTAATATAATTTTTTCCAAGTCTTTCCATTTCCTAACAAATGGGACAATATCATTCTTTCTGATGGAGGCATAGAATTCCATTGTATATATATACCACATTTTCTTGATCCATTCATCTACTGAGAGGCATCTGGATTGGTTCCATATCTTAGCTATGGTAAATAATGCTACAATAAACATAGTTGTGCTGGTAGCTTTAGTATGGTCTTGTTTGTGATAATCTGGGTAAATGACCAAAAGTGCGATTTTATTCCAACATGTAGTCAACTTTTTTTTCTGTACATAAACAGTTCTAAGCATTATTTTTATTGTTCTTTTAAAAATTTCTTTCAAATATTGATCAAATACTACCTTACATATACTGTACAATGGAATAGTATAGATAAAATGTAAATATGTAATATTAGTACATATGAAGTTTCAGCACATATTCATTGCATATGATATTATATTTAGAATGTTTCACATATTAAATCATTTGCTCTGTAAAATTCAGGTATAGGCTAGCTTCCTTTTTCTCAATGATTTACTAGTAGGAAAATATGTAAATATTTTTTGAAAATATTAAGTGCTAATTCCACTGTCTGTCTTTTCCATTTCATATAAAAAGTCAACTCAACACATCAGAGGTATTACTGACTCAAATAAGCATGTAAATTAAATAAAATTGGACAGATACTGTGTGCAGAGTAATTAATGATTGCTAATATTTGAAGTATAATGACTTTTTAAATGATTGGCATAGTTGCTGTATAATTAGCTAAAATAACTTTCATTAAACCAGTAATTGGTTTGGAAACAAGGGAATTATATTAAAATCATCACGATATTTGATGTATGCATCCTCATTTCATTAAGATCAGGTTTCCAGAACAGAAAAGAAAAAATAAAAAAAACACCTATTAAAAAAATCCTCTACATAATCTATGTGTCTAGACACTGAATTTCTTTTTAATGGAGAAAGCTCCTATTTTCAGCAAATCATTATATATGCATGCTTAGGGAAACCAAAATATCAAAGACAATTATATTTTGGTGCGATGTAGTATATGTAAATATTATTCTATCACTTACCACGTTACTTATCAATCACTTCTTTTTCAAGCCTTGGCAATTTGAAAAATACTGTGTTCAAGCTACCTTTTATACCTAAACTTCAACAAACCTCACTTAGTCATGGTTTCCTTGCCATGGTATAATTGTTGCTGCATACAGTAGAAGATCACTGCATTGACCAATGCAGGATTCTTCATTCTCCCATATATCGTACTTCAGCAGGTTCTGTTCTGAGATATATTCAGTTGGAAAAGTCTGTAAATATAAATTGTAATAGAAATGTTGAACAGAAACAGGGAACTTAATTTCCATTGCAAATGACTTTTGCCTTTACTTTTATTTTGTTGACTATGGCAACATATTTTATAATCATCATGCATATTTTTCTAACATTTGAATTCAAAGAACAATAGAAGAAATCTATAGGATACAGCGATTGTAATACAATTTATTTGAGACTCCAGTAATCTCCTAAGTAGAATTTTTAATTGCTTTATCTTGAAGTTCTTGAGATTTCCATTATGTCAATCAGAAGGCTAAATGCTGAAAATTGTGTAAATGGCGCTATTCTTGAAAAATTTCTAATGTGAAAGAGAGATAGGCTGGGGCTGAGGACATAGCCCAGTGGCAGAGTACTTAGCATGTGTGAGGCCCTGAGTTGGAGCCCAAGTACCAGAAAATACACAAATTACGTAAGTCGACAAAAATTTTTACAAATAAATTTCTTCAGACTTCTAAGTAATAAGAGATTAAGACTGCCCACTTTAAAGCTCAAAACAAATATGAAAACCTATGAAACTTTAGGAGTGCAGCAAATAGAAGTGTAAGAGTATAGAGTAGCTGGGTGCTAGTAGCTTAAGCCTATAATCCTAGCTACTCAGGAGGCTGAGATCTGAGAATTGTGGTTCAAAGCTAGCCCAAGCAGGAAAGTCCATGAGACTCTTATCTCCAATTAACCACCAGAAAATTGGAAGTGGTGCTGTGGTTCAAGTGGTAGAGTGCTCCCCTTGAGCTGAAGAGTTGAGGGACAGCGCACAGCCAAGAGTTCAAAACCCACAACTGACAAAACAAAATAAAAACAAACAGTATGGAGTACATAAATAAAGCATAACTAAAGCTAAAATAAAGCACAGAGGGAAATGACCATTCCATGTGTCCACAATTTACTGAAAAGAAAAACAGTGTGTGATTCTAAAAGTACTTCAATAAAAAATTTCTATTCTGTTTGCTTTAGAGCAAGACACTGTTGAAAATGAACTATACAACTTGTATGTCAGGACAGAAGGAAAAATAGGGAGAGAGGAAGGGAAGGGGTCTAACAATATTCAAAAAGAAATGTACTCATTATGTGACTTATGGAATGGTAACTCCTTTAGAATAACAATAAAAATTCATGAAAGGAAAATATAACTTAAACTGTTTATCTCTAAAAACTAAAGCTTCTTCAGCTTTTTCAGGATAGACATAGAATCTGTCAAGCATCTAAACCTCAAGTAAATGTTTATACCAAAATTAAGTTGAAAATATTGACTGACATGATGTGTGTGTTTTTACCTTCAAATATCTACCATGAGAAATGTAGCACTTCGAGAATGGGGAGATAGCGTATAGATGTTATATGCACAAAAGTCAGCTAGAAATTTACAAATACATTTACTTATTTTTAATTTAATTTTATTGTCAAAGTGATATACAGAGGGGTTACAATTACATCCGTGAGGTAGTGAGTACATTGCTTGTCTAACATTTTACCCCCTCCCTCATTTTCACCCACTTTCCCTCACCGCCAAATCCCCTCCCCAAGTTTTAAAGTTCATTTTCAACATACTGTCTTGTGAGTATCACTGTTGCATTGGTTCACCCTTTGTTCTTTGTCCCACCATTGTGTTGTTGCCCTTCCCTTCCCTAATTCAGATAAATGTATATTGAATACACAGAGCACCAAATCAAATACAGTGACAACAGGGGATAAATCACAGGGGAAAAAATGAAAGAAAAAAGAAAAAAAACTTCACATAGTACCCTTAAAAAACAACAAAAAATACCTCTAGCATACCGATATTTAGAATATGATGTTGATATTTTCCCACTAAAACTCTAGTGGTTATTTTCAGGTTATTTTGGCATTTTTAATATCTGCATTCTTAAGTCAATAGCAGTTCATCATGCTTATTAGTGCTTTTCTTGTAGCAAAATGTACATAATTTTTTATTCTATTCATATATTTTGTTTCCTCTTTTAATAACTAATGAGTCGCTAGTTTGATGACTGTTATGTAGAAACTTTTGTATGCCATCTGAGTTCTCATACACATAAAAATGGATGAAATATAAACAATCCTTGCTAACAACCTATTTTTATCTGCCGCACAGCTTGTTAGATTTTACTTTCATTTGTAATGACATGCAATGTGGAATATCATATTCCTTTTTTGTTGTTGAAAATGTCACCCTTTATATAATGCTTGCAGTAGTAAAACAAACACATAGTGGAATAATTAAAACTATAAGTATACAATGACTTCATTAAGGTGAGTATCAGGTAGGATATACTGAAAGGTGTCGATTTCTGAGATTCCTTGATGAAGTTGTTTTATAATTTAGTGCATCTTCGGGCAAGTAAAGCAAACTGAAAAGAATGCCTTTTGTTTTCCTTGAGCAAGAGCAAGGATTTAGAAATGTCCTCTTTTGAGTGGTGAATTAGTATAAAAAAGTACTAGAGGCCAGGTGTTAGTGGCTCAGGCTTGTACTCTTAGCTACTCAGGAGGCTGAGATCTAAGGATCCTGGTTCAAAGCCAGAATAAATACAAAAGTCCTGGTGAGATTCTTTTTTTTTCTTGTACTGTACAGAGGGGTTACAGTAACATGAATAAGGCGAGATTCTTATCTCCAATTAATTGCTCAAAAACCAGAAGTGGCGCTGTGGCTCAAACTGGTAGAGAGCTGGCCTTGGGCAAAAGAGCTCAGGGACATTGCCCAGGCCCTGAGTTCAAGCCCCACCACCACCACCACCACCACCACCAAAAACAATTATTGGCAATCTGTAAGAAAAGATGGTTTGGAAAAACTGGAATTATTAAATATACTTAAGGAAAACTACCAGATAAATGCTCATTGAATATTAGTGAATGCCAAGAAATATTTTCTAAATATTATGAAATTACCAAACTCTTAGAAAAATGTCTGAGCTGGGAATTCTCACCATTATATTTTTAAAAGCAAAGAAACCGAGGCACAGAATCTTTATTTCCACAGTCACATAGGATGCAAGTCAGTGCCAAGTTTAAATATCAAGAGTCTGATCATCAAGCTTTTTCTGAAAACACATCTTTATAAGGGCACTCAGATTAGAATCTTCCTCTTAGATCCCAGACAGAGGCAAGAGAGACCAACTCCTGCACACTGCCTTGCAGGCAATCAGTAATAAGTAGTTGAATCATGCATCATACAAAGATTAGACTAACTGACCTCTAAAGTTCCTTCCAATTTCAGCATTAGACAGCCCTATGAATGTTAAATTAATGAATTTCACTAGACTGCTGGGCCTAGAGCCAAAATACATTGAGAAGTTGCAATGTGGAGAGAGGCCCGTAATTGCTTGCTCTATAGACAGAAAAATGTGTTTCAAAAGTCTATTTTCAGGACAGTCCAATTACTGAGTACCACCTCACTTAGCTATCAGTGGACCCTTGGTAGCTAAAGATATCATTTACTGTTCATCTCTTTTCCCTGGATCACCTTTTCCTGGACCGCTACCCTAGGGTATGACCATGGCAACTTTCTCTTCCCTTTAGCTGATCAATTTGATAATCCATCTCAATTTCTAGTAAAGACCAAATTATTGAAATTTCTCAGTTTTAAATTTATGCCAGGTTCTGCTTGTATCATTGGACGTATTTAAGATTATGGAGTAATTACAACATTTAAAATATGAGTTTAATTTTATAGGTTTTAATAGCATCCTTTAATCTTGATTTCATATACATAGAAATGTGTATATAAAAGAAGGTAGACATTCTCACTTTTTAGTACATTTGTGCTCATGAGAGCTCTTTCTGATGGAGAACTCCTAAGCTGCTGCTTTTATTTAAAAAAAGGTATAAGAATCTGTAAAATATTAAAATGACACATTAAGAAAATAAAGAGAAGAATGAATGAATACCACCACTTCTTTCCATAATAAAAGTCTATGGAACTAATCACAGTACTAGATAATATTATTAAACAAGTCTATGGAACTAATGAGTACCACATTAGTTGGTTCAGTTTTACTCTGTGTGTCTCATTATTAAGCTTAATTAGACTTACAAACAAAAAGTCTCCTATGGTTTTAAAAGTACCTCTTGCCAAATTCCATTTGCTCATGCTTGCAATTCTGTTTTTTTTTTTGTTTTTTTTTTGGGGGGGGGGAGTTCCGGTCGTGGGGCCTGAACTCTGGGCATGGGCGCTGTCCCTCAGCTCTTCAGCTCAAGGCTAGCGCTCTATCACTTGAGCCACAGCGCCACTTCCGGCTTTTTTCTTTTTGCTTTGTGGTGCTGAGGAATCGAACCCAGGGCCTCATGCATGCAAGGCAAGCACTCTGCCACTGAGCCACCTTCCCAGCCCCTCATGCTTGCAATTCTAACTGCTCAGGAGGCTGCAGGAACTGCTCAGGAGGATTGCAGTTCAAAGTCAGCCCAGGGAAAGAAAGTCCATGAGACACTTATCTCCAGATAACCATTGAAAATCCCAAGCAGACCTGTGACTCACTGACAGAGTACTTTTCTTGAGAAAAGAAAGCTGAGCAATAGCACCTAGGCTCTGAGTTCTAGCTCTAGTACTGGCACGCACACACACACACACACACACACACACACACACAGACACACACACACAGTGCCTCAACTTTAGAATCAGACTAGAGAGTCTATAAAGAACAGCTTGTTAACTTGCTTTGGTTATGAATAATAATCAACTGTATTTTAACATTTTTCTAGAAAATTGTGCTGTTTTATGTACTGTATGTTTTCCTCCATCCCTCTACTGGTCCTTCTTCAAAGTAAAATATCCTGTTTACCTTTGTCATTCTTGCTTGTCTTTCAGAATAGGCTTTAAAGGACATCTCTTGCCAGCTGCCAGTGGCTTATACCTATGACCCTAAACTACTCAGGAGGCTGAGATATTAGGATCATGGCTTGAAGCCAGCCTGGTCAGGAACAACTCTAAGACTCTTATATCCAGTGAACCCCTATAAACCCTAGAACCCCTCGCCTTGTGTGTAAAAGCTCAAGGACAGTGCCCAGGCCCTGAATTCAAGCCCCATGATCAACAGAAAAACAACAAAACAAAAAACATTGCCTCAAATATGGCAGGATTTCTATGCCCCGCCCTTTATCTGCTAGTTGACTACATACACTCCTCTGTCATAACTCCCAGTATAGTTTTATTACAACATTTTTTCATTTGTCTATCTAAGCAACCTAAGCATAATAGTCCAAAGTCAGAGACAATTTGCTGTCATTGAAGTATAGGAGAAATGCCTATAAAAAATGTAGCTATTTGTTCTTTGATGTTAAAATAGTAACCCCTTCCTTAAATTTGTTTCTAATTACAGGCAATGACTCTTCCATAGAATGGAAATTCATACAGATGAGAAGAACATATTAAAGAATCAACCTAATTTTAGAGCGATAGGCATCTATCCCTTTAAAACATTGTATTTTTTTAAATTTCCAAGCACTAGATTTGATATCCTAATTTAATGTCTTCAATAACTAAGCTATAAGTTACCTGTTTTTTCAATTAAAGAAAGACAGCTCCCTTATGATGTTGTCTCCTGAGTTAAATATAGGGATTATAATCATGATAGGTAGCTGAGCAATGACTCAATAATTTCCTTCAGACATGATGACAATATTTCCTGGTGACTTCATCTTAGTCAGATGATAGGAATAAAGCCTCGTCTTTTTTTTTTTTAAAAAAGCATGCACTGATCAACACTCATATTGACTTATTAAAAAACAAACAACAAAACCCACAATTCAGTATTTTACACACACATTCAGTTACACAAGCATTATACCACTGAGTTACAACCCCAGGATCACAAACCTCTTTAGATGAAATGTCTATTACCAACATCACATTCAGTCCATTTCCCTCTGATTCCAGTCTTAGTCACTGTGAAAAACTTTTCTGTCAGTCACATCGACTTTGATCTCCTATTGTTCAAAGTGAGGCTATTTGCATCTTCCTTTATCAACTCTAGTACAATCTAACATGAATTGGCTGAGGGGCAGCCAAGAAGTCCTGTGGTGCTCTTGCCCCAAGCACCAATCATCAAATGACAGGAACTGAGGATGTTGGTTAAAGACTTCAGCTTCTGTTATTTTAAACAGATGGTACTGTGAGCCTCCAACTCCTGCAACATCCAGGTGGAATTTGAAGTCAAGGCCTGCAACAATGGGCTTGATAATTCATCTGTACATTATTTTATTTTACATTATTTCATTCCTTCTTCTCATACCATGTTTTCTTACTGTTTCACTCTATCCCTTGCTTTAGGATCCATTTTTAGGGAAATCCAATGAATACACATTCTCTAGTCATACAGAACTATTTAGCCCTGCTTAAAATTCTTGATTAAGTGATAATCAATGCTAAGCAATCAATAGGAAGATACATCCTGTAAAATCATCCTGAACAAATTAATTGCATCCTGGCTTTATAACCCTCAATTCGGTTATTTTAGCTATATAACATGGGAGCACTGAAGCAGGGCTAAAACTGGTCATGGAAGAAAGTCTTGGCACTCCTGAAAATCCTAGGAGGCAAACATTCAAATGCTTCAAGCAAAGTAACATTGATGGCATCTGCACTACAGCATGTGTTTGCCATCATTAATAAAATTATTTCTATGTCAGGCTACCCGTACATTGTGCAAAATGCCATATCTTTACCTAAGTATACACACACATACACACACCACACCACACTCACCCTGAAACTAACACAGGGTATATAGTTCCAAAACATACTAAGTTGTGATCATAATTGTCCAAATTTCACCTACTATTTTCCCAGTCCCTTTTGTCTAGAAAATATATGTGTCACATAGAGTTTGGGTATTTTTTGTACACCTTGGAAATGTGTATCATGAGCCAATAGTTGAAATGATGAACTTTCATCAAATAAATAGATGAATAAATAAATACAATATGCATGTCTTTATTTTGCCTAGTACTTTGTATCCTTCTTAGTATTTCATGTCTTTATGTTTGAAATTCTACAAGGTAAACTGAGTAAAGTGAGAATAAAAATTAGACAAGAAATTGACAAATTAGCAAATTTCCATTTGTGAATGAAATTCATGTTTATTGTTTTCCTCCTTTTATATGTTTTGCCAGACCATTAAGAAATGAGCTATGTTTATGAAATAAACATTTTTCTCCAACTAAATCTTTAATTTATATGCCTTACTTCTGATACCTAAATTTGTATTAGTATTAATTATGCCTTTTTGAATATCATGTCAAAAATTCTATGAAGTAAAGCAGTTAGAATATGAATAAAATGTGATCAACTCAATTAGCAAAATTATTTTTCTCATTTAAAAAAAATTTAACAGGAGAGGGGGGACCAAGATGGCGACGGGGCAGTAGGGAAACGCCACAGCTCTCTCCAACCAAAAAGAGAGTTCGAGTTCCAACGCTTAATCTCCCCAAGAGACCAACAACAACAAAAAGACAAACACTCAGAGAAAAACCAGA
>NW_012267311.1:359245-431429 GCF_000151885.1 Dipodomys ordii | reverse complement strand
TAGAAATTATGTAATTACTTAATCACAATCAAAAAAAAAAAAGAACTTCGGGGAAGGGAGGGAGGGAGGGGATGGTAGGGGGAAAACAATGGAGGGGCTAACAATGTTCAAGAGGAAGTGTACTCATTACCTCACTCATGTAACTGTAACCTTCTGTATAGTATCTTTACAATAAAAAAAATTTAACAAAGATCATCTCAATAACTATGGACCTCCTTGTTGGAATTCCATTAAAAACAATCATGCTAAGTATGTCCCCCCAACCACAAACAATGTTTCATACATTGTTATAATAAAAAATGGAAAAGAAGGAGTGATTTCAATTTGCATTTTAGATTGTCTTCTAAAAGTCTTACATTTAAATCAATTGAGTACATGATAAGGCCCATGATTGCAATAGTTTTCTGCTAATCATTCAGTAATTTATTGAGTTCATCTGATTTCCATCATATTTTATTTAATTAGCTTATTACAGAAAAACAAAATCCCAAGCAACATGCTTCTCTTCCTGTCTGCATATAGAGACTCATGTTTAGTTTCTTAAGGCAACCTAAATACTTAAGAGAATACAAAAGGACTGTCCACAGTGGTCATGATCCTGACAATAGGGAATGCTGCTTTTGATATGTGTGTGGGGTAAGAGTTGTAATGTTAAATGAAACATCAGTCTTAAAGAAGCAAGACTGAAGAAGAAAATCCTCATGAAATATAGTGATGCCTTTGTTAATCTCTTGGCAGTCAGAAGTTTGTTTTTACTTTTATTCCACTTATATTTCTGTGGTTATAGTAGATGTAATCTGTGGTACCAGTAGATCTCCATTTCTACACAAGAGAAAAATGTTATTAGTGATTAAGCATAAAAAGTAAATTAGGATTATTGACCAATTTTTCATGCTATTTTTTTTAAATGGGAATCTGACAAATAAAATAGGTTGTAAGTGAAAATGTAAAAATTCTGAATAGGTATTATTTACCTTTCAGAATAAAGAAGTAAAATACGAATAAAATAATGTTTGGGGGAAATTTTTATTTCAGTTATTTGATATTACCTACCGTGTATATATTTCATTTCTCCTCCAATTTTGCAACCACCAACAGCAATCCTCAGCTATTACATATCATCTGTTTACTTTCTCATCTGCTGCTATGAAATGCTGAAGCATCCCATGGAGGCTGATGTGGCCATGGAGCAAGCAAAGCTCTGCCGTCACAATTTACACATTTCTGTGTGTGCAAATTCATTGTTCATACTCATTCTGTTAACGCAGTCAGTGATATTATCACTGCTAATACTGCACTAGGGAAACAGTGGCACTATACATACTATGTTCTTGTTCACCTCTCTCACGTTTCTAATGTTTCATGTTTCTAATGAATGTCTATAAGACGGCATCAAAGGTAAAACAAGCTTAGGTACCATTGTATTGTATCACAGTTACACTCTACTTCTGGCTCATCATTTGTTGAGCTAGAATCTTTCCTTTTAAATTTCCTCTAGGATGAATTCAATACAAATATTGAAATTGACATATTTGTTAAATGTCAACATTAACCTTGATGTGTTTACTTTCCAATGACTTAGATAGATATAAAAATATCCTAACAATAAATGAATAAAATACAAAACCAAATAGGACCTCTTATTTCCTTTGGTATCTTGGGTCATGAAAGGTTGAAATTGAAAATCAAATGGCATGAGGTAAAATTCCAACTGAATGAACACAATAGTGTGCTTTAGAATCTTTATTCTGATATCTTAGATATTTACTCTAATTTCTCCACAATAATTTTCTGCAAAGTCCTCACTGAACTTTTCAGCTCTATAAAGGCCCTATTTTTATCACACTCAATATTCTTTTTCTATATCTAAGAAAGATATTGATTCATAGGATATGCAAAAGAAATATGAAATAAATAAATGTTTACAAAAAAGACAGTTGGGAAAACAAAAAGGCAGTTGAGAAACAATCTATGGGAAACTGCATCAGCATCTCTATTTATTATGCATATAGTCCACTTATAATGGCATGAATTCACAATTGTTATGAGCTTTGCTAGTGACAATGTTATTTTTCAACCTTAATAATAAATTTACCCTTTTAATGATTGTTATCCATGTCATTTGGAGAGTCATTGGAGATTTTTAATAAATGTAAGTAGAAAGCAGTTTATGATATTCCAATGCATAAATTATTGTATTTCAGAAAATTCCCCTGAAACTTTCTTGTGAAATAATGGAGTTAAAAATCATTCATTTCTTGAACCCATAAGCACTTACTATTGATGTGTTCATGAATTAATATAAAACTTGTGGGAAACAGAATGGAGAAAACTACAAAGTTGTGCAGTGGAACAACCATATGATCCAATAATCCTACCTCTGTTTACATCTCCAAGGAATTGAAGTTGAGATGTAGATAAAATACTTGTACTCCCATGCCCATTGCAACCTTATTCTTAAAAAGTAAGGCATAGAACCTAAGTGCTTAATATCAGATGTCATATGTATATATATATATATATATATATATGCACACACAATGGAATAAAATTCAACCTTAAAAAGTAATAAATTCTTTTACTTGCAATGTGAATCACCTCGAGGTCATTATGCTAATGAAGCAAGTCACATACAAAAAGACAAATACTGTGTGTAACTTTATTTATCTGTGGACTCGAAACAATCGGAATTTTAAGAGTAGGGAGTGGAATGGTAATACCAGAGGCTAGACTGGTAGGGGATGAAAAGGTCTATGGGAAGTGGTTATCCATAATACAGAATGTTAACCTCACTCTATGCCATCAAATAGTGACAATAACAAAAAATGCATTATATATTTCAGAATTGCTAACAATAAGTACTAAGTTCTTCCATATAAATAATTAAAGCTATGATTTTTTAACATTAGCTTGCTTTAATCATTCCACGTCAACATTTATCAAAATATCACTTTATACTCCATAATTATACAAGTGTACAATCATTATTTGTTGATTAAAATTGATCATATAATTTCTTCTCTAAAATCTATAATACATATATGAATAACCATAAAATAGAATGTGAATTCTAAAATATTATGAAATAATATACTCATAGATCAGATTATGTCCCTGTTGATCTTTAAAATATATAATCTATTATAGAATCTATCTCTGTGAGCCTCTAAATGAGGAATTCATGATTTTAAACAATAAAGATAAAATCCTCATGATTTATATAAATGCTAGGTAATATGTGTATCTTAAATTTTAGACTACAGGCATGTACTAACATGCCAAGGAAAATATATAAGCATATATTGAATAATTTTTATTTTGTATAAAGCAAATATAAAGCAAAGCATATAGCAAAGCAAATAAAGTCATGTTTAGCAATTTGAGTTACATTTATCACCCTTTTTCTACTTTTATATTTAAACAATTACTTAAACATCTGTAGGCATCAATTCTATTTTAGGTACTACTGGAGATTTAAGTAATTTATAAGGTAGCTTTCATTTGGAACACTTAATTTGCATGAGCTTTAATATTTCACCTCTAGAAAGGAGAAGAGGAGCTCTATAAATCCTTCTCCAGTATAACAAGCATGTCTAGTGATGAATATGATAAATAATTCAAAGTTTTAAGATGTTATAAAATGAATAAGTTCTGGAGACATAATGTACAGGTGATGACTATATTTTATAATTTATATTAGACATTTGAAATATGCTCATAGTGCTTAAGTGTTCTCAACACACACATGTCTACTTAGGAAAGTAACTGCAAGATGATGAGCATGCTAATCTGCTTGATCATGGTTATGATTTCACAGTGCATATCCAAGTGCCATGTGATGCAACATGAGAATATACAAATTTTATTTTCAGTTACACTCAATAAAGCTAGTAAAAATACCCATGTAAAGGACACTAAATTAAATTAAATCAGTGTAAAATAATTTATGTTCATGGTATTGTAAAAAGAATACAGAGCAGTCAGCTGGGCAATTCATGGAGCCTAAAATTGAATGGAATAAGTGAATAATGCAGCAAAAACAGTCTGGCCAAAGCCACTGCCCCCAGGGCTTTGATGCCAAAGGCTGTCCCCATATGAAGCCACGTGAGAGGTGTCAGTGGTGCTGTGGGAATGATTCAGGATTCTTTACAGAAAATAATTTAACCAGTCACGAAAATACTGAAGAGGGAGACGAGAGGAGTAATTTATAATTATATGGAGTTTATATTAGTCAGACATGGTGTGTGGTTATGGATGAGTTTAGTGGGTTTTACTTGTTCTTCCTGTAATTGACAGAAGTTGTGGAGAATGAAAACCTTCAGTTTGTTCAACTTTAAGGATCCATTATAATGTGAAGATCTTTATTTCTCCATAATCTTCTGTAATTGAAATAAAAAATGTCGTATTGCAATAGCAATACTCCCAAGACAATATGTTGGAAATCAACTTTACAACATGGGTTGGGAGGAGGAGAAAGGGGTAGGGAAAAAGGGAGAAAAAGGAAGAAGTTGGTAACAATGTTCAACAAGAAATGTACTCATTACATAAGCAACTGTAACCCCTCTGTATATCAACTTGACAATACAATACAATAAAAAAAATTGTTTTCTTGTTCTAAATATCAGGATCAACCAAACACTTTTAGGTATGGTAATATACCTGAGACTTTTAATAAAATTCCTTAAAATACTGACTTCATGTAAATAAAGAAGAAATAAGATAGTAAATATTCCATGAAAGAATATTTATGCGTTTATAAGACAACATAAAACCCATTTCCCACCTCCGTATGTCTTGTGTCAGCATTATAGTTCAGGCTAGCTCATCCTCCTATCACTATCCACATAGTACAAACAAAATTCCCTTCTAGATGGTGCTTCCTGGAACCTTAATTTCTCTTGTTACCTTAAATGCTTGACACACAGGCACTGATTTTTCTTTTAATATTAAGTTCACAACTTTGATAAAGGTATTAAAACTGCTGTTGTGAGAAGAAGTTATGAAAGAAGTAGCACAGAAACATATAAAGCAGATTGCATAGGCTGAATAAACCTTAATGAAAGCCATATGAGTACATTGTAATATCATTTCCTGACGACCACATTCTGAAGGGTTGGGAAAAGGAGCAGAAATAAAAATAAAGCAAATCCACACATTCAGTGCCGGAGTAAACGCCTTAGGAGAATTTCCCCTGCAAAAAATAATAATAATCATAGCTGCTTTGAGGCTAATTTCAACATCTCTTTTCTCTGATTTTTCAATAATAGTGTGATTAGGATCATGCACTCTGATTTTAAATATAGTGTTGCATATCTCATTTCTAATGATCAATCTCAATATTTACCATCACTTTTCTAATTCGATCATATCCAAATGATAATGTTTCCCATTCAGATAAGCCAAGGCAAAAATCATTTTTATTCATCTATTTTTGTATATAGTTTACAAAAATCACTATTTTCTAATTAGAGATTTCATGTGGGATAAAAATGAAAATAATAGGCATAATTAAAACACTACTGATATAAAACCGATTCCAGGACAAACAGAATCTGAGGTCGTGTAGGGTTTAACAAAAATGCCAAAGAGAGCACACATTAATGTCAGTCTTACCTGAGATAGGAGTCTACATTTTATTTTTATCCACTATTGAGAGCTTAAGATTGCTACAAACACCCCACCATGATGTACTTTACTTAGAAGATATTCATGATACCTCTATTTGAGAGGTGAGGGTTTATCCATTCACTATACAGTTACAGAGAATTAATTATGTACTTAGCACAGTAATCATTAACACACATATTAAAAAAAACAAAAACAGAAAACAAAACAAAGCAAAACCAACTAGGCTTTTGTCTGTGGCTCGTTTCTGTATTCTTAGCTATCTAGGAGCCTGAGCTCTGAGGAGCATGGTTCAAAGCTAGCTCAAGCAGAAAAGACACTGAGACTTTTATCTCCAATTAATAACAGAAAAACAGGAAGGGGAGCTTTGGCTTAAGTGGTAGAATGCTAGCCCTAAACAAAAAGAAGCTCAGGGACAGCTCCCAGGCCCAGAGTTCAAGCCCCAAGACCAGCAACAAACAAAAAGTAAAATGTGGTCTTCAAAGAGCTTACCATCTAGTGTAACAAGAAGCACAAATGTGAGCAAATCTACATACTTACACTAGCAGAATGTATACTAGCAACTGTGAGAAATACAAATAGGATTAAAGTAAATCCATTAATGAAGGTAAAGGATTTCTTAAATTGTTTTATATAAAAGGCACATCTTCCAACCAGCAAAGATTAAGAAAGCTGTAGGAATTAACTTGCTGAATTATCACTGTACTTGCAAATGATCACATTATTGCAAAACCTCATTTAAATTTGGCAAAGGAATTGAGTTAGGATCATGTCTAAAACTGCAATATTGAGAATCAAGCCAGAGCAAGAATTCAGTGTTACATTAGCAAAAGATGACTTGATGCTAAGATTTGAGTAAGGACTGAGCAAAATCCAAAGAAGCCTGCACTAAATTGGAAAGACAAGACCATGGGACAGAAGGACTCACAAAAAAGTGATAGACTGGCAACTAAGAGCCAGGTTCAAAGTTGCCAAGTGTGGAATATGACACACTTTATGCTGGACCACAACAACCTTAGCCCTACCCCAATTCCAACTTCTATACCTTGACATGTTATAGAACAGAAGAGTGTATATGGACTTTTTTTCATTTTAATTTCTTGTGGATCAACAAAGCAGTTTATAAATAAAAAAGTATCCTGATCAATGTCACTGCTTTCATCCTTCTCCTCCTATCCCTCTCAACCTTGCCCCTTGCCTCAAATTTCTTCATTTTGTAGCACACACATTAAATTTTATGACTGTATTCTCCCCTTCTTCCCCTCCAACCTTTTCAAATATCCATTTCCTTGTATTGATTGTGTTGGACTGTGATTTAATATTTCTAAGGAATTATACTATTGGAGTTCTCCCCTGAATCTACCATATTTCAATCAATGCACTTGCACACTACCCTAAAGTCTTTACTTAAAACTATTCATAAATTAATTTTAGTTTCCACATATGTGAAAAAAACCATACATCATTTGGCTCTTTTGGCATGACCAACTTCATTTAGCATGATTTTATACAGGCCCTTTCATCTCTTTACAAATGGTACAATATCATTCCTTTGAAGGGATGAGTAACATTCCATTGTATATCTATACCATATTTCCTTGATCCATTCAGGCATTGAGGAACACATGGGATGATTCCATTCCTTGTCTATGGTGAATAGTGCTACAATGAACATGATTGTGCTGGAGACTTTACTGTATCCCAGTCTAAACCTTTGGATAAATGCCTAAGCAGTGGAAATGTTGAGTCATAGGGTAGTTTTTGTGAGGAACCTCCATACTGCTTTCCAGAGTGATGGGACAAATTTCCATTTCCACCAACAGTGTACTAGGGTTCCTTTCAGCCCATCTTCGTGGCAGCATCCATGATGGTTTGTATAGTGCAGAAAACAGGCAGACATGAAAAAAATCATTCTGAATAGTTATAAATAGACACGTGACTATAATGTCTCAAGTAGGAGAGGTATAGAATACATTTTTAATTGTTGTACAATTAAATATCACTAAGTTTTCATTTAGAGGTCTTTCATTTAGGTCTTTATCTTGGATAATGGAAGCTAGCTTGCTAAGAATCCTGTGAAGATGCAGGGACTTTTTTCATTCAGCATTCTTAAGTGTTTTTATTTCTTTCTTGTTATTGTTTCTAATGTACTTATAAGGTACCATGTGATTTTTTTGGTTGCTTTGTATGTTCCTCCCCCCAGGGTATAATCCCTGTTTTCACTGTATTTGTGATTGGTGTAATTTGGGGAGGGGAAGGGAAAAAAAGAAAATGTTTAAATAGGGATATAGGTTAATGCATTGTAACAATGAGATGTACAAGATACTCTGTTTAAAAATGAACTTTACTGTTTAGGCAGGGGCGGGGAGTGTAGTTGTGGAGGTGGAAGGGATAGGATGGTAGGGGATAAACAAAGGAGGAGGCAACAATGCTTAATAAGAAATGTACTCATTACCTTGCTCGTGTGATTGTAACCCCTCTGTACAGTATTTTCCCAATAAAAAACTTATTAATAAATTCAGGCCTATATATCTGGGTCATTTTACTTTGTAAAGAGAGGTAAACTTGTTTCTAAATAACCTAGGAAAAGCATGTGAGGTGAATGATTATCTTTTGAAAACTTGGAAGTAAAGTAAAAGATATCAGGTGAGAAAATCTACTGTAATTAGATTTTTTGTTTTTTGTCCGGTCATAGGGCCTGAACTCTGGGCCTGGGCACTGTCCCTCAGCTCTTCAGCTCAAGGCTAGCGCTCTACCACTTGAGCCACAGTGCCACTTCCGGCTTTTTTGTTGTTGCTTATGTGGTGCTGAGGAATCGAACCCAGGGCCTCAGGCATGCAAGGCAAGCGCTTTAACCACTGAGCCACCTTCTCAGCCCCTGTAATTAGATTTTATCCTTTGTTTTCAAAAGTGAAATGTGTAATTGGTGATCAGTGTAGGAAAAGAAAAGAGAGATGAAGAAATTCACTCATTTGTTCTATACTCAGAATTTTAAAGTGATGATTTAATTTTTTCAACAAAGTTTATATTTTAAGAATAATTATTGGGGGATAGTTTAGATGTAGTACCATAAAAAACGATTCTAAAACTATATTTTATCCTCATATTTCCTCTTCCCTTTTTTCAGGACATATTCAGTGAAACACTGTCAACATAATCACATCTTAGCAATGTATTGGCAGTTTGCTCAGATGAAACTACATGCTAGAAAGTACTTTTTAAAAGGACTGTTTTCTTCAAAAGTCTCTGATTCATAGTAAGCTTTATTATTGTGCTGGTGGCCTTCTTATTCTTCAGTGAGATGGGGGCAAGCTGTATATTGTCTTCTAATTGTAAGCTAGTTTGCACATTGTTTTCTGATTGTTTTTATGCTGTCATAAACAGCATTCAAGTGACATTTCTTAGATTCTATCCTCTGTCTCTGGTATTTTAGGAAATTATTGGGATATTTTAATAACCTTCAAATTCCCCACTTCCACAAAGAAACTTAACAACAAACAGAATATGTGTTTGAAATCATTTTATCGAAAAATTTTTCCCATATACTATATACTTACATATACATGCATGCATACACATAGATATATTTGGAAATAGAAAACTTTTTACAAAAATTTTCTTTAGAACTTCATTTTTTGTTATCAATTATTTGGCTCTTCAATTACAGCAGACACTAAAATACAGTAGATTTCTAAGATCAACAAAGACAAAAACAATGCAGCCTTTTAGATGAATATCTCCAGTCATAAGATTTGAAGGCTTATGGTTCCTCCTTAAAGGAAGATAAGTAAAATTAAGGCTGAGCAAAGCGTACATCCCATCCCATTTACATTGTTTGGCTTCTTTTCTTGCATTTTTTATTTCATTTTCTTTATGTTTAGTTTAGAATTAATAAAGATTTGTCATCCTTAATCTCTTTCCAATAATAAAATCTGAGAGTTTTTCTGTGAAGACAAATCTAATCATTTGCTTTTCAGTAATATGTCTAATGATAATTTAGTATTTGTGATTGACGATGTGATTTCAATTGTTTTCTCCCTGTTTTTATGCCAACTTTACACCTAACTTAATTTGGAAATTTTATTACTCCCAATTAATTTTCCTTAGTAATACAGGGCATTAGGCTTAATACGTGTGTTGTAAACCTGTTTTTTGGGCCTGCCAACATTGATTAACCGATGTCATTTTCTTGTTGTTTGGCTGACATGTTTTAAAAGATTTCAACATCTTTATTTTGGGCTCTGAGAACAGGGTAGAGATAGGGTAAATGTTTTAGGCATAACAATAACCTTGGGCCCTTCTTGTGTAAATTATAAATAAGGAGACATTTCTACACTATAATACTACAGGGAGATGAATCATATTTTATAGGAATCAATGAGTGAATAGAAACTACTGCCTGAAAAGGCAGTAGCATCTAGAACTTGAAAGCCTCAGAGTGTGAACAGACTGTAGAGGTTGATCATGTTAAACATCTTAAAAAGAATACATCTGGGCCTCCTGATGTAAAACAAAACAAAACAAAAAACATTTGTCCATCTTACATAAAATTGCTTTCACTTTGACCTTTTGCTTCCAAGAAAATTATGAATGTAGAGAAACTGCCATGTAGTATCTTTTGGCATGCAAGGCCTTTATTCATCTAAACAGATAAAAATCTTACAAAAACCTTTCCAACTATCTGGGTAACTTTATTAAATGACCCCCTTTTCATTTTTGCCATGTTGAGATCTACACATATTAATGTTTTCTCTCCCATGTTAACTTACTTTTATCTTAACGGACATTGAGTTGTATTATGATCTTTACAAATTCTTTATGTAGAGATTTCGATGGCAAGAGGGTTGGATTTTTAAAAAATGAAAAAGAAAAATTGTGTCAACTAGCTTTAGGTAGCTTTCCTATTGCATCATATAAATATTTAGTGTGCTCCTTACTTAAGTCTTGAAGATGTGTTAAATACCATACTTGTATGAGTTTGCGATGTACGAATAAACCATGTTATGCGTCTACTGTCTACTGTCCTGAACAAAAAGGTTGCAGCTTCTAGTCTACCTTTTAACAGGTAGAGGGCTCCCTCCTGTGGGCAAGAAGCTAAAATAGTCTCCATGGCAACAGACATTCCAGACCTTGACATCAAACACTGGCTGAGAAGCCCCAAGGTTATGTAGCTAAGAAGAGAGAAGAGAGAACCTGGGAAAGAGAAGAATTATGTGAAAAAAGAATGTGATGATAATGTTTTGAAGAACCAAGAGAATATTTACTAGAAAGAAAGGAACTGAAAAGACCAAGTGTGTATGTATACAGCATTTAGATACTGTAAAGCATGGAAGGGGAAGGGACAGGAGGAATATAGTAGTCTATTGATGAAGTCTGTACAAAATTCATGAGCATGGCACAATTACTCATTCCAATGCATGATAACAAACACTGGAAATATGAGGGAAAATCATTGTTAGTGAAATTGCTGTATTAGACATTAAAATATTTATTCGACTTTATATAATACTTGCCAGATTATAGAAATGGAACATGACCATATGCCATGACGTCATCTTAAAGGATCCTCATCATGAAATGAAAGGTGAAGAATATTGAGTATACTGGAGGTAATAAGACTGATACTTGAGCAATAAAAAAATAAACAATTCTAAAGTGGCAAATTCTAATTATGCTCCTACTGTCTGTGAAGGCTATGATCAAAAATGTACTTGATTATCTAGCTAATAAATTACTAAAATGTGTCAAGTAAGAGAGCTATAGTGTATGAGAATGTTTGATATGCTTGATGCCTAACAAGGGGGGACTGTTACTAGTGGTGAAGATTTTGTTTGAGACAGGACATTGGGGTTAAGGAAAGAACAGGGGCTTAAAATAAGCAGGGTCTTGTTAAAAGATATTGTCCTTGCTTCATCTTGGGCCTGTGTTAAAGCATTTGAATACTTATAAAGTTCCCTTTGAAAAAGAATCTTTTATCTACCCCAAGGAAAAATATGAACAAAAGAGATGGAGAAAGATGCTGAAAAAAGATGTCTGAGTATGCGTATTAGTTTGTATATGGGAGACTGTGGTATAGAAAATGTATTTTTCCTAAGTGTATTTTGAAGGTGCATGCAGTAGGAATTGCTAGCAAATTATCTGCAAAGTATTAAGGAGAGAAGATAAGGATTATTTCAAAATTTTGAGCTTCAGACTCTTGAAAAATAGAAGTGCCCTTTACTAATACTGAGAAAAACAAATTTGAGGAAACCAGCCCTTCACTCTTCAATATATTGGATATTTTATTTAGTACATCCCCTGAAATGAGATTCTGAAAAGAATTTGAAGCAAAGTTTATTTGTGAATGTGTCGTTGGAGAATGCATTCACTGAGAAGCAAATGCTAAGATAAAATGGGAGAAGGTAGGACAAAAAGATAAAGTGTCAGATGCATAACAGAGTTGTTCCACTCTTGATCCCTGCAATACTATGAATTGAACAGCACAGGACATCCCAAAAACCATGGAAATAGAGCACCACAAATGGGCTATCCAGAAAGAAGGAAATAAATATTTATCCAGGGATTCCCTGTACACGATTTTCATATTCACTTCAAGAGTAGCAGAGCAAGGCCATATCTTCAGACTTTGTGAGTGGCATGGAGGCCATCTTGGTTTTTGATTCAGTGACAGTAGAGCAGCTCTGTGGTGGGAAACAAGGATCTGTCCTAAGGGCAGGGAGTCAAGCCACATCCAATTGTTGCAATGCGCTATTTCTTTCCTCAATCATTCACTGGATTAAGATCAAAGTAAATATTTAACCAAAGCTAAGGTAGAAAACAAATGTCCAGTGCTTTAGATTAAAATAAAGCTGGGCTGACAGGCTATAGGATGAGGTGTTACTTATGATAGTACATAACCAATAGGTCATTAATGATATGAACTAGATTTTAACTTGAGCTAGTAAGTGAAAGGGTGAGAGATTTGACTCCATAAATATCAAGTGCAGTGCCATGTGCTGTGTCTTCTACTTCCTTATCTAGCTAGTAACTGTTTGTTCCATGTTCTAAGTGATTTTTTTCCCCTCTATTAATGGGTATTTTCTAAGATACCAATAAATACAATTGTATTTATTAACTATATATTTAATTGTTTTCCAAGTAGTTGCTAGGGGGATTAGAAACAGCATCTTAGTTTTAGAAAATGTAGTTTAGATGAACACTAAATTTAGTATACAGACATGTCCCACTTTATGTCTGTTTCCTCTCTTATTTTGTACTACTAATGTACAAATTGCATATTTACACGGCATAAAACCTCTAACATTGCTTTTTGTTTTTGTATTTGTTTTTACAAACAGGGCTATAAGTGTATACAAACAAACTGTTTTGGTTTGATAAATATCTTTATCATTAATTTAATGGGGCAATTTATTTATTGAAACAAATTTCATTAATTGTGTTGGTTTTGGTTTTTTTTTAACCCTGAATATTTGACTTTAATTTTTTGTGCCCTAAAGACATACCTTTAGTTTTTCATGTAAGAAGTATCTATAGAAAGATTAATTTTTTTCTTTCTTTGTTGAGAATGTCCTAAAAATTTTTGTCTAAGTCAGATGAGTTTCAATTTCTTCTTCATTTCTGATGGAGAGTTTAGCTAGCTATAGAATTCTTAATAGACAGACTTCCAACACATCAAATGTGTCACTGAACTATCTTCCAATTTTCACAGTTTTTGATGAAAATCAGCTTCTAAACAAACTTTACTTTTAAGTCATTTTCTCTCTAGACTTTTAAGGTTTTGTTTTTCCTTTCAATTTAATCACATGGACTATCATGTGTTTGTATATAGATGTTGTTGAGTTTATTCAAGAGATGATGAACTTCTTAGCTTTGAAGGTTAATATTATTCATCCAATTTGGTAGTGATGGTTATTATCCCCTTATGTCACACTTTTCCTACTTTCCCTCTAGTATTTCTTGTTACATAGGTGTACTTGCATGGACCCACATATCTCTGGACAATCTCAGGGACTCTGTAATTGCATGAACACAGGGCCTCACCACATGCTGTACTAATTTGAACAGACTTCAAGTTTAATTTAAATGAGATACTAGAATATCTGAGCAAGGTTAGCTATAGGTATATATCTACCCTATATTTGTGGGAAATAGTGGAGTATATACATATTGCCAATATAAAGCAATGAAAGCTGCTTGAGACTCAAGCAATATAGATTACTGAGGATTAACAAGAAACACCAGATACCAATTTGAAAGAATCATTGGTTATAGAGAAAAGAAAGGAGGATGACAGAAGAGCATGCTTGAAGAGAATATAGAGTATAATGACTCTCTACCTAGAAGCTCATTAAAGAAATACATCCTGCCATGACTTGCTGAACTAGATAGAAAGGACATCCCTTGAGACATGTACTTAGAACTCCATGTGGTATAACATAGTATTATTTCTTACTGCTACTGTGGTTCTCCAGAGGTTCCCTATGAAATGTAAATTACTACTACAATGCATGCATTATTTCCTATTGTGACTACTTTCCTTCACAATTAATACCATTACATTCCCAGTGCATAACTATACATGAAAATTACACGAACTTTGAAGATGGAAAAGATAACCACAAAATTCTTCTCTTTAATCTCCATTTCTTCTAGGAAAAATTAAAAAAAGGATTTCATATTCAAAAGTTTTAGAGCATAAAGAATAGCAACTGAATTTAAGCATTCTTTTTTTCTAAAGCTTACTTGGGATAGTCAGAAGAGTTAGTCAGTGAATGGCAAAACAAAAGTTTGGTTCCTTACCTAATGTGACAAGTCAAACTGCTCAACTGCCTAGAGATTGCAGAACAATGTCCACACATTGAGCTCATTCATCAAATTCTTTTACTCCAGAGCCTTTTATCTAGGGAAAAAAATTAAATTTTCTGTTTTCTCTCCCTCTTTCTCTCTTGCTCTCTCTGTCTCTCTCATGGTAAGATATTGTTGTCTTAGATGAATTTCAAAATGCAATTGCTTGATGAAATGCCCATTGTCTTGTATCAAAATGACAAGCTTTGATGAATGGTCACATTCAGAAACATTATTTAATACACATTTCTTACTTTTTCACTTGTGCCTAAGAAGTATATCATCTTGGGGTTCAGAATAGATGCATAAAGTAGCTGTAGGGGAATGATGAATAGCTTTACTCTATACAAAGCATTCAAAGCAATCTTACATCAGATGGAATTGATTTTACAAAAAAGAAAGGATACATTTGTGAGGTGAGAATAGGAATAGGTGGCTTCTCCACATCTCCACAGAAACAGAACAGGATATATATCAAATAGATAGGTAATTAGGTATCCTCCTTTATAATTAGGTAGCCCCATATATACAAGATTAGTTGATAAATTAGTTGGTTGATTGACTTTTAAAGAATTTTCTTACATGACTGGGAGCTGGCAAGTTGAAAATTTTCAGGTTTGTTTTAGAAACCGGAGAACCAGGACATAGCTGTGGTGAAATCCTTAGAGAATGTGCTGGAAAAATTCACTGGTTGGAGAATTCCTGTCTTTTTGGTTGCTGTTTTGTTTTTCAAGCATATCTCATCACTGACAATATAAAAGATTGCAATTCTAAATTTCAAATATGGAATAAAAATTAACATTAGAGCTTGGCACTGGTGGCTCATGCCTATAATTCTAGCTACTCAGGAAGGAGACTGAGATCTGAGATTTGTGGTTCAAAGCCAGGTTCTGGGCAGGAAAGTCTATGAGACTCTTCAATTAACCACCAGAAAACCAGAAGTGGCTCTGTGGCTCAAAGTGGTAGAGTGCTAGGTTTGGGTAAAAAGTTCAGGGATAGAGACCAGGCCCTGAGTTCAAGACCTATGAGGCAAAAAAAAATAATTAATTAAAGTTAGTGAGCCACTAATATGCACAATGATTGTTTAAAAAAGATTTTCAACTGCTTGAATGTGATGTAACCACAATATGTTAAGTTGCTTTTCTGAGAGTTGTTTGACTTAAATGTAATCACATATAAAAATCTCAAATGTGTTTAAGCAAGAAGCTGAATAAAATGAGTTACTACAGAAGTTTCAGAAGTTATTCCATGAATTGAACCATCACAGTAGCCTTTTTTTGTTGGGAGTGAGAGGGAACAGCACTAAGATTTCACCTCAAGGCCTCACATTTGTCTGACATATGACCTATTGCTCTAGCCCTTTTTTGAACTGGCTACTTTTTGTTGTTGTCATTGTTTGTTGTTAGGTAGAATCTCCATTTATACCTGGTTGGTTGTCGCTGGCATGACAGGAGATTCCCACCATGCCCAGCTTCTATTGAGCAGTCAAAGACTCAGGATGACCCATTGCAACAATGATACCTACAAGACACTATATTGGAAATGAACTTTACAACTTTGGGGTGGGGAGGAGTGAGGAGGGTGGGGCAGGGAAGGGACAGTGGGAGAAGAACAAAGGAAGGGGTAACAATGCTCAACAAGAAATGTACTCATTGCCTTACTCATGCAACTGTAACCCCTCTGTACAGCATCTTTACAATAAAGTATTTTTTAAGTTTAAAAAAAAAACAAAAAAAACCTACCACAGTGATGATAATTATTCAACTATTACTTTGATAGCATGTTGGAATTTTAAAACTATTCCTTTTATGAAGATACCTTTTGAAGCTCAGCATGACTTAAGTAGATTTTCAGTCTAGCTTTGCAGCCTGTCGAAAGTGGACATTTACCCACTCATCATTTCCTCAGATGTAGTAAAAAATATGGCTAATACGTAAGAGCCAACTGCTTACATTATGGCACTGAAGAAAAAAACACATCGCAACCATCTATTTTTATCATTATAAAGTATTTAACATGCATATTCCTCTTGTAATTATCTTACATTTTACAATTTACACAGATACACAGCATTTTACTCCAATACAACTCCATTAACCTCCATACTGGAAAGATATTAGCAGGTGTTAAATGATCGAAAGAGATTTGTTAGTCCAATTAGTTTGGGAAGTACTGATTAAACCTTGTGCAGTCCTTATTGCTTAAGTCTTTTGGCCATGATGGTGAGCACTGTGAATGTGTTCTGCAAGGAGTCAGTGTGCTGTTTTTCTCACACAGGCTTGACTTCTAAACTTTACTGTTATAGAATATCACGTGGGAAAACATAACAGCAGTGGGACTCATCAGCTGCACCAGATACTGATGAAAATGAACTAAGTAACTCAATGACAGCGATGGGAGGGAGAGAATGAGCAGGAAAGAGGGAACAGCTGACAGTAAGGAAAGAAATGTGGAAGAAATAACTGAACTCATAAACTTTATCGACCACGATAAAGACAATTTGCCCCATGAAGGTTAAAATGTGTTTGTGACTTTAACTAGGTATCACTATCCCACAATACTGTGAAATATGTGAAATTGATGTAATCACTTAATCACAATAAAAATTGCAAAAAACATCAAAAAATATAAAAAAGAAAGAAGATACTAATCCTTTTTCTAATTAGGAATAACTGAGTTTCTATAGGGTTTGTATGTTTGTGAGAAGGTTTGTTTGTAAAAATGTCTGTAACAGAGAAAAAAAGAATATCATGTGGAATCAGTGTTTAAACAACAAATATTTATGTGTGAAAATTTCTTCCTAATGTTAAACCTACTTATGTTTTTTCAAAATTGTTTCAGGAAGAGTTAGGCACGAATACAATACACACACATAACTTCAACAATGTATGATGGTCTTTAACAAAAAATAATTTGTACACATTATGTTAATTTTAAACTTAGGTTACTTGCTATTCACATTCTTAAAAGTTCATTCTCAATTTGTTAGGAACACATAGAAACATGCCTGAGTTTTTGTATTTTTTTATTGTAAAAATGCTGCACAGAGGGGTTACAGTTACATGAGCTAGGTAATGAGTACATTTACTATTGAGCATTGTTGCCGCTGCCTTTGTTTTCCCCCTATCATCCCTTCCCTCCCACCTCCACAACTACACTGATCCCCCACTGAAATTGTAAAGTTCTTTTCAACATAGTGTTTTGTACATCTCATTGTTACAATGGGTCAACCTGTATCCCTATTTAAGCATTTGGTTTTTCCCTTCCACTCCCTGAATTAGAAAAGTGTATATACAAGATGCAAGGGCACCAACATCAAATATAGTGAAAAAGGTTATACCATGGCTGGGGGAACATACAAAGCAACAAAAAAAATCACATGGTACATTATAAATACATTAGAAACAATAGCAAGAAAGAAAAAATTATTTGTTTCCCTATCTTGGGGTTTATTTCGCTTAACATCATCTTATATGGTCCTATGTACGTAGCATTTGGCCTTTTCTATTTGTCCTATACACGTACTAGTTATTGAAAATAAGGGAAACCATGGGACCTATGTTTCTTTGGGCCTGGCTTACTTCACTTAATATAATTTTTTCAAAATCTTTCTATTTCCTAACAAATGTGGAAATGTCATTCTTTCTGATGGAGGCATAGAGTTTCACTATATATATATATATATAGTGAAACATATATATATATATGTATATATATATATATTATCGCATTTTCTTGATCCACTCATCTTAGAATTCACTTTGTTTCCTGAAAGTTAACTTTTTTCCTTCACCAATTGTACCACTAGAAAGTATTGCTTCTAATTAATACTACTAGAATTAAAATAATTCGAGACTTGGCTTTAGGAAATCTGATTGCTTATGAATTGTTTAAAACAATTGCTTTACATTTCCTATGCACACACCAAGTCTGCACATTTAACCATCTACATTTGTAAGAATCATATATTATATATCAATTTTGAATGATGGATAGTTCTTCTACCCAAAAGTGCCTTCAGAACAGAGAGTGCTCAGATGGGTCTTTCTTGTCTGTCCTTCTGAACCCTTCTTGTTTTCTTTGACATGTAATGAAGACATGTGAAGAATTAGTGCTAAGTAGTAAAATCTTTTTGTCTTGAGCTGAATGCTCAGGCTGGTTCACATAATGCCAATAAAGTATTGAGTACTGTTTACAATTTCCCCTCATTCTTAATAATGTCATTCCCTTCCCTCCTCACTTTATGTCTTAGCAGAAAGAAATAAAGTAGCAGTATCGTGTTCTTTCCTTAGAAAGAGACCATTCCTGGGATTTTGATTCATTGAAGTTTGCCTAAATTCTTAGAGCTTTTATATAACAAAACATTTTTTTCTGTATTGCCTATCTTGTTTTTCCTGTTAAAATGGAGGATTCTTTTGCAATTGAACATAGAAGCAATGTTTTTTATACATCTTCATTTGGTCTATCAGAGGTCTGTTTTTATAGTATTTGTAAATGCTAAAAACAGAGGAGTTACAGTTATATAAGTTAGGCAAAGAGTACAGTTCCTCTTGGACAGTGTCAGCCCTTTCCTTGCTCTCCCAGTTTTCCCTTCCCATCCCATTTACATTGTATAGTTCATTTTCCACCTAGTGTTGAGTATCTTTGTTGTATTTGTTTACCCTTTGTCCTTCCACTTCTGTGCCAGCCCTTATAATCCCAAAGACATATAAACAAACGATAAAAAGAAAAGAAAGCAGAAACAGAAAAAAAAGAGAAGAAACTTCTCATTACCATTTCTTGGAGTCTTTTTGACAAGTATTATTCTGTATGATCAGATGCACATAGGCATTTACCTTTTGCTCCTCTCTTAAAAGCATCTTCCTTTGGTCTCACTGTGTGTGAATGCCTAGAGACCTGTATAATTTATGATCTCTATCAAAGGTCTTTCTAGTCATGTTATTACTTTATAATAGTTTATTTCATTCTCCTTAATTTCTACCAATGGGTTTCCTCATATGCTTGAAGTAATTATCAGTAAAATGAATATAATTACATTTTAAAATACCAAAAATAGATTAATGAGACTTGGATATTATGCTTGATATATATTTTATTTGTCATTCTTATTAAATTGTCAAGTGCTAGAAAATGCATCACCTTAGTATAGATGAAGGAAAAGTGGCCGGGCGCTGGTGGCTCATGCCTGTAATCCTAGCTACTCAGGAGGCTGAGATCTGAGGATCGCAGTTCAAAGCCAGCCTGGGCAGGAGAGACCATGAGACTCCTATCTCCAATAAACCACCAGAAAACCGGAAGTGGCGCTGTAGCTCAAGTGGTAGAGCTCTTGCCCTGAGCTGAAGAGTTGAGGGACAGCGCCCAGGCCCAGAGTTCAAGCCCCACTGCCGACCAAAAAAAATAAGAAAAAAGGAAAAGTGAATAGCTGTGGAAATAACCATAATGAATGACAAAATTAATATTACTAAATAAAATTAATATTACTAAATAAAATTGTTTAATTATTTAAATCCTACATGTCTGTGCTTCTATAAGCATCCCTTGGGATCAATGGGGAACTGGTTCCATAATGACTGTGGACCTTGCTTCAAATGGCATAGGGTATGCGTATGACCACTTTCATTCTTGTGTGGGCTTTAAGTCACCTAATACAGCATGGTACTATGGACATAACTATTTTTGTATATTTTAGAGAGTTAAGTGACTAGAGAAAAGTCTATAAACATTCCATGCAAATGTCATTTACTCTCCAAATTCTTTTGAGCCTTAGTTGGTTAAATTGACAGTCACATAGACAGGACTGAAACTGTGAAGTTTTGTGTTCCTAGAGACTCTGATCCAGTTAGGGAAGTCACTAAGTCTACCTGGAAGTTCTAGGCATGAAGCTCATCATCTGTAATACTGATTCATCCTTCTCTTTGTAGAGCTTCAGCTGCCTCACTCAATCTCAAATCCACTTATTTATTTATTTATTTAGTAAGTTATGAAGCTTGAACTCAGGGCCTGCGTGCACTTCCTAGATTCTTTTGCTCAAGATTAGTGCCCTACCACTTTGATCCACAGCTCCACTTCCAGTTTTTGAGTGGTTAATTGAAGATTAGAATCTTATAGGGACTTTTCTTCCTGGGCTGGCTTCAAACCAAGATCCTCAGATCTTAGCCTCCTGTGTAGCTAGGATTGGTGTGAGCCACCAGTGCTCTGCTCAAATTCACTATTATGATATACATTAAGCTCAAATATTTTTGTTGCTGTTGTTCTTTATTTTTTTATTGTGAAAATACTGTACAGAGGGGTTACAATTACTTGGGCAAAATAATGAGTACATTTCTTATCAAGCATTGTTGCCTCCTCCTTTGTTTCCCCTTCCCATCTCTTCTCATCTTCCCCCCATCCAACTCCTCCACACACAACCCGCCCCCTCCAGCCCCGCCAAAGTTGTAAAGTTCATTTTTCGACATAACGACTTGTACATCTCATTGTTGCCATGGGTCCACCTGTATCCCTATTTAAACAATTTGTTTTTTTGCCGCTTCCCCTCCACAAATTATACCAACATCAAATACAGTGAGAGCAGGGGTTATCTTTTGGGGAGGGACATACAAAGCAATGAAGAAATCATCTTATAAATATGTTAGAAACAATCGCACGAAAGAAAAAAAAACATTTGAATCCTTATCTTGGGGTTCATTTCCCTAACATCAACTTATTTGACCTTTTCTGCTTGTCTCAGACATATACTAGTTATTGCAAATAAGGGAAACCATGGGACCTATGTTTCTTTGGGCCTGGCTTACTTCACTTTATATAATTTTTTCCAAGTCTTTCCATTTCCAAACAAATGGGGCAATGTCATTCTTCCTATATACACAATGGAATTCTATGCGTCCATCAGAAAGCTCAGATCTTTCTTAAATTCTGGCAGGTGAAAGAAGAAAGAGTTTACAACACACTGAAATCTCAATCAAAGAGAGAGCCATACATGGACTTCCATTCAAATCAAAATATTTCATAGTATAATAATACTTATTCTGAGAGATGGGCAGATGATTCTTCAGAGCTGCTAGTCCTAAAACAAGAAATTTCTAATCGAGAAAAGTTAAACATTTTATTTTATGTAACTGAAATTTGCCTACCCATATAGTACATCCTCCCCAATTATTTCTCTTCCATGTGACGCATTCCACTGAAATAGAAGTGATTGTTTTGTGGATTTGCTGTGGGAGGTTCAGGGGAGATCTACATACAGAGGGTCTTGCATATTTCCCTTCCAAATCACTTGACCATCAAGTAGAGACAGATAACATAGGATTTTCTTAGTTTTATCTCTTTGGTATTTGTTTTTGCTAATTGAAACTACTTTGACAACCATGTGAGAAAGATTGCAGAAGTAGCATAGGAAGGTCAAAAGCTATGTACATATGACCATATAAGATGATGTTAAGTGAAATGAAACCCAAGATAGGGACACAACTTGTTTTTTCGTTCTTGGTATTGTGTTTAATGTATCTGAACCATTATATGTGATATTTTTGTTTCTCTTGTATGTTCTTTCCCCACATTATAACCCCTGTTTTCACTGTATTTGATGTCAGTGCCCTGCATCTTGTATATACATTGTTCTAATTTGGGGGGGGTGTAGGGGAAATAACAAAATGCTGAAACAAGGATAGAGGTTGACCCATTGTAACAGTGAGATGTACAAGACACTATGTAGAAAACAAACTTTACATCTTGGAGGTGAAGGAGGGAGTTGGTGAGGTGGGGAGGGAAAGGATGGTAGGAGAAAAACAAAGGAGAAGTTAGCAATGCTCAATAGGAAATGTACTCAATATCTTGCTCATGTAACTGTAACCCCTCTGTACACTATTTTTACAATAAAAACATTAAAAAAGGAATAAGTCATCCTGGTTTAAGTTCAGCCTTTCAGACCAGAATTTAACATAACATGCTTTGTTTACATATGTTTGTACTGATCAGCCCTTGAGATTTTTTTTTTTTTTGCCAGTTCTGGGGCTTGATTTCAGAGCTTTGGTGCTATCCCTGAGTTTTGCTCAAGGCTAGTGCTCTACCATTTGAGTCACAGCTCTACTGCCTGCTCTTTTCATAACTATTGGAGACAAGAAGCTCATGGACTTTCTTGCTTATGGTGGTTATGAACCATGATCCTCATATCTCAGCCTCCTTAGCCAGGATTAGAGGTATGAGTTCAAGTCTTGGAGATTTAAGCTACCTTTCTGCCATGGTGTTTATTTATTTATTTATTGGTTGGTCAGAAGGCTTATTCTCTGCGCCTGGGCACTATCCCTGAGCTACTGAACCACTTCAGGTTTTCTGATGGTTTATTGGAGATAAGAGTCTCATAGATTATTCTGCCTGGCATGGCTTTGTAATGTGATCCTTAGATCTCAGCCTTCTGAGTAGCAAGGATTACAGGCATGAGCCACCAGCACCTAACTGTCATGGTATTTTTTAATGCCTTACTCTGTCAACTTAGTACTGAAAGGCTGTTCATAGAAAAGGTAGGTCCAGTTAAAAACAATAAAAGTAGTAGTAAGACCATATGTATGCTTACATTGTGTCAATTTTAAACGCATCATTGCTTTCCAATTTTAAAGACAAGAAGAGGTCGTATGCAACTACATTTACAATCAGAACTTATACAAATGATATAACCAGCAATACCAGTAAAACATTTCTTTTAAAAGGGAAAGAAAATAATGTTGGAGGTAAAGCAAACATCCATAATCGGGGGTGCTGAACTGCTGTCAGCTTTTAAATAACCATCAATTCAAAAGGTTCATGCCTGGGCTTTGTTCATCAGCATGCAGCAGGGGTGGGGTGAACAGATGGAACTCCATCTGCAGGGAATCTATATCTGTGTAGTGATGTTCTATAATGTGCTGATATATAAAAATCTATAAATAGCTCTCTAAATTAGTGCCCCTTTTACACATTTTAACTAGTTAAAAAAATCTTAAAAATCTCAGCTAATTGGCAAAAGAAAAAAAAGTGTCTGTTCACCTTATGTTTTACGATGGTTTTTTGACAAAATATATTAACACAATTCTTACTCTGGCTGGTCTATGAGTATGGGAAGGAAACAAAAACAAATAGGAGAATCGAAAAACAGCCAGATACTTACATAGTTGGGTTCACAAAGTTCAAATTGTTTTCCACTGAAAACGACATCAATTGCCATGATTTAGTTTATTAAGATGCCAAAGTCATGATGATGACTATTGGTTGGAAAGAAGAAAGTATTCAACTAGTGGAGGCCATTTTCATTAAGTGTACTAAAATCTATTCTTCATCAGTACAGGAAGACCTTTTCTGTTAAAATACAATTGCTACTGTTAAAATGTAACTTTTAATAAATTCAGACAAACTTAATAATCAGATAAACTTGGGGAGTGATGAATAAAGACTGTGTATTCTCAGGTAGTCCAAAATATTGAGTGAGCAAATCTGCAAATACCTCTTCCTCTGAAGTCTTCTCCAAGAGTACTACAACCCCACCCCTTTCCAGGAAATGCTATTGAAGCCAAAATTAGTAAACATAACATTTCTGTCCTATTTTCTTGTGGATTATGGGAAGGGTAATTGATTTAAATTATTCAGAAGTTTAATTGAAGATTAATGTTTTGCTATCAGTCAGTTACCCAGATTCCTTTTGTTCTTCTCAGATTGCATCTAGAGGAGCTGTGAAGTTCTTTTGGCCTGGAAGTCCTGGGCCACTGACTGTAAAAAGGTGAGGAGCTGCACTGTCAAGCTCTGAGAGCTACGACTTGATGTCCCAGGATGTAAGTGGCTAGTATTGCAGTTCTTGGGCAAGTTCTCAGTGGTCTGAGAATCATGGCCCTTAATGCTTGAGATCTCCCTAGATGACTTCTAAGCAACTGAGGCCACCAGTTTTTCACCTTTAGCTCTTTACAGCTTTCGACCTTTCTCCAGCTGCAGCTCTCTGCCCTTTACCTTTTACTTTTGCTGCCTCTTCTTGTTCGGGGCACTTCTGCTAGCCTCTGCTTCCATCTAGGAATCTCTGAATCTCTTCAGCTGTTGCTCCATCTGGGCTTGCTATTGTTTTGGCTGCAGCTGGAACTACTGCTTTGTATCACCCCTGGCTACAGCTTGGCTGCCACTTCTGCAGCTTTTTCTCCTCTTTGCATTACCAGCTCAGCTCATGGTATCAACAACAAAAATCAAAGATGGTGTAGAGAAGACCCTTCATGATAAAACCTTTTATTGGACCAGATTTTGCTACAGCACACGATAGACAGAAGCAGAAGTTGTGTCCCAGCTGAGTAAACATATGGACTGACACTGCTTTTAGAGCTATTAAGTGGGTAGAGCAAGGGAGTTGTCCTCTTCACGACTGACCTTCATGCAAATGTAGAAGTGCACTGTTGGTGCTAATCATGTCACTGTCCCTAATGCAAATGAAGCCCGACCGTTGTTGCACCAATCACAGGCTTTCTGCTGGGCACCAGGTGAAGTATTCCTCTTCTGGCAGGAGTGAAAATAGCTTCAAGGTCACTTAGAGTTCACAGAAGCTTGCCCTGCTTAAAATGTTGCTATCCAAGGCAGGTGCAGGCTGTCTGCACATATCGTTATCCATAGTTGTACTGGTCCTCTGCAGCTGCTGGAGTGTCCTCAATGTAACTGTAAAATATCCAGTACAGCCAGACTGCTATGGTGGCAGCCTGCCCAGTTGCCAGAAAAAGGACTGATTGGCTAATAGCCCCCTGTTCAATGCAGCAGGGGCACCAGAGAAAAGGCTAACAGCTTTCAATTTTGAAATAAAACATATCCAGCCCTCAGCATCTTAGCTTATTGAAGGAAAAAGTAACAAAGACCTATCATGAATAGTGACTTAACATTATTTCAGAGTACATTAATAATGATAACTTCTGCCCTACAGGTTTGGGGAGAGATGGGTCCCTTAATCTTAGTTTGTATTTTAATAAAAATGTAAAACTGTCTTAGGATTTATTTAAAGCTCCCTATTAGTATGGAAGGCCAACCAGATTTTTCAATTTGTCCCCTAAAAGTAAAGTATACAGGAAGGAAAGAATAATAATATTATATAGTCATTAATAGTCAAAAATAAAAGGAAACCTAATATACCTCGGTTTCTAAATTCTATTAGAATTTACAAATATCCTAAGATGAGTAATTGGGAGAAATCATATAAGAATAGAAAGATTTCAATTTGTAGTTAATTGCAAACATTTATAAAAGGAGAAAGTGTTGGTAACTAATAGGTATTTCTGTAGACTCTAATTGAAAGTAGAGTTTTAGGACCCAGAGCCAAGACCATGGATTCAACATATCATGTCTGACCACTCACTGCAGTCAACTGAAGAGATGAGCAGCAGTGAAGAGGAGGGAAAAAGATTCATAACAAAGCATAGAAGAGGCAAAGAAAAACACTCAAGGTATAGACCTGAGGTTTGGGTTCAAATAGAAAAAGAATTTGAGGCAGAAAATAAGACATATGAGAAAGTACTCTGAATTCCTTGTTAAAAAAATATATATATATATGGTTTTATGAATCACAATCTCACTCCTGGATTTGGGAGGGGTTTTTGGCAAGGTTGCTATCAATTAAGAGGAGCAATTGAGTCAGGGCAATCAAACCACTGTGGTATGGACAGTGTCTGTCCTGTGGACATTATTGTTCATTTCCATGGGAGTGGTTTCCTCCATCCTTCATTAACAAGAGGTCATCAGCCAGGCTTACCCTTCTAGAAATCCAAACAGACTATGAGGTGAACAGTGCAAAATTGAGACATGGAACATAAGTATTCCTTTTGCTGTGTGTGTGTGTGTGTGTGTGTGTGTGTGTGTGTGTGTGCGTGTGTGGTGTGTGTGTGTGTGTGTGTGTGTGTGTGTGTGTTGGAGCTTGCAGCTTGAACTCAGTCCTTCAAGTTCTTGGCTTTTAAGTTCATGGCTGGGTGCTGTAGCATTTGAACCACACTTGCACGTCAAGGATTTTGCTGATTAATTGGAGACAAGAATCTTGTGGAATTATCTGCCCAATCTGTCTCTGAATCTTGATTTTCAGATCTCATTCTCTTGAGTATTTAAGCTGGGATTATAGGCATGTGCTATGGGGTAACCAGGTTTTCCTCCTGTTTTTAGATCATTTCAGAAGAAATCTTTTACATTCCTGTAATAACTACCTAGGAAAATAAATGAAACATTGATCAGTTTCTAGAATTCATTAAGTATCCCATCTCAGGAATAATGAATATTTGTTTCCCTCCTAAAAGTTTCCCTCCTAAAAGTAACCATTTGTTTGACTTTCAGTTTAATTAATTACTTGTGTGTTGTTAATTTTGAAACAAAATTTGTGATAATAATAGATCTCTGAAATACAAATATTTATGAAGACTTACTACATGGGAGAAAGAGGAAGAACCAAGTCCTGAGATAAATTTCCTACACTATCAGTAAGAAGGCCTAATCTGGCTGGAAATTTTTTTCCTCAACATAGAGTTAATCATAAAAAATAATATTTATTAAAATGAATCCCAGGAAATTGGGGCAAGCCATTTTTCTTTGTTGTTGGCTTCTGTTCTTTTCTTTTTGTCTTGTTTGTCTATTTGTCTTTGGGAAGATAAGGGGGTTGGGGAACAGAAATGGAGGGACAAAGGATGACCAAATTCATCAGTGGTACTCACTAGATACTAAGTGGAAAATGAGTTATATAGCTTTTGGTTGGGGATCTGAGAAAAACTAGAGAAGTAATGACAAAAAGATATGTACTCATTACTTGATTTATGTAACTGTAACTCCTCTGTATATCATCTTTATAATAACAATGCTTTAAAATGTATAAGGAAGGCAGACATAAATGGCCAGTGTCATAAATTTCAGAGAGATAAGAAAGAAAAACAATGGTAAGAAAACAAAACAAAAAATACATAGAGCATTTAGATAATTTTTCTAAGGAAGATGTGGAAAAAGAAAACCTAAGTTGTTTATGTTGAACCCACATTGGCTCTATATAGGAAGAATGTGATCATGAGGAACAAGGAAAAGTAGATAGAAAGGCAATGAGGAGAAGTAACTACTGCTTGTGGATTAGTTGAGGTTAATAAACTATGTAAATAAGCCTCTGACTATCTGTATTCAATATACATTCAGGAATATGAAACTGCCTTTCATTGACTTTGCCCAGAGTCCTCAACCAATTCCCATCCAGAGTGGGCTCCACCTTTCATCTTCGGATGCATACAATGAAATTTAGAGAATATCCTATTTGTTTCTTTGATCAGTACCATCTCATTTTTTTGTACATTTTAACTACTTGCTAAATCTTTCCTAAACAATTTGGTGTAAGTTTTGTTTATAATTGTATTCTACATAAGACATTGAACTACTTGATTCTTTTGCAATAAGGTCCTGTCATTCAAAATTGTGTTTTTACCACTCTATCATACACTTTTGTGTATATCTAGTTCATTAAATTTGTGGCCTGCTACTTTTTTCATTAAAATAATGTAATTTTTGGCAATTCTTTTTTTTTTTTGGCCAGTCCTGGGGCTTGAACTCAGGGCCTGGACACTGTCCCTGAGCTTCTTTTGCTCAAGGTTAGCACTCTACCAATTGAGCCACAGAACCACTTCCATTTTTTTCTGTTTATGTGGAACCGAGGACTAAAACCCATGGCTTTATGCATACTAGGCAGGCACTCTACCACTAAGCCACATTCTTAGCCCTTTTGTTTTTGCCAGTTGTGGGGATGGGTGTTGTCCCTGAGCCTCTTTTTATTCAAGGCTAGAGCTCTACCATTTGAGTCACTACTTCATATCCAACATAATCCATTTTGTCTCTGGTACTGATAGTACACATTTAGATTATGGCTTTTGGATGTTTTAGCTTATGAGTAAGTTAGTGTCAATAACATGATATGTACAATACTTCTGTTACACATGCAAATACATTTCTCAGGGAAAGTTATGTAGAAATATAATTATTGAATTGTGGTGTATGTGTATAATAATGCAATGCAATTTTCATTCCACCTACCTAAAGTAAGTGCAATACCACTATTTACGATTATGATCCCCCAAAAGTATATTTCCACTTCAGATAGTAATATAATCACAAGCTTGAGTACCTATAGTTCCCTTCTATAAATCCAAAGGGTTTCTATAATCTCATTTGGGTTTGAAAACACCAAAAATTCTATACTTACAACTGCACTTTATTTTTCCTAAAAAGGTATATACAGTGGACATAGCATTTGGGCTCTCTAGAACTTTTCCCCATGAGAGTTGAACATATCTTTACAGCATACTTATATGTTTTCCACCCATCTTAGTGTGTGGGATTCTTTATTTTGAGTCTTATTTTGGCAATATGATTGATTGAATCATTGGCCAAGAGGTTGAACTTCCACCTTAATCTGACCTAAAGCTCTAGACCTCTAATCCACTGAAGACCAATCCACAATCCAAATTGTCCTGGTTTCTCAGACTCAGGGACCTAAGAATATGAAAAACACTTCTAAGTTGTAGGAAATTACCTGTAATCCTACTCAGACAATTAACTAGCCACAAGCCAAGTTAGAGGCACATTCAAGTGGTAGAGAACTAGCTGTCACTCAGTTGGGAATGGGCATGTGGCAAGCTCTGAGTTCATGTTCACTAGTATGCTCCACACTTCTGCCAAAAAATATAACTGGCTCTGTTTCTCAATAAGATAGTAGGAGAGTATAAGTTTGCTTAGTCTGATTCATTTTAATGATGTTTTTAATATGGGAACAGCCAATTATCCTACCAACATTATATTCTCTTTTCCCTCACATTTACACATCTTGAATTCTTGTGAAAAATCCCACATAAATGTGTGAGTTTTCTTCTGAGTGTTATTTTCTTTTCCATTGATCAATTTATCAAATCTTGGGTTAATTCCCAATGCCTTATGACTGTAACTTTATGCAAAGTTTTGATAGTAGAGGAAAATAAGCTATATAATGAGTATATGTCTAGGATAGTCCTAGATGAGGATCACAATAGCTCAATAGCTATGTACATATGAGCATATAAGATGATGCTAAGCAGAATGAAACCCAAGATCTGGAAATGAGGTTTTTTGTTGATGTTGTTGTTGCTTTAATGAACTATGTGAAGTTATTTTTTTCTTTCATTTTTCCCCTATGTTTTACCTACCCCTTATTGTCACTATATTTGATTTCTGGTAACCTGTGTACTGTATACACATTTATTTGAATTAGGGAATGGAAGGAGAGCAACAAAATTGTGAGACAAAAGACAAAGGGTGAACCAATGCAACAGTGATATTCCTAAGACACTATGTTGGAAATGAACTTTACAATTTGGGGATGTGTGGCAGAGGTAAAGTGGGAGAAAAACAAGGAAGGGGGTAACAATGTTCGACAAGAAATGTACGCATTACCTTACATATGTAACCATAACACCTCTGTACATCACCTTGACAATAAAATTAAATTTTAAAAAACTACTATTGTTTTACTTTGAAGTGTACCTGACTGTTTTGCAATTCTTACTCCTATTTTGTGTTCTAGTTTACTTTTTCTGTGCTCTGGTGCTAGTGCTTAAATTCTAGTCCATGTGCTTACTAGGCAGAGTATATATTGTTTCTATCACTAACCCATGCTTCTACCACTGTGTGCAGTAGCTATACTGAAACAACTACTTCAATGTTTTCCACCATAGCCCTCCAACAGGCAACTTTCTCCATGACTAGTATAGAAGATATGCTACCATACCCAGCTTCTTCCATTGAATTAGAATCTCAGTGACTTTTCTTCCTGGGCTAAAAATTGACTAGATAGGGCGCATAAGTAGTGAAGAAAAAAGAGTGAAAAAGACAAATAAAACTCAAATGAAAGTATTCTAAAAGTATTGAAATAAATTTTTTTAATAAAATACCGTACAGAGGAGTTACAATTACATGGGCAAGATAATGAGTAAATCTCTTATCAAGCACTGTAGCCTCCTCCTTCGTTGGAGAAATTCTAAATAAGCAGAATAATGAATAAAACTCTTGTTTACAATAGATACAAATAACTAGTAGGGCATTATAAGGAATATATATTCACATATATGTGTGTGTATGTATGTATATATATGTGTGTATATATATATATATATATATATATATATATATAAAGATACAGAAAGGAAAAAAATAACTTAAGGGTTTTGATAGGAAAGCTCAATTATGTCAAGACCCTAAGTGGAGGAAGTCTTCCCTTCTCCATTGTGGGCAGCCTATCATAAAGATTTTTTTTTACAAGGTCTAACTTATTTCTGTTAGAACCCAATTTTTACATGAAGAAATTAATACAGAAATATTTAAAGAAAATATGACTAAAGGCAAGTGAGTTCACTTTTAGTGAAGGAGACTATATTGACCTTATCTTCTAGATTTGAATATTTAAATTAGTATGAACTAGAAATAACTCTGATCACTGTTATTTAGTAGTATTTTCTCTGTTTTCCATGTTATTATTTATATTTAGGGTTTATTCTTTGTCTCAGTAGTTAATAACTCCAGATTCCCTCACATGTAGCAGTAATCATACTCTCTTAAGACATTAGTTAAATATCTTTTCGTACTTGCTAAGGTAATAAAATACAAAAGCATTTAAGAATTTTTTTTACCAATTAAAGCACAATAACATACAAGAACTTCACATTACTATGAACAATAAGTTGAAGAGAAAAATCCTGTTAACTAAAGATGTTTTGCAAACCTGATAATCTCATCTACTCCTTAATGCTATAAGCTTATAATTAGTATGTTTCTAATTATCTTTAAGTACCTAGGGAACTAAGGACTAAAGATGGTCAGTCATAGTTTAATCATTGATTTTCACACTAGATTATAATTTTCAGAAACCCATTTCTCCTGGAATGAACTATAGGTTAACGATAGGCTCATGACCACAGAATAAAGAAAAAGCCTAAGTGTGTAGTTTAATAATTAACATTTCATCTGTAGTTTCAGAGGTCAACAAGCCAGGATATGAGCGGGTCAAGGACCATTATGGCAAAAGGTAGTCCAAAATAGACTTGGCTAGAATCTTTTCATCAATTTTGAATGGTGTTTCCATCCAGACCACGGAGAACTCACATTGATTCAGTTGTTAAGACTTCTTTTGATTCATTCGGTGGCAGGAAACTCTGGCACGTATCTGGGCATGTTTGAAAGCCCCTTCATCTCTGCTACAATATATTATTTAAAAATGTCAAGTCTGCTTTGCTGTTCCAGGAATCTAAATGATTCAGGATGAACTGCTTATATATACAAGGCTCATTCCTTTCTATTTTTTTTAAGATAATGTATCATGACCCTGAAGGTAAGGAAAATGATTACCCTATACACTCTGTACAGTACTAGTCTTCTCTTTACCATAGGTATCTATGACAAATATTAAAAATCATGAGTTCTGTTACCTGTAAACCAATGATCATTTTAGCAATAATTCATAATACTAAAAAGTGGAAAAGAACAAGTGTTCAACATATAAATGAATGGTGATACTGTAGCACATTCAATGGACTATTATTTGGCTATAAAATGAAATGTAACGACTTAGAAAAGATTATATTAATTGAAGTAAGCCAGACCCAAAGAAACATAGGGGCTACATGGTTTCATTTGTAGTAATTAGAATGTGCTTATAAATCTGCAAGTAAACACAATGGATGATAAAAGACAAAAAAAATTTACACTTAGACATGATAAATTAAATGGGACTCTAAACACTCACACTGAGACCAAAGGAGAATATTCTTAGGCTCAATAGCTATGTGCATATGACCATATAAAATGATGCTTATGGAAGTTAGTTCCAAGAAATGGAAACAAGAGTTTTTTCATTTTATTTTTTGTGGATTTTGTTTTGTTTTTGTTTTTACAGTTTTATTGCTGTTTTTGATTTCTGTACTTTTTGTCTTGTATGTAACTTCATTTGTTTGGGGGAGGGTTAGGGGAAGCACAGAAATGGTGAACAAATTCAAGCAGTGATACTCACCAGACACTACGTTGAAAATGAAATATACAACTTGTGGGGAAGGGGTTCAGGATAGAAAAATTGAGAGAAAACTAGGGAAGAGGTGATACTGTTCTAAAAGAAATGTACTCATTACCTGATGTATGTAACTGCAACCCCTCCGTGTATCACCTTTACAACAAAACTAAATTTTAAAAAATAAAAAAATAAATTGCAAGTAGAAATATTTCAATTATATTTTAAGTCTAATTTAGTATTTCAGAACAGTAAGAGAGTTTGGTTAATACTTCAAAACCCATTGTTCTGCCACCATCTTAGAAAAGTTTCTTCTATCAAAATGCCTATAACCAACACAATTCTGGTCCTAATAGATCTAAAGCCATTGTTTGGATTGGCTACAATTTAGTTTTTAAAAATATTTATATCCCCTTCTTTAGAAAATTGTATCATCTTTTTAAGAGAATTGGTTACTCAAACATTTCCTTGAGTACTTTTAAGTATTATTCACATAGGTTTATTTTTGATCAAGAAATATTGAGAGATTAAAAGCCATTTTCTTGTCTAGGTTTTAATATTGACTCAATTTTTGGTATCTTTGATATTATTATGGACCCTCAATTTTTTTGGGTATTTTGGAGCCTGGAACATTTAATAATGTGTACTAACTATTCCCTTCTTCGTTAACATCTAATATTTCACTGGCTTATTTACTGTTTCAAACATTCCTCTTTACAACATTGCATGTATTCATTGATACTTCAGGGTCTTATTATGTAGAGGAGAACATCTCATTCCTTTTGCTTTTCTCCATGGTAATTTTTTACTGTCTTCCTTACAGAAAGTTAAAAACAATCAAAGTTAGTGATATTGAACTTAGGGCCTTGGCTTCCTTGGGAAGCCCTCTGCCACTTGAGCTGTATATCAGCTCAAACATTTGATAGTGTGGTTTTCATGATGACACACATTCTCTTGATATTAGAAGCTTACCTTCTCCCTATTGCCCACTCAAGGAAGTTCATACCTTATATTTTGTTAACACTTGTTAATCTAGTCTTTTTTTTTTTTTTTGGTCGATTGTGGGGTTTGAACTCTGAGCCTGGGCGCTGTCCCTCAGCGCTGCAGCTCAAGGCTAGCGCTCTACCACTTGAGCCACAGCACCACTTCCAGTTTTCTGGTGGTTTATTGGAGATAAGAGTCTCACAGACTTTGCTGCCTAGGCTGGCTTTGAACCCCTCGGATCTCAGCCTCCTGAGTAGCTAGGATTACAGGCGTGAGCCACCAGCTTCCAGCTTAATCTTGTTTTTGTTTCCCCAATCCCAGCTATTTTAATATGTTTACCATCTCTTAAATATTTTTATTAGGCATTTTTTCCACATATTTGTTCATTCATCCCTTAGTTCCACAAGGATTTCTTAATTCTCCTCCTTACTATTATAACTAAGTTTATATGCAGTTCCCAAAAACAATATTATTTTTTCTTGAAAATAAGTATTTTTAGGAAAGAATCAATTTTATTATTTTATTGTTTTGAACTACATAAAACTCTTAGTCTTCTTAGTAGCTTTGTTTAAAATTTATTTTATTTCCTTAGAACACAGACAGTAGAAACTATACTGATTTTTATTTGCCACAGAGTCTCACATATGGCTGAATCTACACCATCTTCAGAATATGGGCAAATATTTCTAAGTCACACATTCTAAAGCATTCTTAACCTGTCTTTGATCTTCCTAACCTTGATGCTCAGTGTCATTTCCTGAAAGTCAGAGACAGGGGAGATGAGATACAACCTTCTCCACTAAGGATCACACAAAGCTAACTCCTGTGAGGTGCATCAACTTTGAGAAAACTCTAAAATATAGCATATGTACTTATTGCCTAAGGAACACACCCTAAGAAGTCTTTTATGAGTGTCAACCATATTTCTCTTCTCTCTCAGACATAATTTTGTCCCTTTATCTTTTGAGTAACTTAACTTGATATTTTCAATTATATAAGGTTCCCACAAATACCAAAGACAAATAATTAAAAAATGTTAAGACCTTTGAATTTTGGCCTGAAAGGACTTTATTCTACACATAATTCAAGTTAGTTTTCAGCCAATTTATTTGTGAACTCCTTGTAGCACTGTAGATCGAAAATTTAGATCAATGTAATCTCTTCCTCCTTGATATTCTTCTTTACCTATTTGTCCCATCTTGACCTCAACAAATACTCATATTTAGTACTCAATCCTTTGAGATTATTAATTTTCTTTGAGTTTCCTCTTCAAGTATATGCAACTGCTTTCAGTCAATAAACTCTAGAAAGTATTTGATTCTGCTTGAAATGATTTGGGTTTTGTTTTACAGGTTTTCAATAAAATATGTGGGACTATAGTCCCATTGATGCCTATGTTGTGTTATCTAAAAAGCATGTTTCCACATATTCTTCAATACCTTAATTCATAAAGCTTTAAATAAAATGTACCAAAGTGGTATATCATGGCATATCCCAGAAAGAAAAGGCCTAATATTGTCTCTTCATTTGCCTATTAAAGTAATTTCTTCCCCAAATACATAAGGAAATAAAGAATAGTTATATCTGGCAAATGGAATCGTGAAGTATTTGTTGAATTCAAGGACACAAAGCTGATTAGAATATAAGATGAAATTTTATGTGGTTAGTTACTACATATTCCTAAAGGGGATGTGATTTGTTTTATGTGACAATATTTCTATGATAAACTGAACAAAATTATCAGGTCACTGTTTAAATTCATGAATATTCTCTATAGTTATTTCAGATATAATCTTTCATTAGATTGTACCTACTAACAGTAAATGGCTAGGTTTGGTTTGTTTCTAGTTTTCAATGTTCTTTGGCTTACAAATACATACAAAATAAAATTGTATGTTACCAGGACTATACACATAGATCCTCAATAGTGTATCATTTGAAGCCCAAATTCTTAGAAAACTGTACTAACAGAAATAAATTAAGAAACTTATTTTCTTACTGCCAGCAAACTAACCATTCAGACCTAAATATATTTAAACTTCAAACAGATATAAACTATATGCAACAATATTTTAAGGTTGACATATGAATATATGTAACTTTAAAGCGATTATTTTAATAAATAGAAACAATACTTGCAGTGATCATTACTTAAATTGATTTTTCATTACCTATATATGGTGTTTATTGAAGGATATTTTTATATTATTTTCATATTCCCAGGATAACAAATAAAATAATAATATATGTTAATAAATGAGTTTGTGAATGAAAAAAATAAATAGTGGAGAACAGAAAATATGAGAGTCTACAGAAAGGCAAAAACAAGTATTTATGACTAGTTTTTCTGAAATAAATAAATTTGTCTGTATAAACTGTACAGAGTATCTTTTATATAATGAAGATATTATAAAGAATAGCAGTGTAAATAAAGAATAGTTTACTAGATTACTAATGCTTTGTAATGCAAATGCACTATATAGGGATTGTGTATCAAGAAAATTGGAGCATTACACACACATTTATTAAATGTGTACAATTTATTAGTTTTGAAATAAATTCAATTTAGTTTTCATGTTGACTTACCAGTGCAGGCTTGGTTTATACAAAGACTTCATTACTCTGACAGAGAAAAACAGTAACAATAATTATTAAATTTTAAGATTAGAATAAAACCACCCCTTCTTATTTCCAGTCAACAGTGAAGTGTAAAATGTCTTATATCAAGTATTTTTTTAACCATGACAAAATTTTAAAAAAACAAATGAATATAAAATGAACTAGAATTTTTTCTTTGAAGGCAGTTAATAGCCTCATGTCTGATTTATGCACCATATGCTGATCAATAAATAATTATTTTTAAAATACTTGATAATTTCTTTTTTCTTTTCTCCATACATAGGGTTCCAGTTATTAATTTTTTAAAAATGATTTTAAAATATAATCCTTTATAAAATATAATCCTTTATAAGGGATCTCATCAAAGTTACAAGAAACAATCCAAATTCCATTCCTATCAAATCAACAATTCAAAATGCTTTAAATTTTTTATACTCAGTAGATTACATATGTAGCTGTCATAAATCATTTAAATTATAACTCTGAGTATTATCTTTTAATTAATATTCTGGAAATCAGCTTATAGAGAGCATTTTGTATAATATAATCTCTTAGAAATCTATAAGTAGTGTGAGAAGATTGAATAAGGAGAGCTAATATATTCAATATGAATCAAAGTAAGATTTAAATTCAATTATGGATATTATTTGTAGATAACTTACAAACCAAAATCTGCAATTAAAATAATAGTATCTAAAACTTTTCTTTTTGGTATAGGTCAGTAATTCATATCAAAGCATTCTTCCTAAATATCAGCATAAATTTGGGGAAAAGGAGATAGAAAAGAAACAAAGTAAGCAGAAGTAGATTCATATTCAAGTAAAGTTCATGTGGCAAGTATCTCAGTTTATTAAATCATTTCACAGATTTTCCCAACGATTTTTCCAAATATTTCATATGATGTCAATGGGTTAGCTGTGCTTTTTGCTCTAGACTATAGAGCTAATCATAATGGCTTCTCAGTTCAGGACAGGATGCCTCAAATCTTCTGGATGAATAAAATCTATATTACAATAATAACAACCTGAAGTGTCAAAGTAGTCCCAGGACTCAGAGGAAAATATATCACTAAAATATATAAAAACATATTACAGTGTCCACATCCACATGGGAATTGTGGTTATTATCTAACTCAGAATATTACATATAATTGGTAATGGACTGAGATGGGTTATTGAACATCACTTTTTATCATGAATTTCAAGGTTGTTATACTGGTGAAATTGATACTGTGCAATGGATGAATTACAATGTTGCTGCTGCTTTAGGCTGAACTTTGAACAACCTTATATTACAAAGAATATGTTCTAATCCATGATCCAGTTAAGAAAAGTGACTTGGGGGTTTAATGCATCTCCAATAACTACCAAGCACTACCAAGCAATACCTCCAGCTGTGATGGATTGAGTGTGTGTGTTTTTGTCCCTGAGCTTCTTTTGTTCAAGTCTAGCACATTATCCCTTGAGCTCCAGAGTCACTTCCAATGTTTCTGGTGGTTAACTGGAGATAAGAGTCTCACAGATTTTCCTGCCCTGGTTGGCTTCAAACTGGATCCTCAGATCTTAGCCTCTTGGGTAGCTAGGATTACAGAGTGAGTAACCAGTACCTGGCTTTTCCTATTTTTAAAAAGACTTCAGTTGTTTCATTATTCTATCTATCTATCTATCTATATCTATCTATCTATCTACCTCTCTGTCATTTATTTATATATCCATCTTATCTATCTAGTACATTGATCTTATATCTGATATAAGATGAATATATATGGTGCATATATATATATTATATTATATTATATTCACCCCATCATCCTCTCCTTTCTCCTCTCCCTTGTCACTGGTTCCTGTCACCAAAAGAATGCTCATTTTTAATTATATTATTTTATTATAATTTTAGGCCTAGAAAACTTACAGAAAATACTTGAAGCTATTAAGCATAGGCAACATAGGACTTGCATTACTCAGGAAATAACAGCAAGAATTAACAAATGGGATTGCCTCAAATTAAACAGATTGTTCACATTAAAGAAAAGAATGAATGAAGAGAATAATCAGATACCTCACAAAAGGAGAGGCAATCTTAGTAAGCTGTTCATTGCACAAATATTTCATATCCAGAAAGTGGAAAGAGCAATAAAGATAAAGACCCGGAATAACAAATAATTCAATTAATTAATGGGCCCATTGAAAACACTACTTCATTTTGACCAAAAAAATCATAAATAAGGATTGCTTATATTTCAGTACATTTTAGCAATTTCTACTTGGGTCAGAAAGTATCACATGCTAGTTCTTGTTAAGCATTGGTGGCTTGTGCATGTAATCCTACCTACTCAGGGTCTTGAGCTCTACAGCATCAAGAAAAGTTTGCTCTAGTCCATCTCCAAAATAACGAACCAAACTCAGGGCTAGAAGTATGACTTGGGAGGTAGAACACCAGGATAACAAGCCCAAGGCTTTGAGTTCAAATGCTAGTGCCACCAAAAAAATCAGTTTCTATAAAATGAGAATTGGATATGACGTTTCTGAGGCTCTTAAGTTATAAAATGAAAATGCATAAAGGAGACATCACCTTTAAAGAGGATGATCTAGTGTGCTTTTGAAAATTATCATTTTGCCCCGTTTTGTTTTTAACTAGAGAAAATGTAGTTTTACTATAAGACCCCAAGTGTCTATGACATCTCTCTGATTAAGAAATAGTGTCTGTACTTACCCTTTGTGACTGATTTAAGTTAATTTGCATCTACCTTTGTCACAAAACATCCTGTGCTTGTGTTCCTCATTAGGTGTTTACTTGAGGAAACAAAGCTGCTATGTAAGAAGTGTGATTGTTCAGGTATGTTAAAGAAGACATATGTTGGCTCCTTTTTAAAATCACCAGGTAAATGCCTAAGAAATACTCTTTTTGCCAGCCCTCCCCTGTAGATTCCCTCACATGACCACAGGAAAGATTCCAAGTGATCTGTGCCATTCCTAGAGCTTTGACCTACAAAACTGGGACAACTCCCCACAGGGCAAGGGCAGTGGGAAAAATACGATATATATGTACACATATATGTAAATGATGATATAAGATGAATATTATATATAGAACATATATACGCAAATGGCATGTGTGTAAATTTCTTGGCCTGGTCCTAATAGTATCACTCGCTGATGCCAAATACTCTAAGTTGATTAATGTACAATGTATAAATCACTTTGTCACAGTGTATTCCATATTAAGATTTAGTTAATTAGTGAAAAATGAAAAAAATGACAAGAATCTCAAGTGAGAGGAAAGCAGGGAGATTGCTTTACAGTACTATCTCATTTAAATCATGCTTGATCCTGCTCCCATGTATTTATACCTCTATGGCAGGTTAAATTGGAAAGGATTGGGTTCTCCAGGGAACCAGACAGTCAATACTTTCATGTTTTCAGGTGACATCATCCCCATCGCAACTACCTGATGCAATATAGTTTGAAACTAATAACAAACTCTGTGTGTGTATGAGTAGTCACAGCCATGTTCCAATTAAACACTGAGACGATAAAGTCGAACAAAAAACAGCTCTCTTCTTTTAAGATTCAAACTTGGAAACAACATCATGCAAATTTTAGTTTCTTCTCTATCCCCTTTCAATGAAGAGATGGTTTTCTTGGAATCTTAGCATTACTGGATAAAATAAGCCAAAATGAAAACTGTTGGGATCAAGCGAGTGGCAAGTTTATGCAGTTAGGCAGTGCAGATTCATAGGGACCATTGGAATGATATTGGATTGTCCAGACATGTCAACATATTTTTCTGTGATTTGATGAACCCCTCAGGCTAACACAAGTCAATATGCACTGGGGGGGTAGCAAAAAAATTAACAAGCTTAAGACAATGGAATACGTGATATATAAACTAATTTATTACTCAACTATCTTTATTTTACTTAAATTATGTAATCTAGTTGATACCAGGTAATACGACTTGTGGGCAGTGTTATGATTAATTTTTTCCGGTATTTGAAGAAAATGTACTTATAACCATCTCTAGCATTATTACTTAGTTTTAATGAACCTAACTCTCAACCAAACTCAGCTTCCCGTTGATGAGGCCCACGCATTGCCTTCCCTCAGTGGTCTGGATGCTGCTGCTGAGTGTGTCATAGATGGAAGGTTTTAGGATAGGGGATGTGATGATAGTTAATATCATATCCAAGTCTGTTGTAGTCTTATATATGTTCTCATAAACCAAAAATTTCAAGTTATCTAACTAGTAGGTCTTATAGAAGTCAACAGTAACAAACTTGTAAAAGGTATTGTTTATCCCATCAAATGGAAACCTCTAGATATAGATGTCTACCTGTCATTCAAAGCATTACCCAGGGGAACAAAATCTACTTGTGGGACATCAATAACTCTCCTTTATAATTTCCTCTCTGAATTCCTTAACATTACACTTTTTTACTTTTTATAACTTTTTATTTTGTTGAAAAGTTGATGAGCGGGGGTGTACAATTACATAAGGCAATTAGTACAATTGTTTTTAATCATTGTTACCCCATCCCTTATTATCTCCCACTTACTCCTCCATATTCCCCTTCCCCCCAAGTTGTAATGTTCATATCCAATAAATTTCAAATAAGTATCAATTTTGCCATGGTTCTTCTGTTGTCCTGCTCTTTCTGTGATTCCCTTTCCTTTCCACATATTATATAATCTTATATGTAAAACACAAGGTTCAAAAAACTAAGATAAACAAAGAAAAAATAAAACAATAGGAAAAAAGAACAAACTACACACAGGGTCTGATAAGAATCTCTTGTATATTGGAATTCATGTTTATATGCTTCATTATGGTCCTATGCACTAAGCAGTTGGGTTATTGAGGTCCCCTGTTAAGAATATTATATGCATAATCTAGTTCTTACAAATGAGGGAGATCATGCAACTTACTTTTCTTTGGGTCTGGCTTACTTCACTTAATATAATTTTTTACAAGTCTTTCCATTTCCTTACCAATGGAGCAATGCTATTCTTTCTGATGGAAACATAGAATTCCATTGGGTATATGTACCACATTTTCTTGGCCCATTCATCTATTGAGGGGCATCTGGGTTGGTTCCATATCTTAGCTATGGTGAATAATGCTGTAATGAACATTGTCATGCTGGTAACTTTAGTGTGGCTTTGCTTATGGTCATTTGGGTAAATTCCCAGAAGTGGGATTGCTGGGTCATAGGGGAACTCTATGTGGAGTCTTTTGAGGAACCTCCATCCTGCTTCCAGAGTGGCTGAACAAGTTTACATTCCCACCAACAGTGAAGTATAGTATTACCCTTTGACCACATCCCCACCAGCATTGTTGTTAGATTTCTTGGTTATGGCCATTCTAACTGGTGTGAGGTGGAATCTCAATGTTGTTTTTATTTAAAGAAAGGCTGGATAAATGGGACTGCATTAAACTTCAGAGCTTCTGCATGTCAAAGGACATAGCTAGCAAGATATATCGAAATCCCATAGACTGGGAGAAGATCTTCACCAGCCATACAACAGCCAAGGGACTCATATCTAAAATATACATACCTACAGCTCAAGAAATTAAATTTCCCCCAAACCCAAAACAAACCCCCAAAGAAACAACCACCCCCCCATCAAAAAGTGGGCTTAAAACCTTAAGAGAGACCTCTCTAAAGAGGAAATACAAATGGTCAAGAGATGCATGAAAATTTGCTCAACACCTCTGGGTATAAAAGAAGTGCAAATCAGAACAATACTCTCATTTGATACCCTTCCAGTTGTAGGAAGGCTTTCATATTTGTTATTTTGCTGACCAATCATGTATGCAAAACTGAAAAGCCAGAATTATTCAAAACTATTTCTTGAACTTAGGGCCAAATAACCATTTTATTTACTTATTGAAAACTATTTCTTGAACTTAGGGCCAAATAACCATTTTATTTACTTATTGTTTTCCTTGGGAAATCTTTCTAATATCAAGCAACTTTTTTCCCATCCCTTTTCTTAATTTACTTACTCAGTGAACATAATTCTCTGTTGTTACCATGACAGAACATTACTGTAATGTTTCAGTTGGCTTATGTGTCTCTCCACTCCAGGAGTACAAACTTTTCCTTCAATAAATATTAGATTTTAGCTGTCTTCGCTGAGACAAATTCAGCACAATTCTGTGGTTGTGAGAAGACATTGATAATATACTTTTTTAAAGAAAACCAGCAAGTGAATAGATTAATATAATCCATTTTTTCAATTATGGATGAACTTATTTATCAATAAATAAAATTATTCAAGACCTTTACATTCTTTTCAAAATGCATTTGTTGAAATTGCAAATGGAAGTATGGGTAAACTGGGAGATTTTCATTTAAGAAAATAATACTAGCATGTTCCCCAGCATCAACACACACACACACACACACACACACACACACACACACACACACACACACACCCCAAGGAAAGGACAAGTGAGACTTTAGAAAGAAGTGAGCCTTCTTAAAGTCCATTTGAATTTTATTTTTACATTTCTAATAAATTGAGAGTTGTTTTTCATTTGGAAAATAAAATGTCAGCATGTATACACACACACACACACACACACACACACACACACACATCAACCTTTACAACCCAGAAGAGAATTCTCACTATACACTTAACCTGATTGGAACCCTGATCCGTCCAAAAGGAAAAACACACTTCTTTATATGAAGCGAGTCTGTGCTATTTTGCTGTGGCAACTCAAGCTGCCAAATAGTCTTCTTTCAGGATATTTTAAAACAGAAAATGTCATCCAACAATAATCTTGTGGTAGGCGTTATGATTATCTGCCACATAGTCATTCCCCAGTACTGGTTTTCCTTGTCAGCTTCCAATGAAAGACCTTAAAATGTCCTTTGAAAGTCTGTTTCTAAACTAACAATACATGACCCGGTTTTTTTTGTTGTTGTTGTTTGTTTTTGTTTTTTGTAGATAAAATATAAGAGGAATCGTCTGGGACTAACAGGGGAACAACTTTGCCTGAACACTCCAAGTCCATCTTCTTTCCTGCTTTTTTACACTATCCTATAAAAGTAGGATGTTTGAAGAGACATCACCACCAAGCAGAATATGGTTAAACAGAAGGGGCAGAAAACTTGAGTTCTTGTTGGCATTCTCATCCTCATTGGAAATAACCATTTGGACCACCTCCTTTGTAATGTCCTAAGTCATGTGTCCTAAGTCATGGAACTCCTTAGGGTTTCATCAATTTTAACTCAGGTTTTCTATCCCTGGCCCCCTGCAAAAAGCATCCTGAGATGTGAAGTGCTAAGTGAATCACTAAAGAGGGCTCTCATCTATCATCTAATTATTCTCATCCTGTAATTGGTAGGATGGGAATAGATTGGAATTTAAGGTTCTTCATCTTGGGCCTTTTAGCTACTGATCCCCCAGCTATTTTCTTTTCTTTTCTTTTTTTTTTTTGTCAGTCATGGTGCCTGAACTCTGGGTCTGGGTGCTGCCCCACAGCTCTTCAGCTCAAGGCTAGTGCTCTACCACTTGAGCCACAATGCTTTTTCTGGTTATGTGGTGCTGAGGAATCGAACCCAGGGCCTCATGCATGCAAGGCACGCACTCTACCACTGAGCCAACGTACCAGCCCCCCCAGCTAATTTCACACCAAGATTTTTAACTTTTCCATTTTTTTGTCAAAGACTATCATCTTAGTGTGAGTCTTTTAGAATTGTTTTGTCAGGAAATTTGGCCTGCAAGTGGAAACTAATCACCTGTCATGGGTACATGGAAAGATAAATAAAAAATGGCAAACCTCTTTGTGTTCTGTCTTTGTTGTGCTGATTTCTAAAGAACAAAAGTTTAGCTGCTCACTTCCTATTGGTCCTCTAGTTATTTTCCTGGGGAAAAATAAAATGAGAACAACTGTTAATCTAAATTACAGGGGAAAATGCTGAAGGAAAGAAAGTGCATTCTGCCTTTGCTTTAAGATCTGACTCAATACTCATGCATGCATCTGTTCATAGTTTAATAAGAGAAAAAGTATTTAAGAAAAAAATGAAAGAATAACTCAAAAAATCTCAAGCACTTTTGAGAATTGCTGATCTTTCAGGCTGTTCCTTTTTTGAAAAGATCATAAGGAAAATAAGAATTTTTTCGCTTTTATTTTCTAGGACTTGCATCTAATTAACATATTATTTTCTCATATACTCACTATAATTTGCATATCAAGTAAATTTCAGAGTAACCATCAATTTCTCACTAGTTACATATCTATCATACTAGTTCATAATATATCTAACTAGTTCAATATCCATAGGTATATCATATTAATGTTTATAGTCCCTTTGCTATCTCCAGTAGTTTATTTAATCCTTAGAACTGCTATATGAAATTCAAAGTTGAAAAGGTATATCATCATTAAAATTATGATAATTATGAGGTAAACATTTGATCCTATTCAACCTAATTTTGCCAGCCCTCTTAAAAGGCTTTGTGTGCAGCCCATTGACAAGGATGATAATCTCTTATTTACCAATCTATAACCCATTCTCTGTAAGTACTCTTATCAACTTTCAGGCAGCAAGTAAGAGATAAAATGGTTTTGTCTTATTGGGAGGACATATTTAAGTTAAAACTTTAAAACATATTTTGAAATTTAGATAAGCTTTTGTAACAAGTGGAGAAAAGCTGAGATTGGTAATGGATGCCTGTAATCCCAGCATTTTTAGCATTGAGGAAGATCTGAAGTTAGGTACTATATTAGACATTGTCTTTAAAAGATGGAAAAACACTGTTGATTTCAAAATGTTGATTTGAGGGGTTTTTTATTCATTGTAGATTGTAGCCAACCAGCATGAATGTTTTATTCACTTGAAATTGAAGTATTTGAATTGAATTGTTCATTTTCATGCACTGTAAATTATAAATACATTGTTGCATGAAATGCATAAATATATTTATGTGATATAACAATTAAAAGAATAAGATCTCCACCATTCATGGATTATTTATTGGAGGCCTGGCAAACAAGGGTTCAGTTTTATATTGGTTTATATATATAGGTTTATATATAGGTTGTTTTATGTTAAATTATAGCCCTAAAATGAATTGTAGTTCTTTCCATTTTAAGTGGAGTCTGAATCTAAGCATTATTGATAATTATATTAAACATTTCAAATTTTACCCCCAGAATTCCTTAGGCAATGTATTGCCTAAGAATTTAAGAACAGATTTCCTTTCACACCTCTATCCCAGGGCTCATGGAAAACAGGTTTTCCCCTTCAGGAATTCATAATAGTAATGTAAATCATAATGTCACCCTCTCCCACTTAGGGACGGTGGAGAAAAAAATGACTCAAACCAGGCAAAGCACATCTAGATATCTAAAATTTAAGAAGAGTTATCCATGGATGGAAGATTGTTTGCACCAAAGAATTTTATTATCCACATGATCAAAAGGTGTCTGAGTGTGTGTTAACTACTGCGCTGGTACTTGTTCTTCATTTTATCCTAGAAAATAACAATTTAAGCAGAGTAAATTTATGTAGTGCATGTATTCAGAGTTCATAGAGAAATTCACCATCATTTATAGGTAAAACATCCTCAGTTAATGTGGAATACTTGAACCAGGTTATGGCATTTGAATTCAAGAAATGACATTGAGATTCCCATTAATATTTCACAACTGGAAAGTAACTGCCTCAGGGTAATCAGCAGTGAAATAGCTAATTAAATATCTCCCTATGGTCACTTTGAACCACGTGTCCATCAAGAGCAAAGCTTTGGTGACTTAGGTGACTAACTGCTGACAGAGAAGGCTAAGAATGGTCAAGTAATTCTGCAGGCAAGGAAGAGAAGTGGTGTTTCTGACACTATTAGATAATTTTAAAGCAAAAGAATAGCAAGTTCAAATCTTAAAATTCTTGCTGTAGGGCATGGACTGAAACTCAGGTTCTTTTTGTGGACTGTGCAAACAGAAACTCTACTCCTAGAGCCTTTAGGCTGAGATCACAAAAATACAAGCATAGAGACTAATTATGAGGACTGCAGAATTGAAAGCCAATCACAGTTACAGATTTTTAAAATTTCTGTTTGGAAAATTCAAACTTGGCACTAGAGTTAATTCAGCCCCAGCCTTCAGGGCAATTAGAATATGGTATATCTGAGAGTAAGACCTGTTGGAGAACTCTGATCTCATTAATTCTTGTGAAACATCCTTTTATAGAAGGGATCCATATTTTTCATGCGTGGAAAAAACTCTTTGTACTGACAGAGCAGTAGTCAGAACCTGAATATACAAAGATTGAAAGCAGAATTTGTAAAGGAAAGGTAGAGACAGTCCCAAAAGGATTTATAGGAATTTACTAACCTAAGTAGTCAAAGCGTGGGAATTATTTGTAAGATTGGATTTTTGATAACACTTAGAAAAGAAGAAGATTGAGGAATATCATTCTGGATTAAACTGGATCTATAAAAATAGTTACTTTTCAGAATTTCTTCATTGAGTGAACTAGCTCAAGGATCTAGCTGCTTTTCTGGTGTAGATAAAGGCAACCCAGATTCAATTAGATTCAATTTGCTTGTAGACTTTGAAAAACCAAAAATCTCCATTAAGAAGTTATGTCACAACTTTGAAGTTACTGGAATCTGGATAGAATCTCCTATGACCATCTGTTCTCTCATTATATTTACTTTGTTAAGCATAATGGAGAAAGAAATCAATTGGATGGAAAAGATCATCATCATGAAAAGATACCTGACATATTTTTCATATATATTCTAGAAATAATATATCATTATTGTGATTTCTTGAAGGAAAAATATTTTGCAAACACAATGGTACATAGTAGAGTGTACTTTTCATTAAACTTCCACAAAGATAACTGGATTAATTTGTAGAACAGTGTATATTGAATAATTTTTAAAAATCTGAAACTTTTAGAGATAATTTGTGATACAAGGGTTCAGAATATCATTTGACCTCTATGTAAATACAGGAGCCAATAGAGTTCAGCTGTTAGAAAAATTTTAATTCTAACCATCTGGTGTTTTAGTTATTTTTCTCAAATTCCTAAGAGCAATTTTCTTTTTTTTGGGGGGTGGGGAGGTCATGGGGCTTGAACTGGGCGCTGTCACTGAGTTTTTCTGCTCAAGGCTAGTGCTCTACCATTTTAAGCCACAGCACCACTTCCAGTTTTATGGTGTAGATAAGAGGCTCATGGACTTTATTGCCTGGGCTGGCTTTGAACCATGATCCTCATATCCCAGCCTCCTTAAGAGCTAGGATTACAGGAGTGAGCTACCAGTGCCCAGAAACAATACTTTCAGTAGGGAATCACAGGGTATGTCTATTCACGTACTATATTATAACGATTATTTCTTCAGAAATTATCAATTGGAAGTTAGAGGAGACAAATTTTCTTATGATAATAACCTATCCTTTAAAAAACATCAAAATATTAGTGTTGTATGAAACATCTATAAGTACAAAAGAATTGGGAATTTCCAAACCATCCCTATTTAGATCTTTAATTTGACCTGTAATGAATTGTAGAAATATTGGTGTGGGTTTATTGAAATTTAATAGAAACATCTTCAATTACATTCAGCATCTCTGATCTTATCACCTTACTTAAAGTGCTGTGGTTGCTGGGGTTTTTCATATCAGTACAGAAGTAATAAGTTTTTCTCAATAAAACTAGCAGCAATCTTTTAATCCTGACAAGAAAAGTCTTCATTTTTAAATGATTTTACAACAAATTGCCACAATCTTAGTGGCTTGGAACAACAAAATATATTATCTAAAATTATTGGAAAGGCAGAACTCTAAAATTGGAGGCATAGCCAAAAACATTCTCCTACAATCTAGAGTGTCTTATTTAGTTAGTGACTACAAATCATTCATTAGTTCTTTTTACTTGGTATTCCTATATCCTTCATAAGGACTGAGAAATGCTGCAGTCAATCTCAATGGTATAGGTTTTACTCATCTCACCATTTTTAATTGAAGAACATCTACTAAGGTTTTTGCCATGGGAAAAAATGTATCTTGAAGACTATGTAAACAAATCTGGGAAATATTATTCAGGCTACCATGCCCTTTCATTCTTGTTCTGCAATCTAATTCTTGGCTATTGGTTTTCACATTCTTCCTGTGAACATCAAAAACTATGAGAATATTACTTGAGCAAGCATCATAGTGTCTTAGATTAAAAGTATAACTTGTCTTGTGTTTTATATAGATACATGGACAATAGATGGATGGATGATAAATTATGATAGATGATTGTAATAATGATGGTGATTATGATGATAGATGATAAAGACAGATAAGAGCTAGATATAGAGAATATATATGTCCTAGGATTATAGGAGTTTCCCCTGTCTTTTGTTTTATTAGAAATGGTTTTATGCCTCAGATGATAGTATTGTTAGTATTGATACTATTGATAGTATTGTTCTTAAAATATAAATATTTATATTTTCAAATAATATTTCAGAAAATTTGATCTGGAAAGAAACTTTAGGAATCATTAAACCAGTTAATTTTTCATACACACACATACATATATATATATATGAGTATTTGATAACAAATATCAAATTGCCTAGTTCATATTCCACATAGCACAATTTACTTTGAAAAGTACCTTGGATTAGAAGTCTCCACAAGGTCCGTTTCCCATCCATGTCATACAAAGACAGCTGTTAGCAACAAGTCAAAATTGTTGTAAAGCTGCAGTAATAACTGTTAATGTCTTGGAATTCTTTCTTGAGTTATTATTCACAGTATATCACTAAAAGGAATTCTCATTTTCTTGGAGGTGAGGCTGCCCGGAGGATTGCTTCACTTTCCCTCCTTTTGTTGTAGTCTTGCTGTCTGTGCTTTGACAGCAGGAACTCTCAGTAATGTGTGCTGTAGAAACATGACTGGACAAGTAAGCCAGAGGTGGAGCTGCAAATGGAAAGAAAATTCATACACATTTGGGTAGCAATTTGTTACATTTAAACACTTACAGAAGAACATTTCCTAGAAAATATCCTTCTCTGTTTTTATATGAAAATGAATAGAACTGCTTAAAATTTATATTTACACAATTTAGCAACATCGGCAAAAAAGAGGTATAAATCATAATACATTTCAGGACATGCTTCATTTATGCCCTGTATTTTAAATTTTATCAAATCTCCCTCAACCTTTCCAGAATCTGTCCTATACAACAGAAGTGCACTAAAATGTAATCCTTTTAAACAAGATTTCCATTTTAATATACCTCATATAGTTACAATAATTACTACAGAATTGGAAAGAACACATGCTTAAGGTACCCAAAGCCATTTTACAACAATTGCAGCTGGAATAGTTGAAGAATATTTCATGCTTCTGTTCTCTCTTGAGGATAACACCTTTGTAATTTCCGTATGTCATCCAGTTAACATGACAAACCAAGAAGTTGAGGATTTCGGGCACAATAACCAAGGTGAAAGAGTTTGATTGACTGGTACATTATAACTTTTATTACATACTGTGGACCCAGAATGTTATAATAATTAGCTTGTCAAGTCAATTGTTATTCTTCATTAAAAATGAATATAAGGGAGCAATTAATCTCACAACTTTCACTTCATTAGGACATTCTGTTTTTGTAGTCAGTTTCAGTTCTATTTCTTGTTCTGCAGAATGTATCATTTTCTAATAGAAGGTTTCACCTTCATTATTTTGATTGTGTACTCAAAGCAGTAACATGTAAGGTTATGTAATGAGTGAATAAAAATTCTGAGTTATTTATAATTTTCCTGTGGAAATTCATTATAGATACAGGAGGCCTTCTTTTACTTCTTTTCTTAGCCTTACAATGAGACTGAGTACTCCTTGAAAGTAAATCGTGTGTCTGAAAATGCTGACCTCTGCAAAAATAGACTAGGATCAAGGAATGTCTCATAAGCACAAAAAATAGTGAACAAATAAAGGTGAAATAAGAGCTGGGGTTTTCTTATATCATGAAGATTAGCAATAAAAAATACTTACCTGTTGGTAATCAGTTCTTACTGGGAACTCTGGATTGATCAACTGCTTTTTGGGGTTGAAAACCAGCAGATAAAAGGTTATAGCTCAAAGCATGATGAAAATATTGGTTCTGCCTTCTATATTCTAGTGAACTAAAACAACAAGTAGATACAGATATAAATATAACCGTCTGTAGAAGTTGATAGAGATTAGATAGAGATTCCCATATGCATATATCATTTGTCTTTATCAATTCATCCGATGTAGCTAGCTACCTAACTACCTAGCTAGGTATCTCTATTTCTCGTTTGCTTAACTGAAAAACAATTCCACTAACAGGAAATTAAAGACAAAGTGTATGTGGCCAGCAGACCACATAAGGGAAACAGTGAGCCATAGAATAATAATACAGGAATACATCACGAAAGATGCAACAATTGTCTACTCTTTAACCGTATTCAACTTTGACATATAAAATTATATAGAGGATATATTGTTATTTTTTGAGAATAAATCAAATGTTTCACTCTTCATAAAATGTTACTTTTAATAATATGAATATACCATGACTCTTATTTATATGAACTACCACAATGTAATACCAAAGGGAATGCTTTTGGATCAGAGATGGAAATGTGATTCATGTTCTTCATCTGAGGTTTCTACTACTCACCAGCCTTGACTTGCAAATGTCTTCTTTTTTTCCTTGTGTCATTATGCAGTATCTCTTATATGTCCAGATTTCCTCTTAAGTTCTTGTTGGAACTGAAATTTGAAATCAAGGCTTTGCACTTACAAGTAAAGTGAGTCACTTACTTTTAAGTGGCACAAAGTGGTAGAGTGCTAGTCTTGAGTAATAAAGCTCAGGGACAGTGCCCAAGTATGAGTTCAAGCCCGACAAATGACAAAAACAAACAAACAAACACAAAAAAGGGGAAAAGGCACAGGGAAATTGTCCAAAAAAGAGACTAGAAAGAATAAGATATTTTATTAACTTTATTTTAAAATATATTTGTCTATAAATAGTTCATATGGGGGGTTAAATGCAACCCATCTTAATTTTAAAAATAAAAAACTCAGAAAAATTTTGTATTATTTACATTATTTTTCATAACCATAGAGACTCAATTATAAGGTTTGTTTTTAAAATGTGAGTAATTATAGATATGGTTATAAGCCATCCTAGAAATAATTCAAATAAAAATTAAAATAATATATGATTATGATTACTCAATATATTATTTGGAAATGTGATTACAATGACTTTTCTTCAGAAAAATTCTCTTGAGTTTACTAAGTTTCTATATATGAAATCTTTAATTCTTTTCTTTTCCTTTTGCTCTTCTGGTCATAAACAGTATCTCAATTTTACTAATAAATCTTAACCAGACACCAGTAGGTCATGCCTGTGGCTGATGCTTGTCATCCTAGCTACTCAGAAGGCTGAGATCTGAATATTGAGTTAACAAAGTCAGCCCAGCCCGCATATACACATATACACAGAGATTTTTACAGAGTTTTACCTTCCAAAGAATAAAATTAGAGCTATCAACACATAAATAATAGATCATGTTTCTCTTTTGTGTCATGCTTACTGCATGTATTCTTACTGCATAAGAATCTATCATCTATTGTAGTTGTGGGGGGGGATTGGGAGGGGTGATTTTTTTGTTGTTTCTTTCATGAAATGATATTCTCTTTCCTCTCAGCCTATATGATATTTTTGGTACCAGCATTTACAAAAAAGGTAATATTTGGTCATAAACTTTTTTAATGAAAGGAAATATTTTTAATTTTTTGAGAAAAATATTGCTTTGAAATAATACATAGGTACAGTAATAAAATTTTAATGGACTTGAAGTTATGCACACACATACTCTCTCTCTCTCTCTCTCTCACACACACACACACACACACACACCTACACATGCATACAATGATTAAAAGACTCATAAGATCCATTTATCTCCCTGAGAACATAAAAAGATATGGAAGACAGGCTAGGTACATTTATGTAAGACTTGCTATTACCACTGTGCATATCTTTGCAATTTCCTCTTTATAGTAGTTGAAAATGCCAGAGGCCAGCTGGGGCTGGGAAGATGGCTCAGTGGTAGAGCGCATGCCTTGCATGCCTGAGGCCCTAGGTTCGATTCCTCAGCACCACATAAGCAAAAAGAAAAAAAAGCCGGAAGTGGCGCTGTGGCTCAAGTGGTAGAGCGCGAGCCTTGAGCTGAAGAGCTGAGGGACAGTGCCCAGGCCCAGAGTTCAGGCCCCACAACGGGACCAAAAAAAAAAGAAAATGCCAGAGGCCAACATACATGTATCAAATTCAGTCATATGTTTTGTACTTTAAAGAAGCCAAAGGATGGATACAGAGAAGGAAACAAAGTTAGTTGACATTCAAGTCTGGGTTCTTACAGTCACAGGGCCTCACTTTAATGTCTCCCCATCCACAGTGCAGATTACTCCTTCCAGCTATTATTAGCTATCCAATTTGATTGATATAATGTCAAAATGATAAATGAATACATATGTAGGTGTATATGCATAGACTTTCCCCCCTAATTTTTGCTTTGTCACCCAATCTCAGATTGGAAGCTGTCTTCTGTCAATCAATCACTGGGCTGCCTCTCTAGCAAAATGTGGAAATTTTCTGATAACCAAAGGTAAGAAAGAGGTAGGGACAGGAGAGTCCATTGTAGGAAAAATGAGATAAATATCTATCTTACCCAATGCCCACCCACCAGCCCCTGCTAACAATTTAATTAAGTGATTCATCATAAGTATTCTATTTTATTTTGGTCAGTTGTGGGGCTTGAACTCTGGGCTTGGGCGCTATCCCTCTGCTCTTCAACTTAAAGCGAGCGCTCTGCTGCTTGAGCCACTTTCAGTTTTCTAGTGCTTTATTGGAAATAAGAGTCTCATGGACTTTCCTGCCTGGGCTGGCTTTGAACGGTGATCCTCAGATCTCAGCCTCCTGAGTAGCTAGGAGTACAGGCATGAGCAACCAGCGCCTGGCCATAAGTATTTCTTATAGCTTTCCCAATTGTGGTCTCTCAGAGTTCCAAAACATTTAAAGGTTACTTTTCTAATTTTAAGTTATTATTCATTAATATAGTACAAAGTCTTCAAATTTCAAGCATGATAAATTGTAATGATTCTTGACTTACTTTATATGTTACTACATGGCCCCCTACTAAATAAAGCCTTCCTGGAGGACTATCAGAACATACATTTTACTTCACAAGACAAAATATAGTATGGGTTCCCAAAACAGGATAAAATAATAATGAATAGAAGATAAAATATCAAACCAGAGCAGGGTTGAGACAACATAACCAAGGGAATTGACAGGGGAATATGCTTTTATTTGTAATGAATTACATCAGTCATAATAAGGAAATCTTTTGGCTTGGCTTATCCCAGGAACCCATGGGAGACAGACTGACCAGAAAGTCTTCTGAACACCTGTGACCATCTCTTCCCCCCTGGGCATCTGCAGAGAGCCAAGAAACAATATTTAACCTGCATAATTTGTGGCCAGGACACCTGGTAGTTAAGAAGAAAGAAATTATGATGGTAAAGAATCTACTCCAATAATAACATCATTTAGACTATGAATTGTACCTACCATGTGGTCTAGTGCATAGGAGCTCACAGCATTTATGACTAACTTCCCAGACATCTGTGTTACTTGGATATCAGTGGTCATGATTAGTATTCAATGTGTTCATCCAAACATTTGGATGCCACCAATAGCAAAAACAGAAAATCAGTGCTTGTGGAATAATTAAGAATAGCAGCTTTATTTAAACCGTTTGTTTTTGCCCTTCCTCTCCACAAATTACACCAACATCAAATACAATGTGTACAAAAATCGTTATGTTGAAAACGAACTTTACAACTTTGGCCGGCGGGGAGGGGGGGTAGGATGGGAAGGGATGGGAAGGGGAAACAGAGGAGGAGGAAACAATGCTTGATAAAAAATGTACTCATTACCTTGCCCATGTGATTGTAACCCCTCTGTACAGTATTTTCACAATAAAAATTAAAAAAAAGAATAGCAGCTTCACTTAATATAATTTTTCCAAGTCTTTCCATTTCCTAACAAATGGGGCAATGCCATTCTTTCTGATGGAGGCATAGAATTCCATTGTATAAATATGCCACATTTTCTTGATCCATTCATCTACTGAGGGACATCTAGGTTGGTTCCATATTTTAGCTATGGTAAATAATGCTGTGATAAACATAGTTGTGCTGGTAACTTTAGTATATAGTCTTGTTTGTGATCATTTGGGAAATGCCTAAAAGTGGGATTGCTGGGTATAAGGGAGCTCTATGTGGAGTCTTTTGAGGAACTCCCACACTTCTTTCCAAAGTGAAGTAAGCTAGGCCCAAAGAAACTAGGTCCCATGGTTTCCCTTATTTGCAATAAGTAGTGTAAGTCTAGGACAAACAGTAAAGGTCAAAAGCTATGTACATGTGACCATATAAAATGATGTTAAATGAAATGAACCACAAGATAAGGACACAGATTTTTTTTTCTTTCTTGCTATTGTTTTTAACATATTTAAAATGTACTATGTGATTTTTTTGTTTTTCAGATTATGGGCCTCTCTGGCACTCTTCCTACATATGACACATAAATCTAGCTCCTGTATTGTGTGTGTGTGTGTGTGTTTGTGTGTGTGTGTGTGTGTGTGTGTGTGTGTGTGTGCCTTTCTCTCACTTTAAATGAGGATAATCAGTTCAGATTCATAATGTTAAGTAATTCTTAATTTTAAATAGATAATGTTTTAATCATATGCTTTTTAACTTAGAGCTTTTTAAATGTTCTATGTGTATTTGGAAGTTACTGCTTTCTCACTTCTTGAATCATGGTTACATTTTCTGTAACAGAAACCATAATAAAACAGTAGTCAAGGCCAACAGTGCTTCAAATAGAATGAGTTACTTTTGCTGGAAATTCCTTTGCCTCTGAAATCCTTGAGGACTGTACAGTTTTCAGACAATGTCTAGTGAAAAGGATGGTCCTGGCTATATGACCAAGAAACCAGAGCATCTTGAACATATGATTAGATTTCCTCCTCTACCATTCACAACAACAACCCCATGATATAATGTCCATGCCTGTTCAGCTCTATTTGCTATAACTAAAAACTTTCTCATAGATTACAATACATTGGCTACATACCTAAATTTTAAATGTTTTCTATGGTCTCATACTTGATGATAGCCCTTTGAATAGGGATTTTCATGTGAAATGGTCAGGGTTTATAATAAAATGCTAACCATCATAAAGATGATTCTTGTTCCTCAATAATTTTAATGAAAAAATACACTTTGTTAATAGAATAGATCACACTAATAGTGTATGACTGACTGGTTTTGAGCTTTAAGTGTTTTAAATCCTTTGTTACTTTTGAAGCAAGGATGTCAGAGAACCAGAGAGGGGTTAGATTGTGAGATTACATTCCTGATGTTGGAGCCCAGCTGTCCAAATTCATATTCTGGAATGTTTCTTTTTTAGATGGAAAACACTGGGAACTATGAGAAGTTTTTCATATTTTCTAGACCATGTCTTCTTCATCTGTCCAAGGACATGGGTGGAAATGGGAAATAAGGTAATTTACTAAAGTATATGAAAGAACTTGGAATAAAAGGCTACTATTGCTGTTGTGTTTGAAGAGCAAGACTATATCCTTATTATAAATTCTTTGGAATGTATACTTGGCTTTTTTCTCCTTTCACTTTGAGCACACTATTGGCAAAGAAACAAGAACAAATATATTTCTTATTCAGAAAGTTTGCAAATGATAATGATAATTCTTTAGAAAAGGACATATAGAAAGTACTGTGGTATTGAGTATGGCATAGTTTTGAACATTCTCATCACTAGATGCTAAGACAATTATGAATCTAGTAGCACAATTTAGGTTTTAATTCAAAACCAAGTTCATGAACAATCAACATATCATGTATTTTAATTTTGAAAATATTGAAATATGACAGGCAGTATATAATTACTTTTGGTGTCTGTGTACTGTATTGAAACTCTATTTGCATTATAACCAAACGTAAAATTATAATTATTTTAATGAGCCAGTTTAAAGTCATCTGAAACCAAGACAAGTACAGATTTCTTATGTTTTCTATGATTTTTTTCTTCTAGTTTTTTTAATTGGTGTGTATTTATCTTCATTTATTTTATCATTTTGACACCTTTATGCTTAAACTTCAATAGCATTGGGCTAATATTTGATTTTTAGAATATAGAACAAGATCTCTAAAGTAAAGAAGCCACAAGACTGAATGCATTATTTTAGAGGTCTAGCAGGTGCTGAGAGAAAAGAAAATAGGATATTAACTGCCTCACCTATTGATAGAAAGCAAGAAACAGTGGCTTGGAGAAGGGAATCCCAACGTCACAGACTTATATACCTCTCTTATTTATTACAGTACATCTACATTAGGCAAAGCCTATCCAATTTTTATGACTTAATTGCTTTCCTCTCTTTGCATTTGTAACACCAATCTACTTTCTGTCTTTCAGCATACATCCCAGAGAACGGAAATAGAAAACCAAGTACATTATTCAGTAAGATTTCATTGTGCACTGAAGGTAAAAACCAGGCATGTATAAATGGAAACACAGTTGAAAGCCTTCCCCACTGAAATCTGGCAGGAGGTAAAGCACTTCATTAGGATTTGTAACAGCCATGGCAAACTGCTTCATACAAAGTGCTACATTTGCGAATAAGGCACAAAATTGACTGTCAAGGAGATGTAAGACCATAGCAGACTCCCAATCCATTTTGTACAAAGGTCTCTATGGAAGCATTGTACCTCTACAACTCTAAGATTTAGATTTCATAAACTGTTGGTGGAGAGTCACCATTGCATCTTCATTAGGCACTGAAATGAAGCCTGTTTGTAATGGCATCATGTAGAGGGTAGGGCTGAAACTAGGAAAGCAATGGCATTTTATTGATAAGCTCTGGAAATTACTAGCTGAGGGTAATGGAGTTTCCTGAAACAATAAATGGAGGGAGTGACATATAGATTTTGTAATGATTTTAATGTCATGTCATAGGGCAACTATGTTAAAGATATCAGAAGTGCTTTTCAACATTCAGGGTCAGACACTGATTTCCATTATTGACAACTTATTGGCTTGTAATAAGGATATTTGCTTTCTGAGTGACAGAGAACTCTACAGTATTTATGTCTCTTTCTTACCCATTCTCTCCCAAAGCACCTCTTGATCTACATTCAGTTCTGTGTTAGGAGTCAGAACCCTTAATAATGACCCTACTATTCACTATATAATAAATACAACTAACACTTTAGTGTTTTCTGTCTAAGCAAGATATACATACACATATATGCAATTTTTTAATAATGTCTAGGTTGAAATGAAGGTTTGTCTACATACCTTTGTCTTCCCCATTTCCCATTAAGAGAAGGACATAGATTCATGTGTTTCCATTCCACCTGGCATATTAAGAAGACAGATATCTGTCTGCCATGCTTACCTAGGTATAAGCTTTTGGCTTTTCTGAGGTTTAAGGAATAAAAGTCAAGGCCTATACCTGCTAAGCAAGCTCTCTGTCAAGGAGTTATATCCCTCACCTGAAAACTCTTGACATTTTCAAATTCATCTGCTCTGAGGTGTTTGGTCTCCATTTCCCCCCATATTTCATAGGCTGTCAGAGCATCAGCTCCTCTAGGATAGGGAGATACCCAAAGTGGTGCCATGTCCATAGTTCAAATCTTTTGAATTCTGTCTATGAGAATGATAAAATGTGGGATTTGAGGTAGAGGAAGAACTGTATTTATAAGCACGTGTGAAATTAAAGAGGCATCTATTTAAAATACATAGAATGTGTTCATTATAGGCAGCTTTTTAAGTTGTCTCCTTGTGATTCGGCAGCATCCTTACTGACGAGAGGTCATTTGATCACCTATTAAATATAAACATATGGATTGTACAGAATCATCTGACATGACAGAGATTTGGTCATTTTGCGTCTAACCAAATCCAACATGTTTCATATCACAAAAATTAGGAGTAACTGTTGAGAAGTACTTATGCAGAAATAGTAAAAGATGTCCAGAAAACAAAGCCCTAGCTTCTAGGTGCACACTGAAATACATTTTTTAGCCATGTGTCTTTGTCTTATGTCTATTATACCAGCTAATTTGGAGGCTAAAATTGGTGAAAACGGGATTCCAGGCCCAGCCCCGTAGGCGGGGGAAGGGGAGGAGTTTCAGGAAAGCCATCCTCTGTTATGAACTGGATGAGGTAGCACACACCTACTTTCCTAGCTATTAAGAAGCCTCACAGATGCATTGTATCCAAGTGCATACCTGGGCAAGAAAGGAGACTCTATCTCAAAAATAACTACCACAAGTCAGAAATGGAGCATAGTTTAGTGTTAAGAGCTCCTGCTTACTAGTTCTGGATTTAAAACGCAGGGTCACCAAAATAAATAAATGAAAGAAAGAAAGAGGAGACTGAAGATAGAGAGATAGATAATACTGATACAGTAGGGTTTTTTAGTGTGCTGCTTAGCACACTACCATCTACTGCCTAGCAGTTGTTAATTATACCTGATACTCAAGACAATTTTATAGGGGACATTTCTATCTGGTACAATTCTTTACCTTTGTCATGGAACAGTAGATTTTTTGTGGGGAGGGAGGCGTTGAACTCTGGGCTTGGGCGCTGTCTCTCAGCTCTTCAGCTCAAGGCGAACATGCTACGGTTTGAGCCACAGTGCCACTTCTGGTTTTTTAGTGGTTTATTGGAGATAAGAGTCTCACGAACTTTCTTGCCCACTCTGGCTTTGAACCATAATCCTTAAATCTCAGCCTCCTGATTAACTAGGATTACAGGCATGAGCCACCAGCGCCCAATGGAACAGTAGTTTTTTTTGTGTGTGTAGGAAAAAAAATCTAATAAAATTAAGATCTCTTTCCCACAATCTGAGGAAAGAGCAATGGCGTTTTTGAGTGTCCTTGAGCATTCTTTGCAGAAATGTACCATGAAATATGGTCAGATGAAAGCCTGCAGACGAAATCCACCAAATCTTTCCTGCTCCTGGTTTTAATGTTATTATGCCCTAAATATTTTTTTAGCTGATTGGAAGGAAATAAGTCAAACGCAAATGGTAATTATGGAACATGCATCAGTGCACTTTGACTATTATTGGCTACCACTGTGCTCACTCATTGGTTGTACATGACTATATTCACACTGCAAGAGTAAAGCTGACTAGAGAATGGCCTTCAGAACTTAAGATTGTTGCTATATTGATATGTGGCTCCATATGGACATGTTTCCTTTCTTTTGCTCTGATTGAGAGAAGGGAAAATAAGCTTTATCCAGCTGCCCTGCTTCAATGCCTTTATATATCTATTTTACTCAACTATTTACTTGATAAAATGATCTCTTGCAATGTCTTCCCATTAAGGTTCCTCCTTTGTTTGAGCTAACAGGATCAGCTTTCATCCCTTGCACGGAAAAGAACATTAACTAATATAATTGTCTAATGACTGAGTCCAAGAAATCCATTAGCTTTGCATAATTATAGAACTGAACTGACCATTTCAAGTAAATTTACCAGTGAATTAGTGAAAACAAACAAGCAAAAAGTTCATTTTGAAAAACGTGTAACACAGTGAAAAAATTGCTTCAATTTGTTTTAAATAGATAGGTAAAAATGTTAATCGAATTTGTTATATACATGAGTTACTGTGGGATCTGAACTTATTGTTGATGTTTTTAGAAAATTAATGACTAAAGTTATCAAGAATTATTGGGAACTGATGATTCCTATATGAATTCTGAATGAACCACAGGGAAAAATAAATGTTAATGCTATAGGAATTCTAATCTCTGATCTATAAGGAAAAGCTCATTTTTCAGATTTTCTAGACTTAGGTCATGAATGCAAGTGACTCTTCCAAATACCCTGGATAAGATACACTTCTTTTATATTTATTTTCCTTTTTTCTTCTTCTAGTTCTTTCTTCTTTTTCTATTTTTCTTCCATTCATTTTTCTTTCTTCCTTTGTTTTTCTTTATTTATCTCTTCTTCCTTTTCCCCATATTTATTTCCTTTCTCCAATATTTATTTCCTTTCTCCTTCCTTCCTTCCCTAATTTCATTTGTCTACAATTAGTATTCAATGGTCATATGCTATAGATAGATAGATAGATCAATTATATGCATATATAGATCAACATGAAACCTGTTTCATGTTTTCATCAGAATAATATACTTCTTGCTTATCCTTTTTTTTGTGGTCCTGGGAATGGAACTATGGGCCTCAGGCATACTAGTCAGGTATTCTATGAATGAGCCCTTGGTTTCAACTAGATTAACTTCAGAGTACCAGTTCATCATTTGCTACTAGCAGGGATTCCTTCTTTCTTTCTAACATCATTTTCTTCCCAGTTCTCAATATCAGGTCAAATGAGTCTCATTTCTTTACTTCTACATCATTTAATAGGAGGGAGTAAGATACAGAGGATAGATATTTCTCAAAGTTGACCAGTCATAAGAATTATCAAACAAATCCATGATGCTTCACCAAATCTTATAAAACATGCATTTTTAAAAGATAATTAGGCAATGAGAGGGAAAGAGGGAACAGCTTACACTAAGCAAAAGAAAAGAAATGTAAATATCACCTGTTGTGGAAGAAATAATTGTACTGTAAAAACTCATAGAATTCACAAACTTTAAAGACCATGATAATGACAATTTGCCTTGTGAAGGTTAAAATGTGTGGCTTCAACTAAGTATCACTATTCCATAATACCTTGAAATATGTTAAATTTATGTAATCACCTAATCTCAATTTTAAAAAGAGAAGAAAAGTGAGAGAAGGGGTGGGTTAGGAGCAATGGGTGGCAATGTCATCAGACACTTTGTATTCATAGACGGTTTTGTAGAATGGGAACTTCTTTGTATAACCACTTAAAGATAATAATTTTTTAAAAAGATAATTAGGGAAAAGAACAAGAGAAGTGAGAAAAACCAATAGGAATCTAATATAAAATTGCTTATTGTGTTTGGATGGATTTGCCTCTGTAATATAGGATCAATGTAACCTAAATTGTTTCCTTGGTGAATAACCCTCTTAAAATATGGTGTTATATATCCAGGTGACCCACTATAGGAGGGTCCTTACCATATTTTTTACAGCAAACCCAGAGAAACTGACAAACACATCACAAAACAATACAAAAAGCTTATCTATGAAAACAACATCCAAGAACAGAAAGTCAGCATCTGACTTTCTACTTAATGATTTGGGCTTTATGTCTAAGTAGTGAAGGTAAGACAGTTAGTTCAGAAAATACTGACTAGTAAAAATAAGATAAATTATATATATGTATATATATAATTTATTACCTCAACATCCTGTTAAAGAAAAGTAGTATGTTGTAGTAGTTAAGAATTCCAACTCTCATGGCTACTCATTTTTACAAATTTTACACCTCGGCACATTTCCCCCCCCCCTAACCTAAATTCATTCACAGAATCTGCCATAGAGTGGTTCAAATTGCCACTTAGCTTGAAATCATAATGTTACTTACCTTTTTCATTTGTTTCTTTAAACCTTTTCTAACATAAATAGTATATTTCTCTTTCATTTTTGTTTTTGGAAATGGTCATTTTTTTTACTAGAAAATTAATTTGAAGTTATTTTTGTTTTGCTGAATGAGTGATGGAAAGTTAAAGAGATTCAACTGGGTGTCAAATAGAGACTACCTAGAGATATGCTCACCCTTTGCCTAATAGGCTGCAGCTCTTTTCTAAACATTTCAGATCAAAGGCATGCATAATATTGCTTTGAGATTCTCTATTTTTTTTGCAAATATTAAATAAACATTTTCTTCTAGCATTATATTTATTGCTGAGATGGCCCTCGGTTGTTGAGTGTGTCTCTCAACTCATTACAAAAAACAAGTTTTGAATCCTATGTTCTAGTCATCCATATCTCTATTTTTTTGGGGGGGGGGAAGGGGCCGGTCGTGGGCCCTGAACTCTGGGCCTGGGCGCTGTCCCTCAGCTCTGTTTCAGCTCAAGGCTAGCGCCCTACCACTTGAGCCACAGTGCCACTTCCGGCTTTTTATCTTTTTGCTTATGTGGTGCTGGGGAATCTAACCCAGGGCCTCATGCATGCAAGGCAACCGCTTTACCCCTGAGCCACCTTCCCAGACCCTTATCCATATCTCTTACTACAAGAATACTTTCATCTTTATTTCTTAAAAATCTCTCTTTCATATCTAAGAAACATGTTCCTTTTCATTCTTCTATAGGAAAAATTTCTATTTTGTCTTCACCTCTATTCATTTTCATTTTCAACTAGTACATACCTGATTAGCTTTCATGTGGTAAGCTAATCATATAATAATATGATTTTATGATGAATGATATGAACTTCTGATGCATCAAGTCAGATCATTCAGAAAAGCATATTATTCACCTAACCAAACATAATCAGGTAAGAAAATATATAAGAATAAAAATTGGAAAGTTTCCCAGCTGCATGCATTATATCAGTCTTGATTGTTACTTATTTTTATTATATAAGGATAATAGAGGGAAAAACATGTGCTAGAGTTTCTTGAGCATAAAATTGGTGGCTATCAAGCTAATTACCTTTATTTCAGTTTGGAAGTTATGGAAATTATTTCATGCCCCAGAAGAAATCCTCAGTATTCATTCTACTCTAAGCTGGCACAAACTGTAGTTTCATTCAGATGGAAAAACATGGAAATGTACTTGTATGCTACAATTGATCTCATTTTAAGGCATCTGTAAAAATTAGGATCTGAAAATTTTTATTTTTTTCTACCTTGCTTTCATCCATCCTAGACTAGTATACAGAAATAAATCATGTCGTTATAGTGTACAAATGACTCAAAATTGGATTGGTCATATTAATCTTGTTCCTGATAGTGATAAATACATGAATCCTTTTTGATTGTCGTTCATGGTGACAATGCTGGGCTAAAGTAAAAATTTGGTGAAAATAAGGAATGGATACCCATGAATAAAGTCATGAAATCAAAAGAAGAGATTAGCAGTGGCTAAGATATCCTCTCCAGAGCCTCCATCATTTCTTTGGACCAAAGGTGAAACTGTGAATATAAGAACATTTGAAACTGTTTCACAGCAAGGTACTATAAAAATGGGATTACTGAGAGTTTGCTACAATTATCAAGACAGTCAATCAATTTAGAATTTAAATTTAGAATATCTCAAAACAAGGCTAACAATAATTCCGGACTTACTCTCACCAATTAGCATATGTTTTGCACTGATATTAATGAATTACCAGTATATTCAAATTCAGGATTTGTGTTTCTTTGTGTTGGAACCTAAATAATTGAACAACATTCAGCCTTGGTTCCATTAATAGTAATTCAAGAGATGTTAGCCAAAGTATGTATCTACAATGGAAGTACTGAAATGATTCATTAGCTTGGGGCTGATAAAATTTCATTAGGAAATGAAAAGACTTGGAAAAAATTGTATTAAGTGAAGTAATATATTAAGTGAAGTAAGCCAGGCCCAAAGAAACATAGGTGCTATGGTTTCCCTTATTTGCAACAACTAGTATATACCTGAGACAAGCAGAAAAGGTCAGATAAGATGATGTTAAGAGAAATGAACCCCAAGAAAAAGACACAAGTGGTTTTTTCTTGCTTGCTGTTGTTTCTAATGTATTTATAAGGTATCACATGATATTTTGTTGCTTTGTATGTCCCTCCCCCACGGTATAACCCCTGTTTTCACTGTATTTGATGTTGGTATAATTTGTGGAGGGGAAGGGAAAACACAAATTGTTTAAATAGGGATACAGGTTGACCCATTGCAACAATGAGATGTACAGGATTCTATGTTGAAAAACGAACTTTACAATTTTGGCAGGAGGTGGGGGAGAGAATGTAGTTGTGGAGATAGGAGGGAAGGGATGGTAGGGGAAAAACAACGGAAGAGGCAACAATGCTTGATAAGAAATGTACTCATTACATTACCTTGCTCATGTGATTGTAATCCTTCTGTACAGTATTTTCACAATAAAAACATTAAAAATTCATGAAATCAAAACAATTTGTCAGCTGAACCATAGCATTTAAAACTGAACCAGTACATGTATGTGTGGATTTTCATGAAAGAATATTATGTTTCCTATATGTTTATTTGATTTATAACCCATAGAATGAAGAATTTTAGTTAATATTAAGTCTGCTTTCACATTTTCACATTGGACAAATTAGTGTCTATTGTATTTTCTTTACAACAAAGCTATTTTACCCAGCATTTATGAGCCTCTTCCTAAGTCTATATTAATTCAGAGAAATGATACACACTTGAGTGGCCTGTTGGAGTCTTACATTCAATGCAAATTTAAGGAACAAAAGCTGAGAGTGCTTAAGCAAGGTTAGTTGAAGCAATCTGTTGGCTCTTCTTTCTTTCACCATTTTTCTTAGTTTACCTTAAAATGATATAATAAAATATATGGTCAAAGACACTTCTTTTCTTCTCATTGGATTTCCTTTTAAAATCATCGCATTTAGTTCTTCTAAAATGTTACATAAACAGAAAGATCATATTTGGGCAAAGATGTCTCCACCTGCCTCCAGGTGAGGGTTTGAGAATGTACTTCTGAGAACCAAACTAAATTCACACCCTCAAAATGTCTCCTTGGCCTTCATATAATTTGGTCAAGGAAGTAATATATCATTCTCCCCCTGTCCCTTTTATTGGCTTTTCCATACATTAAATGAAGCTATAAAATAGAAAATTTTGGGCAGAGAGAATCAAGTGGCAAATAGTAACCTTTCCTTTATGCATGTTTCACTGGGTCAGTGCACTTGTCATGCCATTGTTCTTATATGATCTCCACCTTCTTCTGAGAAATTACCTGTGACCATTACACATTATTGTAAGAAATAGTAAATCATGTTACCTATCTTCCAATGCAGCACCCAAAGGTGGAAAAATGCCGATTCTCTCCATCTCAGAAGCCAAAGAAAATACATTTGAGCAATCTCAGTCAATTAGATGTCTGTTTCAAAATTAAATTTCAATGCAAGGGCAGTAGCTAACTCTAAGCATCATTCAAGGAAACTGGCATGCAGACAAGATTGATCTTCCAATAAAACCATTGCTCTATCCTTTTCTCTATTCACTCATGCTCTACTGATAGGAATATGCCACTCAACTCAATTTTTCAGTTCCTATCAGCTGCATCATGATCCTCTACTTTTTATAACAAGTTTGTACTTTGACAAGTTTGCCAGACTTGGTTTCTGCTATTTCTCAGCACAAGACTCAGACAATAATACATTTTCAGTCACACAAATAATGAAATGACAACATAAGAACCCTAAAAATATTCATCCCTAGAACTAACCATCAGTAGATTACAGCTATGAAAAAAAAGAATATTTTGGAAAATAAAGCTAAGTATTTGAGCTCATGTTGTTTCTATTAAGGTGCAGAAGGCAGGTTCCATGGGCACAAGGATTTGTGCTTTGATCTCTGTTACTTCACAAGCACTTAGATAGTATCCACTTAGTCTATTGCATCCTCTGAACAAGATTTTTTTTCAGCGAACTAACAATTATCAGGAATGATTATTGACTTTTCAAATATATAACCAGAGTGATTTTTTGTCACATTATAAAGCAAACTAAAATAGTATCGAACTGGCAGAAACTGGTAATTTTATTTGTGATTTTGATATAATCAAAAGTTGTCTTAGTATCTAGTGATAGATTAAATAGTTTATTCTATTTATATTCAAGTTATTTACTAATTAAAAATAAGTCCAAGACAAAGAACTTTATTTTCAAGCACAATCATTTAACATTTCAATGTAGAATCATTTATATAAAATATGAATATTTAAATATAAATAACTAAAACATTTTAGCTAAACTGGTAATTTTAAATTATGATATATCATAAAAATGAAAATATTGGATTGTGAATAGGCTAATTCTATAGCCTAAAGAATTCTATGTCAAGGAAAATTTTGGCTATTCACCTTTCAGAATGACATAATACTTTTTCAATGACAGTGTGAGAGATATTCCTAAGATTTTACCAGTTCTGTTGATAGAAATAAAAAATATTTTTATTCTTCCACATATAATAGCCACTAGTTTGTTCAAACATGTGGAGTTGAGTTAGAAGTAGTTTAACTTGTCTGAGATCTTGGATGAAGGTGAGGAGTGATAAAAATAACAATTACAACAAAAAAACTTTATTTCAGTAAATAAATAAATCTTTAGAGAAGCTGAACACCAGCATAGAACATTTTCAACTTTAGAAGCAGCATACCCATCCTCTACCATGCTGTAGGCTCACTGAAGTTTAAGTATTGTCCTGTTTGTGTTTATTGTCTATCCTACAAGAACATAGGCTTTATGAGAATGGAGAATTTCTCTGTAAGTCTTGCTTAGTAGATGATACCTAAAGTCTATAATGGTGACAGACAAATAATAATTACCCAAAATTATACTTGAAAGAGGGGCTGAATAAGTTGACTTTAAATCTTCACAGAAACCTACTCTCTTGCCCAAAATGGTGATATATTAAATTCCTTCTCCCTGGAGAATTTTGGCACAAGCCATGAGTAACAAAACACCATTTCTTACAAGGGAAATTCTCAAAACATTTCTTCCTGGTGATTATTGAGAAATGTCACTCACTTTTGCTATATGCTTTTAAATATTACAATAGACTCTAGTTTTTCACATTTAATTAGGTTCTAACTGACACTAAGGTCTTATCTCTGGCCTAATACCTAAAAATTTTCCCGGGTGCCGGTGGCTCACATCTGTAATCTTAGCTACTCAGGAGGCTGAGATCTGAGGATTGCAGTTTAAAGTCTGCCCAAGCAGGAAAGTCCATAAGACTTATCTCCAATTAACCACCAGAAAACTGGAAGTGGAGCTGTGGCTCAAGTGGTAGAGTACTCTTCTTGAGCTGAAGAGCTCAGGAACAGCACCAAGTTCAAACCCTACATCCAAAACAAAACAAACAAAAAAAAAGGAAGCACAAAACAAAATAAAACAAACAAAAAAAGAAATGCTTCTGAACTTTATAATGGACTTCATAGGTAATTAATAAACTCTTTAAAACTGTAATCTTACAAATTGTTTCAACACAGTACTACTTTGGGTAAGAAGCAAATATCCTACAATAAACATTAATATAAAAATTTCTCAGTGTTATCTAGGGCACCAATGGTGCTACTTTGGAGGCCAAGATGGAAGGATTGCAATTACTCCTTCAGCAGAAATCTTGGAAGACCCATTCTAAACTCCTATCTGTGTGCAATAGTGGCCATTTGTCATTCTCAGGTATATTGGAGGCTGAGAACAAGTGGATCACAGGCTCAATTGAGACTGTAGACTCTTTACCAAAAACATTATCTCCAATGAAATGAATAGCCTCCGTCCCTTCACCTCCCATACATATATGGTTTTGTCTAAACTATGGATTATTTGTTAATATTACTACTTTCCACATTTTAACTATATTGTTAATGTAAGTATTAAAACATATTTGAAAAGGACAAGAGCAGTCATTTCACAATTTATGTTCAGGGGCCTAATCAAATGGTCTTTCTCAAACTAGTCCATTGTAAATAAAAAATTTCTGCTAACATAAAAATATCAGAGTATATTTCCTGCTGCTTTGTTTCTGTTGTTATCCAGCAAGTGGCCTTTGTTGCCACAGGCAGTGAAAAATGTTAATAGTTGAAAAGGTCATTTCGTTTTCTTCATTAACACCATGAAGTCAAATTGGATCTCAGATTTTCTTCACTTGAGAATAATCAGCTAAAGCTCATCTTTATAAAATCATTCGACAGAGCTTATGGATCACCCATGTTGAAAAGTTGTATTAATCTTTTGGTATGACTAATTATCACAGTTGAAATAAAAGAAAACCATATAGATATAAATATAGACATTCGTCTATATCAGAAGCATTTACAACTTTTAATTATTATTTTCCATGACTGAAATCATTGAAAGGTTACTTATGGCAGTTTTACCTAATATTAATTCTTTTGAACATTTTATTTTAGTATACAGGTATTTCATGTCTTAAGGATTAAATTGCTGTAAAACAAGTTCAGTAGTGTTCATTATTAGGAACTTTCATCTCATTAATTTGTTTTATGCTATCTGAAAAAACAAATAAAATACAAATCTAGTAATAGAGTTTAGGGAAAGAAACAGCAGAAGATAAATACTAATGGAATTACTAAAAAGAATTGACATGCCAGGTGCAGGTGGCTCACATCTGTAATCCTAGCAACTCAGGAGGCTGAGATACGATGAACACAGCTAGAAGCCAGCTCAGGCAGAAAAGTCCCTGTGAGTCTCTTACCTCCAACTATTCAAGAAACTGGAAGTGGAGTTGTGGCTCAAAGAGGTAAAGGGCTAGCCTTGAGCAAAAGAGCTCAGACACTGCACCTAGGCCCCATGTTCATGTCCCATGACCAACTAAAACACCAACAAAAATAATGGACCTATCCAATTACCAAAGCCAATTAGAAAACCTGAAATCCATGAAAAAGGACTGTCAAAAAGGAAGGTCAAAATTTTTAGATGTTGTTGAAAGTGCATTCCACAGGCAAAATTTCTCCTTTTTAAGGAAACTGCTACTCTATTCTTATGGCTCAGCTCATTGACTCAGGACCCATCCAGATGATTTAAAATAGTCCTCCTCATTCAAAATCCTCTGATTATCATCTTTACCAACAACTATAAAATGTCTTGACAGCAACACTGAAAATATTGTTTGAATAATTATGCTAACATAGATTCAGTCTTTGTGTTCTTACCTTCCCTTTGCCATAGGCAACTTTATAGGTGCCAGATTTATCTGGGAAAGCAGCATCATGTATGTCAATTTTTTCTACAGTAAATACCTTAACATTTATTAACATTGTTTCTGTTTCCTTGCCTAAATAATATTTGATGCTTATTTGAGTACCTGGCATGAGTGCTGCTAATATTAAACTTTTAAAAAACAGTATGTAACCTTGAAATTGGGCAATCAGCAGACTGAAAAATATTGGGGAAGCATGGCTTAATTTTCACAGAACAAACTTTCAGTAGAATTATTTATTACAGGGGCCATCAGTGAGAATAAGAAGGAAATGAGGATGACATAATGTCAAATGAGAAGAAAAGAGGTAATTATTATACTGTAACAGTGAGCTTAGCCAAATTTTTCCTGCATTTATATAAACCAAATTCATATAACATAAACTTGTATTTTTCAACTGACAAACATTTCTAAGTAAATAGGAAGGCGTGGCTTGATATTTTCTTGATAATCATAGTCGAAGGCCATATGTAAGAGAAACATTAATAAGAGAAGTGTTAATTATAAGAAGAAAGAAACCCAAATCCAGGGAAATACAGGTTGCATGGTTATCCCCAATTTTGGGGAACTAGAATGTGTCTATAATGTGTGTCCATGTATTGGCACACCCAAGATGGCATGCAGTTACAAATGCATTAACTGAAGTATAATAGACTATATGGAGAGCTCAACTAGTTATACTTCTCTAGAAAGACTAACAGAAAGACCAACAGAATAAGTATCAGGGAATGGGTACTTGCAAGAGGGGAGGGTGGCGCCAAGTAGACGGGGTAGAAGAGTGAAGATGGTAGAATGCCACTCTACTCTCTATACTGTATACCACAGGACTGAGAAAAAGATCAAGGGGGGGTGAAGATGATATAGATCATCTGCATAAACTAAAGAAGTCAACTTTGAGATAGCAAATATACATTCTTTTCAGTATCCGTGAATATAAGTAATAAGAAATAATAGAAGTAATCAGAAGACAATAGATCAGGCATCGATTTGTATTTTTAGTCTTTTGTGTCTACTAAGTTGTTCATATGATTTTTGTGTTCATTATCTTGTTTCATTATATTGCAAGGAATTAATTTGCTTTTACAATGTTAAACTTACTAGAATGAATCCTACTTTTATTGCTCTTCCTGTGTGTGCTGGGATTTGATTTTCTAGTACTCTGTTAAGGATTTTCATCCATATTTATAAGAGATATTGGTCTATAGTTTTTACTTTTTGATATATTGGACAGATCTTAATTTTATACTACAAGCATGAGTCCAGAAATGGAACTTCCTGTTTTGCTTATTGAAAGAATTATAAATATAGCATAAGGAATTTAATGAAGGCTGTTGATTTATAGAAGGGATATGGGAAGAAAAAGCAGTAAAGAATGTTATTCTTATCAAAATAAATCTATGCGCATGTGAAATATTATGATGAAACACCAGGGTACAATTAATGCACAGTAAAAAGAAATAACAGAAAGAAAACAAGGTTTTGTTGATAGAGGCAAGTACCAGTGGGAAGGTGGATGGCTAATGAAAAGGATGAATAAAGATGTATGTGGTCAAAGTAGTTTATTCGTATGTATGAAAATTGAACAAATAAACTGTTGAAATCATTTTAAGGAGAGAGCATGTAAGAAAGACCAACAGAGCAAATGAATTTGATTAGGACATATTGCATACATGTATGAAAATGCCACAATAAAATCCCCATTTGTACAAGTAAAGTATTTCAATAAAAAATAACAAATAAAAGGAAATGTTTGCAAAAGATTGGTGTAAACTATTCCTAAGATACCTGGGAGATATTGTTGTACTTGATTTATTTTAAGTCTGCCTTTCCTTCTAATGTTTATGATAGAATACTGGAATGTGATATTGAATGTAAGTCAATTATCAATTTTATTCCTTTTTTTTTTTTTTTGGTCGTTTGTGCGGCCCAAACTCTGGGCCCTGGCGCTGTCCCTCAGCTCTTCAGCTCAAGGCTAGCCCTCTACCACTTGAGCCACAGCATCACTTCTGGCTTTTTTTGCTTATATGGTGCTGAGGAATCGAACCCAGGGCCTCATGCATGCAAGGCAAGCACTCTACCACTAAGCCACCTTCTCAGCCCCAATTTTATTCTTTCTTGATACATCTTTTTTATAAATCAATATGTGAATTTCCCTTTGACAATTCTTTTCACATTTCATTGAATATTGCTATTCATTGTCTTGATTTTTATATCTTTCAAGAGTTTTCTTTTTGCCTATAGATTTATTTTGTTGTGGCTTTTTTTCTTTTTTCCCCCTAGTATATACACATGCACACACATGCATATATATATATATATATATATTCACATATATACATACATACACATATACATCTATTGCACATTTATTTTTTTACTTTTTATTTTATTTTATTTTATTGTGAAAATACCGCACAGAGGGGTTACAATTACACGGGCAAGGTAATTAGTACATTTCTTATCAAGCATCTTTGCCTCCTCTTTGTTTCCTGTTACCATCCTTTCCCATTTCCCCTCCTCCCCTCCCCCCCAGCCAAAGTTGTAAAGTTCCTTTTTGGACATAACGTCTTGTACATCTCATTGTTGCAATGGGTCCATTTGTATCCCTATTTAAACAATTTGATTTTTCCCTTCCCCTCCACATATTATACCAAAATCAAATACAGTGAAAACGGGTTATACGGTGGGGGAGGGACATATAAAGCAACAAAGAAATTATCTTAAAATATGTTAGAATCAATTGCGAGAAAGAAAAACATTTGAAAACTTATATTGGGGTTCATTTCGCCTAACATCAAGTTATCTGACCGTTTCTGCTTGTCTCAGACATATACTAGTAATTGTAAATAAGGGAAACCATGGGACCTATGTTTCTTTAGGCCTTGCTTACTTCACTTAATTTAATTTTTTCCAAGTCTTTCCATTTCCTAACAAATGGGCACTGTCATTCTTTCTGATGGAGACATAGAATTCCATCGTGTATATATTCCACATTTTCTTTTTTTTGTCTTTTTTTTTAATTGTGAAAATATTGTACAAAGGAGTTACAATTACAAGGACAAGATAATGAGTACATTTCTTATCAAGCATTGTAGCTTCTTCCTTTGTTTCCCCTTCCCATTCCTTTTCATCCTCTCCCAGCTCCCCCA
>NW_012267311.1:275281-358575 GCF_000151885.1 Dipodomys ordii | reverse complement strand
ATATATATATATATATATATATATATATATATATATATATATGTTTAACCTCTGTCAAAGTTACTTTACCAAAATCTATTCTGGCTAGCCTTGTCTCTTTTCCTGACCACTTCCTTCTACTCTCCTATTATTCACTGTTGAATGATTTGCTATTTTAATTAATGTTGTAATGTGTTACACAAAAATTTCATCAATTCTGGGCTTCTCCTGTTAAAATTTAGGTTGTTAGGGATGCTCTATGTATAGTCTTTTGCTTTCCAGAGTGAGTGAAGAAGTTTACATGTCCAAACACCAGCCTTAGTTATTATTTACTTTCTTGATTATAGCCATTCTAACTGGGGTGATGTGGAATCTCAACGTTGTTTAGATTTGCATTTCTTTTATGGCCAGACATGTTGAACATTTCTTCATGTGACCACTGGCCTTTCTTATTTCTTCTTTGGTGAAGTCTTTAAGTTTTTCGCCATTTATTAATGGGCTTGTTGTTTCTTTGGGAATTTGTTTTATTGGGGTTTAATTTTTGAGCTCTAAATATATTTTAGATATGAAGTCCCTGTCTGATACATAGATAGTAAAAACTCTTCTCCTATTCTGTAGAATTTCTTTTTATCTTGTTAGCTATGTCCTTTGCCATGCAGCAACTCTTCAGTTTGGTGCAATCCCATTTATCCAGTCTTTCTTTGATTTGTGGTGGTTCTGGATCTTTGCTTAGGAAGTTTTGATTTGTGACAGGGTGCTATAATCCTTCCTGTAATATTTTTAGGGTATGTGATCTCACATTGAGGTCTTTGATCCATTTTGAATTGGTTTTGCTTCAGGGTGATATCTTAAGGATCCAACTTCATTTTTATCTGCATGTGTATAGTCAATTTTGTCAACTCTCAAAGAGGCTGTTTTTCTTCCATCTTGCATTTTGTGCCTCCTTATCACAGACTATAGGTCTGTGGAATCATTTTTGGATCTTCTATTCTATTCCATTGGTCACCAGGACTATTCTTTTGTCTAAATATAGAGCGTTCTTATGACCCAGCAATCCTACCCCTGGGCTTTTACCCAAATGACTATAAATGAACCATGTTCATTTCAGCATTATTTACCATAACTAAGATATGGAATGAACTTAGATGTCCCTCAGTGCATGAATAGATCAAGAACATGTGGTATACATACACACAATGGAATTCTATTCTTCCATCAGAAAGAATGGCATTGCACCATTCGTGAGGAAATGGAAAGACTTGAAAAAAATTATATTAAACAAAATAAGCCAGACCCAAAAAAATAATAGGCTGCATGGTTTTCCCCATTTGTAATAACTAGAATATGTCTATAAATCTAAAATCCAATGGATGGTAAAAGACAATTACACTTAGACATGATTAAATAGCACTCTAAGCCTTTGCACAGTGTGAAAAAAGGAGGATACTCTTTGGAGAGGATCACTATGGCTCAATTGCTATGTACATATGACCATATAAAATGATGGTTACTGAAATGAACCTCAAGAAATTGAAACAAGAGGCTTTTTATTCTGCTCTTTGCAGTTATTTCTTTTTTCTCTTTTTCTTTTTTTTTCTTTTGGTTTATTACCTTGTGTGATTTTTTTTATTTCTATACCCTTTCTCTTGTATACAAGTTTATTTGATTTGGGGAGGGGAAGGGAATCATAGAAATGGTGGGACCAAGGGTGAACCAATTCAGCAGTGTTATCCACCAGACACTAGGTCGAAAATGAACTCTACAACCTGGGGGGGGGGGGAGAAGCGCCAGGAGGTGAAAATGTGGGAGAAAATGAGAGAAGGAATAACACTGTTCAAAAAGAAATGTACTCACTACTTGACTTATGCAATTAACTCCTCTGTACATCACCTTTACAATAAAATTTAAAATTAAAAAAATAAAATATAATAAAAATTTAAGCTCTATTAAAGGATTATTTCCATAAAATCTTTGCTATTATTTATTCCACAAAATCTCTTCCTTTTATATTTTTTTCTTATTTTTTTCCTGCCAAACAGTCATTTTACATCTTAGAATTTCCACCTTATTTTCTTTCAAGTCAGCTATTTCTTGCTTTGAGAGTGCCCATAGGCTTGAGCTTCTTTAGATCCTGATGAAAATTTTAAAAAAATATTTTAGTCTTTAACTAGTTGCACAGAAGATTTGACATTTAACAAAGCTGTTTATTAAGAGAATATATATTGATAAATGTCACCTCTTGCAACATTCACACCCATCTTTCCCAATCCTCCACTCACCTTACTTTTCTTAATTCTATACAATATCCACTGAATTCTTACTACATTCTCCTTCCCTCTCCTTTTCATCTGCCGACACCACTCTCCATGATCCTACCCTACTCCTTTCAACACCCATTTCTTGGTGTTCATTTTGTTGAACTTTGCCTTTCTAAGGAATCACACTATCTGAATTATTCTTTGAATCTTTAATACTTTTGTATACACTTGCATACCACCTTGTAAGTTTATAAGCTAATTCTAGCCAAGCTTTTGGTGGGAATATAAACTTGTTCAATCACTCTGAAAAGCAGCATGCAGATTGCTCAAAAAACTAGGTAGAGAATTACCCTATTATCCATCAATTCCACTCCTGGGCTTTTATACAAAAGATAACAAACCACACTACAGAAAAGCCACCAGCATAACCATGTTCATTGCAGCACTGCTCAGGTAACCAACCTATGGAATCAGCCCAGATGCCCATTTCAAGAATGGATCAAGAAAATATTTTACATCTACACAGTGGAATTTTTCTAATCCATTTAGAAAGAAAAACCTTATACCACTTGTTAAGAAATGGAAATACCTGGAAAAAATTTTGTTAAGTTACATAAACAAATTCAGCTTTTGTGTGATGTAACTTATATACTTTTTCTCACTCTAATAAACAAGTCAGAGCGATGACTAGATTTGGGAACAAGGCACATTTCTCTCTGTGATATCCCCATATTTGATGCTGAACAATAAATAAATGTGTGGAAATCTCTGGATATTTTAAATATTATCATTTCTTGGTAAGAAACTAATTCTCAAGCCAGGGGAATGTGGTTTTCTATTTGAAATAGATATTACTTCTTTATGAATGGAGGCTGGGCAGAAGGAGTGTCTACAATTGCTCAACTATACTACCCAAATTGAGCTGCAAAGAAAGTCAGAAAGAGGATAGTGTGAAAAAAAGTAGATGAGTAGTTACTCTGAGGGAAAAAAAAAATCTTTGTTGACAGGGAGCTGAAAGGAGAGGGACATTAGTGTTCTTGCCTGAGCTAATCTAGAATTTAATGTGACTAAATTGAGCTGTATAAACAAGGGAAATGTAGGTACTACCATTTCCCACAATTATTAGTTTTTCACCATCATAAGAGATGTTCATTTTGTATTTTCTATAACAGTTATTTCCATGGGTTCGAAGTTAATATTGTTTCATCAAAATAAAATTCAAATGTTCAGTATAACCTTACTCCATGAGCTTTCCAGACTATTAAATTATAGATATTTAAATTTTATATTTCCAGCTTTGAAGTAAATATAGCACCCCTAAAATCTTTGCTTATCTTGCTTACATTATTTGCATAAATCTCCAGGGAAGACTTGAAGCAACATACTGCTATTGAGATGATGCTTTATCTTTTGACTTAGGGCTCATTTTCCAGCCTGGAAATACATTTCTCCATTATCTACTTGGCCATGGTTTCATTTCCTTATTGACATTTATATTCCTACACAGCCCTTTAGTAAGACAAATACTTGTATTAAAAGAAAATGAGAATGAATGAGAATGACTCTAATTAAATTTAGTCAAGATTTTCCTTTCCCAATCACAGAAACCACTTGAGCTTTGTGCTATATTTTAATGAAGTATGAAACAGGTCAGTACATTTGCTCTCATTTATTCTTCCAGAAATAATTTTGTAATGAAAAGGAAACATATTATGTATCTGATTCATTATTATGAGATGAGCCAAGTATACTATTTAAAAAAAATGTCATTCTACATTTCAACTAGGCTAAAATTCCAGGATTCTCATAATCTTGTGATTTAGAAACATCAAATATGAACTAGTGAGCGCCGTTTAAGCTTGTTTAGAATAATATATGCCAAGCATAAAATAATCAAACTAGTTTCAATCGAGGCTTTGCCTTAATTAAATATAGTTGGTTCTTATAAAGGCTTCAGAAAACAGTATGAATAGTTACCGAGCAACAAAAAATTGCCTGTACTCAAATTAGTAGTATCCCTATCATGTGTATTTCAGAATGCATGCATATAACTCAGAGAGTTTTTAAGTGATTGAAGCTAAATCTATAATTAGAGATTAATAAAAATAATAAGAAAAATTATTTTTATGTCAATTGAATATCACTTCATTATAGTTTGAATGTCTATTTCCATAAAGACAAAATAAAAAAATGCTAGTGAGGATGTGGAAAAAGAAAACCCTTGCATAGTGTTGCTAGAAATGTACATTTGGAAGTCTATTGAAGAGAATAATATGGAAATTCTTTAATAGAATATAAATAGAACTACTGTGCAATCAACCAATACAAGTACTCCTGTTAACTTGGAACTGGTTTCCAGACTCAGAAATACGCTTCTGTTGTCTAACTCACTCATGTGTTATAGTAGCCCAGCTAATTAGTTTGGTTAACCTCAGCTTTCTTTTGAGAGCAAAGACAGAGAAGTAGTTCTAGCTCTCTCTCTATAAGATGAATACTTGGTCACTGTTCCTTCTCAGTCTCCTCCTTTGCTCACTTTTCATTCTAAATGTATTCTTTTCTTTCTATTTTTGATATTTTCAATTAATTTTATAAAGCACTTCCATTTTGACATAGCTAAATATCTATACAAAGTATCTAAACCAAATTCAACCCCTGCATCGCTCTCCTTCTTCCCTCTTCTCTACTTTGGAAACACTCTCAATAGTACTCATTGTTCTATTTCTCTCTCTCTTTCTCCTTATATATATATATATATATATATATATATATATATAATATGATATGATTTTCCTCTTCACCAGTGATATTTGGTTGAAGTTCACCATTAATGAACTCATTTTAATCTTAATCATATTGTAAAAACTCTATCTCCAAACTCAACTGTATTTTGAGATACTTTTTGAGATACTGGGGGTTAGGATTTCATATGAATCAGGGGAAAGGGACATAATTAAAACTACAAAGTACTAAATTCAAAAGGTAGTCTATGAATCTTCACATCTATAAAGATTTTAGCAAAGATGGGCATTTTGTGCTTCAACTAAAAGTAGGATGAATAAGAGGAACACTGGTTATTCTAGCACCACATAACAGAACCCAGTGAAAGCTTGCCACAAAGCTTAATTAGATACATATAACTGGTAAGAGATAATACTTTTTGAGAAGAGGATTTGATAATAGGTGCAAGGACAAATAAACCTGATGAAACAAAAAGCCTAATGGTTCTAATTTCTATAAGTGGAAAAGGGATTCATGAGGTACACAGAAGTGAAAAAATGACAGAGACATGGACACCTATACCAGTAAATATAACTGATGTCCAAATTCCCCTAAAAAACTATCAACCCCTTATTTAATATAAATTCTAATGATTATTATATTATTATTCTAATAGTATTTGCCAGAAATAAAATGCATCATAACCATAGGAGATATTTTTGGTACATTAAAAACAAATATTGCTAATGTCCTTCTGCTTGAAATCTCCTTTTCCAAAATCACTATTCACCCTTCAATAGCTATTTTCTCATGAGAGATAATTTCAGTGATTGACAATCTGTAGAAATGTTCTAAAAATTATGACTACAGGCATCTAATCCCTTATGTTTAAAAACCCATGTGCACTACAAAATTCCACAATTTGCATTGAAATTAAGAGCATTCATTTCTAGGGACAGATTACTTTGTTGATAAATTTTCTCCTGAGGTTTGTCTTAGTTCTAATTTGTTGCTCATTAGCACCTCTGTCAAAGGGCAACTACAGGAAATAAAAGAAGATAAAACAGTCTAATTTAGTCCTCCTTATAGAACCATAAAAGCATTTAATAAAGGAGGTTGTTGAATTTTATATACTAGATAAAAGTAAATGCCTGTTTTTTATAAAAAATCATCTGTTAGTAATTACATACACATGTCAAAGTATATTATACCATTGATGGTGAAAATATATTCTGAGATTTTTTTTTGGTTGGTCATGGGCCTGAACTCTGGCCCTGAGCACTGTCCCTCAACTCTTCAGCTCAATGCAAGCGCTCTATCACTTGAGCCACAGTGCTGCCAATTCTGTCTTTTTCTGGTTAGGGGTGCTAAAGAATCAAATCCAGGGCCTCATGCATACAAGGCGAGCACTCTACCACTGAGCCACCTTCCTAGACCACTACTCTGAGATTTTTTGGTAATAGATTAATCTTAAAAAAGGAAATGAGTATAAATGGAATACTATATGTTAAAAAGTAATGAGTGGCACCAATAGACACATGAATAAATGCTCAACCTTCCTAGCCATAAAAGAAATGCAAATCCAAACAACATTGAGATACCACCACACCCCAGTTAGAATGGCTATAATCAAGAACTCTAATAATAACAGATGCTGGAGTGGATGTGGACAGAAGGGAACCTTACTGCATTGGTGGGAGTGTAAACTTGTTCAACCACTTTGGAAAGCAGTATGGAGGTTCCTCAAAAGACTCCGCATAGAGCTCCCCTATGACCCAGCAATGCCACTTTTGGGCATTTATCCAAATGTTCACAAACAAGACCACACTAAAGCTACCAGCACCACTATGTTTATTGCAGCCTTATTTACCATAGCTAAGATATGGAACCAACCCAGATGCCCCTCAGTAGATGAATGGATCAAGAAAATGTGGTATATTTATACAGTGGAATTCTATGTCTCCATCAGAAAGAATGACATTGCCCCATTTGTTAGGAAATGGAAAGACTTGGAAGAAATTAGATTAAGTGAAGTAAACCAGGCCCAAAGAAACATAGGTCCCATGGTTTCCCTTATTTGCAATATATAGTATATGCCTGAGTCAAGCACAAAAGGTCAGATAAGTTGATGTTAGGGAAATGAAACCTAAGATATGTATTCAAATGTTTCTTTTCTTTCATGCGATTGTTTCTAACACATTTATAAGATTATTACTTTGTTGCTTTGTATGTCCCTTCCCCTGTCCTGCTTTCACTGTATTTGATGTTGGTATAATTTTTGGAGGGGAAGGAAAAAAACAAATCGTTTAAATAGGGATACAGGTGGACCCATTGCAACAATGAGACATACAAGTCCTTATGTCGAAAATGAACTTTACAACTTTGGGGGCGGGGAGGGGAGTGAGGGTGGAGGAAGGATGGGCTGGGAAGGGGAAACAAAGGAGGAGGGTACAATGCTTGATAAGAAATGTACTCATTATCTTGCCCATGTAATTGTAACCCCTCTGTACAGTATTTTCACAATTAAAAAAGTAATGAGTGGCTTACATTTTAATAAATATTGAAAGAAAAATATGGAAAATATTATGTAACCTCACTTTGTAATACAAAAGTAATATTTTGAATTAAAGCTTCTGACATTTAAAGCAATTATTTCATTATTATTAATATTAATATTTCTCAGTGCAAAAGGTATTCAAGATAGTTGAAAGTGGACATTATCTAAAGGGATGTAAATAGCATAGAAGTTATTAGTCACAGATTATACCTTTAGATCCTTTGTAGGGTACATCTTCAGCTATAGCCATGTTGGGACTTCCAGTGCGGCCCTCTTGTAAATTATGTTCACCAATTGCTAATCGATGTGGGCCATAGAATTTTCACGGGGAACTTTCATACCTTTGTAACTGATAGACATATCTTGAATTTTGACAATACTACGTAATATGGGCCACGCTTGGCGTCCCTGAAAATACTGGCAAAATAACATACAAAACAAACTCATAGACAATTTGCAATATAAGTTCTGTATTTTTTTTTTGGTCAGTTGTGGGGCTTGAATTCAAGACTTGGGCACTGAAGAAGTAAGGAGCCAGAAGGCCGTCATCATTCAGAAACAGGTGCTGGCCCCTGAGTGACCTAGGGCCAAGAGTTTCGTTTCGAGAAAAACACTTAACGTTCTAACCGACTGGTTCCTTAGAACCCAGAGCAAATTACTGACCCCGGTGTGATCCGTAGTCGTGGTCAAGTCATGGGAAAAGCTATTTTTCTGTAAAGAGCAACCAATTGTATTTGCCCAGTTTAGCTTGCTTTAAATGTTAACCCATCATGTAATTTTTTAATGTAAAGGTTCCTTAAAGTTGTTTGTTCAATACTATAAAAACTGTGCTGATTCTATGCTCAGGGCCTCTTAGTGTCACTGGTTACCAAGTGGGCGGAGGACCAAGCTGGAGCTTGCAATAAACGACTCTTTGCTGATGGTGGTCTCTGGTGGTCTGTGAGGGGGCATCCGAAGGCAGGGTACTTCAGGCACTGTCCCTGATCTTTGTCACTCAAGGCTAGTGCTCTACCACTTAGAGCCACAGCACCACTTCCACAATTTGCAATATATATTATATGTATTATATTTGTAATATATATGTGTACTATATTTCTTATATTTGTAATATATATTATGTGGGTGCAATATATAGTATAGTAAGTGCAATATATAGTATAGTAAGTATTCTTTTATAATATATGTCACATGTATGTATAATACATGTATACATGTCACATTATATACATATATATATATATATATATATATTCTTTTATCAGTTAATGGGTATCGGATTTCTTTCCATGTTTCAACTAGAGTGAATAAATTGCTGTAAACATATGAGCATACATATGTCTTCAAACCCCTGTTTTTAATTTTGAGCATAAGAACCCAATGGGATTGCTGGACCCTATGGCATAAGTACTTCAACATGTTGAAGAACTGGGGTACTGTTTTCCACAGTTATTTCAACTCACATCCTCACCAATATGTGTGAATGCTCTAAGTACTTGTATCCTCACTAACAACTTTTAATTTTTAATAAACATTTTCATAAATGTGAAGTGATATCTTATTAATGGTTCATTTGTATTTCTCTAGACATTACTAATATTGGTTAAATTTTCCTGAGCTTATGGGGCATTCGTATGTGTTTTCCAGACATGTGTCTGTGCAAGTTCTTACTCCATTTTTCATCTGGCTTCTTTAGGTTTTCTTGTAGTGGAGTTAGAGGAATTGTTTGTTTTTCTGAATAGTAGTTCATATCAGGTACATGAGTTTTAAATATATTATCCCATCTCATAGGTGCCTCTGTTTCCTATTGATGGCCTTTAATGCCTGGTTTTTAATTTCAATTTAGTCTTTTTTCTCTCTTATTATCTGTGTCTCTACACTCACTCTGTACAGGACTGTACAGGACTGTACAGGACTATAGCTATTAGCTGTTCTTTGCTGTGGATAAAAGTTAAGTTGACCAAACAATGCCCGATAATTTATTAGGAACTTCTCTCTCCTGGTAACATTCCCTGACCCACCGCTCCTGAAGTAAGCAGAACTCTTATTTCAGTCTGATGACTGCTTCTTACTAAGTCACATTTAAAATTTCCTCCCTATCCAGATTCCTGTAGCTAATACCTATAAACCTGGCTACTCAAGAGACTAAGATCTGGAAGATTATAGTTTGCACTCAATCCAGGAATAAAAATTCACTATACTCCATTTCCAAAATAACCAGTAAAATTTCAGGCTGGAAGTGAAATCCAATTGGTAGAGCACTGCCTGTGAACATGCAATCCAATCAAGTTTGCAATTCTGAGTTCATACCCCAGTAATGGTACCCTTTACAAGAGGGAGGGATCATTAAGATTTACTCAGTGTTTAAACATGTATGTGAATCTTCACTTTCTCATTTAGAGTCAGTCCTTATAACTACTGCACATATTGCAATCCCATCTGAAATAAGAATTTAAAAAACCAACCTAATATTTAAGAAATGATTTTATAATGACTCTACTAAGTTCTTTAATTTCAGTGTACAACAAATATTAAATTAAAAGAGAACCATTTTAGTCAATTATACAAGTTAGTTTAATAAAATAGGTAATGATTTTTAATGTGTTGACAATTGCTATGAAAGTAAAAGAAAAATATTAGTCGGTAAACATAATGTAATGCTGGTTTATGAATTGAAGTTTAATAGCTCTCTTTAATTTCCCTTTAGGAATAAATTCTCAAACCCATCACTCAACATTCACCTGTTGCAAAAATCACAATCATAATAAATGTGCATAGCCTGCAATGACAAGAATGAACTCACTTCCCTATCCATTACTTCTGGGGAAAATTTGCATTCAAATAATATTTTCATTATTTTGTTACATATCTACTAGCTGCTCCCTATCACATTGGTTAGTAATGTTAGTACAGGGGTCATTTTAAATTCTCTGAGCAGATATATTCTCTTTAAAATGCAATTTTTAAGCGATAAAAAGGAAAATCATGTAATTATAAGCCAAAAAACCCTGAGAAATGCCTTAATAAATTATTCCCAAACTGTTCACACTAAAGTTAGCTATCACATTTTTGTTTTTCTGGGAACTCATAGAAAGAAAATGTAATTGCAGTTTTGCATGATAAGGAGCCATTACTGACAGCTTTCCAGAAAAATGTTAATAAATCATTGTTATTCCTGTATTGAAGATTTGCAGCACACAAGAAGCAGAGAAGCAAGCACTGACTAGGATTTCCCCCTTACAGCTCACAGCATCCCTTCTTGAATCTGCATTCCATTGCTGTAGAAGAAAAAAGCATAAATCTCCATAAAGTTCAAGCAAACAACTTGGGAAAAGCAAATTCACAAAATTTGTTCTAAAAATCCATAAAGCCTTCAATTTTATCACTAAATACAGCATGCTAATTAATAAAGAAGCATTGAGAATAATTACAAATATAACTCGACTGCTGTAAAAACTTTATCATTCCACTCATTAAGCAATGCAAACGAACCTGACATAGAAATATTTGATTCAGAAATTAAACGGGGCTTTTTGATATGTTTTATTATAGATTCAATACAGATTTGAGATCTGGTGTGTGGCTACTTGATCTCCAATAGAACTATTTTCCTTTACACTTCAAAACATGAGTTTTAATGGTAATGTTTTCAAGGTTTTATCTGAAGTATAAAGAAAGCTTACAAGCTTTTTTTTATCTGTACTCAAAATTTTCAACTGTGAAGAGAATGTTTTGTCTTCATAATTCCCTCTTACATTTAATGAAATAAATAAATAATAGATAACTCAATGAAATTCTTATCATTATTATTGTTCCAGCCCATCTTATTTATTTTTGATTCCTATAATAATTACCTCTTGAACTTCTTTAATCATTAAATGGACATATCGTAAAAAAATGCCTTATTTTCTTCATACGTAGATACATACTTATTGGACGTCTTTACATATGTGAAGACTTTCAATAAGGTGTATTTACACATAAAGTCTACTTGAATTCTCAGAATGCCATGACAATATAGATGTACTTATTTTGTCATCGTGCGGAGAACTCAACTAAGACAGCATGGTCATTCCATAGAACTGTTTCACACACAAATTACCAAAGTTACAAATCCCTTTAGATAGTACTCTGACATTTCTCTGTGGTTGTGATGGCTATCAAAGCCAAAAGAAATGTGTTACCCCAAAGTCACCAGGTGTGATAAGTCGGAGGGCTAAACTTTAACTTTTCCATTAGTGCCACAAAGTACACTAGCTTAGATGAAATGCTCAATATGTGATATCCACAAAACTGACTCTTAAAAGACACAAAATCTGACTAGACCTATAGAAATAAAGAGATATAATATTGAAAACATGTTACCACCTATCAGAGACCAGACTAAGATTATGTCAATAATAACTTTTGTTAAATAATTAGGAGGGAAACATAAAATAGCAATACTCCAGAAAACACAGAAAGAAAGACTACTTTCCAAGTTATATCATGAGGCTAATATTACTTTATGCATGTATATACATGTAAAATCATTTATAATATCTGGTTTGAATAGGCAAACTAAATTCAACAAGATATTAAAACTAAATTCAACAACATATTAAAATCTTAGCAACTCCAGAGGTTTTCTAAGGATTGTAATTCAAAGCCAGACTTGGCAGAAAAGTCCAATTCCCACCAAAAAACCAGAAGTAGAGCTGTGTGGTAGATGGATTGGTTGAGCAAGAAACTCAGTAACAGCATCTAGGCCCTGAGTTCAGTTCTAGGATCAGTATGTTAAAACAGCAGTATTCACTATGGACAAATCAATTACATTCCAGGAATGTAAGACTTATGTAACTTCCCTAAATCAACTAATTTAATGCAACATGAAAGTAATAAAAATTTGCAAGTATAAATAAAATTATAGATAGATATAATTGACAAAATTCAACACCTATCTTGATCAGACTTCGTGAAAGTGGAACCTAGAAAAATGACGTAGTAAGTACGTTCAAGGGTGAAAGACTGAATATTTTTGCCCTCCTAGGGTGAGTACTTCATCTTCGGTCAAGGACTTTCATCTGTGTTATTAAAAGAAATATTGCTGTAGGTTTTAGACAGACTAGAAAATAGTATTATCTACATTGTAAAAAAAAGCAAAATTAACTAGAGTCACAGAAAACATAACACTTTAAATGGAAAACTACAGGTTGACCCATTGAAACAATGAAATGTACAAGTCACTATGTAGAAAACCAACTTTACAACTTGGGGGGCAAAGGGGTAGTTGGCAAGATGGGGAGAAAGGGATGGTAGGGGAAAAACAAAGGAGGAGGTAACAATGCTTGATAGAAAATGTACTCATTACCTTACATATGTAAGGTAATATACTCTGTACTCATGTACTCTGTACACTAATTTTACAATAAAAACATAAAAAATAATCATACAATCATAATGAATATACATACATTCAAAAACAAAAATATTAAAATTGTTATGCAGTAAGGATACATTAGGCAAGATCATTTTGCTTAGAAATCCTATGTATGCGCAATTATTTGCAAACAAAAGTTAAAGAATACAATTTCAGCTGGGCCACCAATGTTTCACATCTGTAATCCTAGCTACTCAGGAGGTTAATGGTTTGAAGCCAGCCCAGACAAAAAAGTCTGTGAAACTCTTATCTCCAGTTAACAATAAAATGCCAGATGGGTGCCTGAAGTAGAAGATCACTAGCCTTGAGCAAAAAACATCAAGAACAGTGCCCAGGCCATGAGTTCTGTACCACAGATGCACACACGCACACACACACACACACGCACACACACACACACACACACACACACACACAATTTTATTTTTAATATCACCAAAGGAAATGAAGACATTTAGAAGTAAATTGACAATTATAAGACTAAATCTCTGAAAAACTGTAAAAATTTCCTTACACAAATTAAAGAAGTTCTGCAAAGAAGTCCATATTCATAGACAGAAAGATTCAACATTTTTAAGATAACATTTTTTTCTACAAAAAACTATGGCTATACATTGAAATATTGACTTGCATTCTCCTCCTCTTCTCCTCTTCATTTCTCTGCTTTTTACCCCTTGACCCTACTCCACCTTTTTGGAGAACTTTGATGTTGCCTTTCTAAGGAATTACACTATTTGAGCTCTCCATTGAATCTATTTTAGTTAATTTATTTGTAAGAATCCAATGTATATTTTACAAATTAAGAAGAGTATAAGAAGAGGTGGGGAGGAGAGGGGAGAGATTAGTGACAGTGTTGAACGGAGTAACATTGCTCAAGATATGTTATATTCATAAACTTCTTTGTTTAGTGGCAACTCCTTTGTACAACTTCTTAAAGATAATAAGAAAAAATAAAACCATGGAAACAATGCATATGTAATAATAATACAACCATTTATCATTTTTAGAAGTTGACTGGCATATATGAAATTATCTATTAAATACAAAACATGAAAAAGCTTCTATGGCTTTGAAAACCACAAAGTATTCTTTTCTAATTTCAACACAAACATTTGATAAAGCTGTAGATACTAAGGCAAATTATCTATATACTCATGTATAACTAGAATACAGAACATCTATATAGATCAATAGAAAAAAATTGGTAGTTCTATGTGCTTAAACAATTGATATATGGCAAAGATTGCCAAAAATACAAAAGAAACTCAATATTTATATGCAAAATAATTAAAATAATTAATTTAACTCACTTCAAAATATACACACATACAAACACACAAATATACACAAGCACACACATTTATATTCAAAATGGACCATAGGCTAGAAAAGGTGTTTAATTTGGGGAAAAAAATAACAGGATTAGAATTTTGAGGTACTTTGTTAGAAAAAGATTTTGTCCTATCATGAGTGGAAAGAGCCAATGTAAAAAGAGAGATAGAGTGTGGATGTGATTTAAATAAATTATTCATGTATATGACTGTACCTTAATAGATGCCACTGAACATTTAAAAAATAATAGAGCTGGTAAATTTGATCAAAATATGTTATATGTGGGTGTAAAAATATCACAATGAAGTTTTTCGTATACTTATACTAATAAAAGTGAATAAATATGAATACCTCTTCCATAAAAGAAAAACATGAAATATTGGGCATCATGAAAATTCGAAGGACTGTGCATTACAAACCAGCATAAAGAAAATGAAAAGGTAAGTAAAACTTATGATCAAAATAGGATCCCATTTACATTTACTTTATATAAGAACTCAAGTTGGAAAAGTCACATTATCCAGATAAATCCAAAGATGATCTACACATAGTGCGTAGCCAAGTGAAAAGTTGATAATGTGCAGGGCACTGGTGGTTCTCGCCTGTAATCCTAGCTACTCAGGAGGCTGAGATCTGAGGATCACAGTTCAAAGCCAGCCCGGGCAAGGAAAGTATATATAAGTTCTTATGTAGAATAACAAACTTTACAACTTTTGTGTGTGGGGGGGGAATCTGGTGGGAAGAGGTGGGGGGAGTATGGGAAGGGATTGTAAGGGGAAACAAAGAGGAGGTAGCAATGCTTGATAAGAAATGTACTCATTGGATTGGGAAGGTGGCTCCGTGGTAGAGCGCTTGCCTTGCTTGCCTTGCTTGCCTAAGGCCTGGATTCGATTCCTCAGCACCACATAAGCAAAAAGAAAAAAACCAAAAGTGGTGCTGTGGCTCAAGTGGTAGAGCACTAGCCTTGAGCTGAAGAGCTAAGGGACAGTGCCCAGGCCCAGAGTTCAGGCCCCACGACTGGAACCAAAAAAAGAAAAAAGAAAAAAAAGAAATGTACTCGTTATCTTGCCCATGTAATTGTAACTCCTCCGTACGGTACTTTCACAATTAAAAAAAAAAGAAGACAAATAACTTACAGAATAAAGAACTAATTGCAAAATAAGTTATAAGTTATTAAGCGGCCAGCAAACACATGAAATTATGCCCAACATACATTAAATATAGAAGTACAAGTTAAAACTATGAGATCCAATTCTCACACATTAGGTTGACTAAAAACATTTCCATTTCAAGTATTAGTGGGGATGTATACCAACTAAAATGCTACTAGCAGAAATATATGTCAAAACTACTCAGAAAATGCGGTATATATACACAATGGAATTCTATGCCTCCATCAGAAAGAATGACATTGCCCCATTTGTTAGGAAATGGAAAGACTTGGGAAAAATTATATTAAGTGAAGTAAGCCAGGTCCAAAGAAACATAGGTCCCATGGTTTCCCTTATTTGCAATAACTAGTATATGTCTGAGACAAGCAGAAAAGGTCAGATAAGTTGATGTTAGGGGAATGAATCCCAAGATAAGTATTCAAATGTTTTTTTTTTGTTTTCCTTTCATGCAATTGATTCTAACATATTTATAAGATGATTTATTTGTTACTTTGTATGTCTCTCCCCCATGGTATAACCCCTGCTTTCACTGTATTTGATGTTGGTATAATTTGTGGAGGAGAAGGAAAACAAAAACAAATCGTTTAACTAGGGATATAGGTGGACTTATTGCAACAATGAGATGTACAAGTCTTTATGTCAAAAAATGAACTTTACAACTTTGGTGGGGGGGGTGGGGAGCTGAGTGGGGGGAGGGGTGGCATGGGAAGGAATGGGAAACAAAGAGGAGGCTACAATGCTTGATAAGAAATGTACTTATCTTGCCCATGTAATTGTAACTCCTCTGTATGGTATTCTCACAGCAACAACAAAAAAAGATTACTCAGAAAAGCAGTTTGAAATCTTCTTAAATTAAACATACATTTATCACAAGACCCAGACATCCTACTCTTAAGTATTTACTAGAGAGGAATGTAAACATATATCCCACCAAATACACATCAATATTCATATCAGCTACATTCACAGGAATCAAAACCTTGAAATTACCAAAATTCCCATGCACAGTTATATCAATAAATTATTATTATTTTAAAAATGAAAAATGTTCAACAAGTAGAAGGGAGAAACTACTGACATTCACAAAGCTGTGGATTAATTTTTTATGTTACAAAAATTAAAAAACATGCTTAGTATATTATTACATTGTAGGAAACAATGGAAAAGTTAGATTCCAACAACAGTGAAATAAATCACATCAGGTGTAACATGAGGTCAGCTATGGTGGTGATGAATTACATAATTCTGAAAGAACTTCTTAGCATAGCAAAAAATAGATATATTGATTATGATAATGATTTCTCTGGTTCATACTTTCCCATAGTCATCAAAATTAAGATGTATGAAAACATTGTGTATAAGTGACAGCCTGATATAAAACATGAGCAGATGAAGGAAAGAAAAACAAGAATGGTTCCTTGAGTTAGAACTGAGAAAGACAATCACTTTTCAAATGTTCTTTCTTCAGGAGACTTAATTATTTATTAACTTAATTGTATATTAAATTTTTATTAAAGAATTATGCAACAACTGGGCACTGCTGGCTCAATGGCTTATGCCTACAATCCTAGCTAATCAGGAGGCTGAGATCTGAGGACCAAGGTTTGAGGCCAGACTGTGCAGGAAAGTTCGTGAAACTCTACAGTAAATTTTCAAAAAGGTGTTAGTGGAAGTATGGCTCAAATTCTTGAGCAAAAACACTCCAGAATTCTCTCTCTCTGTCTTTCTCTCTGTATCTCTTTCTTCTTTTCTCTCTCTCAGTCATTCACACACACAAAGTCTGAAATGTATGTAATGGGTGCATAATACATATGACCATATAAGATGATGCTAATTGAAATGAACTCCAAGATAGGGAAATAAGAGGTTTTCTTCATTGTTGTTTTTAATGTACTATACCAAGTTATTTCTTTTTTTGGTCATTCTTCAATTTTCCTCTGGTTTATTCTCTGTTGTTAATCTATTTGATTTTGGTACCCTGTGTCTTGAATATATGTTTTTCTCATCTGGGGAAGGGAAGGGGAACAACAAAATGATGAGACAAAGGACAAAGAGTGAACCAATGTAATAGTGATACTCAAAAGGAAATATGTTAGTAATGAACTTTATAACTTGGGAGAGGGGTTGGGGGCAGAGAAAGTAGGTGAACAATGAGAGAAGAGGTAACACTGTTCGACGAGAAATGTCTTCATTGTCTTATGTATGTAACTCTAACCCCTCTGTACCTCACTTTGACAATAAAATTAAATTAAGAAAATAATTATACTTGAGATTCTATGTTATACATTATTCGATTTAGGTATGCATTTTTCTAAAAGTTACTACCACTTAATACAAATGCATGTTCAATTTCCAATACACAGATGATAATTTTACCTGAAAAAGATGTTGAAAGACTCATAGTTCAGACTTGGCAAGTGCCTGAATACAAGAAGAATGATGATGCCACCACCTCCAAAGCTTTAGGAAACCCATTGTTGAGAAAGAATGCAATGCTCCATTGTGCCACTACAGAGGAAACCTTTTCATTTGCAGGAGCCAATTCTACCTTGCTTATATTAGGGAAACTAGCAAATGAAAAGTTTTATGACAGGTCTTTGGACTGTGAATTTAGTGTGATATCCAAGTAATAATATTCTTAGAATGGTGTTGATAATGACAAAGTCTATGAATCCTAATAAAGAAAACAATAAGCCTAAGGATGTCCCCACAATCCTACCTTCAGCGTTACTGACCTCCTTTCAATGATTAGCAGAAACATAGGTGCCCCTGATGTATTTTCTGGGTACCTAATGAATGGAATTCAGCACCAGAACATAGCCTAAGCTTCACTCGCACCTTTATTTACTCAGTTTTGCAGCATGCATCCTCAAGCATACCTGAAACACCCCAAAGAATAAAATACACAAAAGAGTAATAGAGGTTTTGTTGGATCTGCTCTTATTAATAAGCTATTAAAACAAGATACAAGGGCACAGTTCATTTTAATCTTCTTATAAATATGGATTTTCCTTCTAATTTTTAAAAACATTTTACCTTTCCCAAACTACATTCCATTAAAAATAAAAATAACCCTAAGAGAAGCAGATGCATAAAATTAATGTAATGCACTTACAATGCTGAGTTTGTTTACATGTTACCTTCTCTAAACTTTAGTGAAAATTTAAATTTTTAGATTCTCAAATATGTCAGTGTTCTTTGACTAGATTGTAAAATCATAAATTAATCTGCAATTGAAGAAAGCCCCTACAAAATTATCAGCATTACTATAGAAAACTTAAAACATCAAGTAATAATTGTAAATGCAAAGCGGTTCATTTATGGGTCAATGATTTCCATAATATGTGTGTAATATTAAATACCATGATGATCTCTTTAGTGAATTATTTTGGAAAGTAATTGAGCTTTTGGTATTTCTAATGACTTAGATATGCAGTTGATATACAGAAGTTAGGTCAAAATCATAAGTACCTATAGAAGCATATACAAGATCATATGCATATACATACAAATATGTTACCTAAAGTATGGTCAAATAAAAGCAAAGATTCCAATGGTGTAAGTACTTGAAATTACATAAAAAACGAGAAAGCTGTAACATGTGTTATCAGGGAAGGATAAGGTCAAGGGGAGGGGGGGAAGCCAGATGAATGGAGGAAGGATGTTTGGGAGAACATACTCAAAAAATTCAGTGTCCATGTGTGAAAATAGAACTAGGTAAATTAAGTGGATGGTTACAGTTGGGTAAGTTGGAGGAGAATGATGAAAGGGTTGTTATTGATCAAGATGCATTGCACTCATAAATTGACATGTTGAATTGAAACCTCTTTAGTTACAGGGACTTAAAAATCAACAACAACAACAATAATAAAGACTATTTGTCAGTCACCTTGTTTCAGTCATTACTTTAACCTTTCCCAACTGCTCTTTCATCAAATGAAAAATGAGAGTAATAGGAACTATTTTAACCCATAGAATTAGCTAAAATTATATTTTGTAAGATGTCTGAAAGCATTAGTGCACATTATAGGGGAAACTGCACTTAATATCCCAATGTATCATTCAGGGAAATTACTGTATGAAATGTTTTGCTACAACACAACCTGCTTTCCCTATGCACAAGACTCCTTTTTATTCTATACATGACCTTGGAGTATCCTCTCTTTAATCAGTTATATCTCACTGTTGGCCAGAGCTTACTCTAACATAAGCTCTTGCACAAAGTCACCAAAAAAAACATAGAAATACATGGTGGTCTCTATTTTGGAAAGCAAGAATATTGATATTTGGGCCCATTCATTTAACTCTTGCTAGATATGTTAGTGTTGCTTTTTTTTCTGTAAATGACCACTAACACAATGCTATGTGACTCTGGTGGTGAGTAATAATGAAGGAGATTGATTTCAGGAGATGGTGATTTGTCATTGAACAGCCCTCCTGTCTCTCTTTGCTCTTATTTCTGTGGTATAAGATCTGTTAAAGGGGTACATTATTCTCATGTGGTTTTAGTTTTAATTGCTAGTTGTGTGTAGCAGATTGCATGACACTAGACTCTAACACAAGTAATGAGATCTGTGGGAGAAAATTAACTGAAGCACAGGAAGTGTGCTTGCAGTGGTAGAAGTGAACTTGAAGTACAAAAAATATATATACAGAAGAATTAAAGCTGCTAGAACAGAGAATAAGTTTCAGGTATTGTAGAAAATGCTCACACATACATTAAATACACCTTCCTAGGCACTTTCACCATATCCTCCTTTTAGCCCCTTTTGCTTAACTTAGCTCCAGTAAAAAGAATCCAAAACGAAGAAATTTATTGTGCTATTTAATTGAAATGACTGATGAAAATGCCCATATCACACATTATTCTGTTGAAGAGCCGTGAAGAGGGAAAATAATGTAAGTGAGCTGGAAGTCAAACTTATGAAAGAAGGAATAGCATCTGTTCACTCATCCCCTCTATTAAGTTCACTTTTAAGTTCATGTATTATGCCTCATTAGCTAGGCTGTAGTTCTTAGCTACCTATGCTCTTTGATGTGTCAATTAAATTAAGAGTTTAAAATCTGGGCCAAAAATATAGGTAGAAGTGATAGATATCAGTTCTATTAGGAGCAATGTAAAATAGTGGATTCAGTACTTAACACCCTATTTCCGCAAGAAAATTGCAGTAAAGGACTTAGGATGCAGAGGTGGCCTTGTAGACAAATATAATGACTTACAGGGCAACAAAAAACTAAATGGAAGAATATGATAGCCTTCATAACATGAGGAAGCAAGTCATTTATTAACTCTTTTCAGCCAGAGAAAAATGAAATACAGTTTGTGTTTATATACAAATGCATTATATATATATATATATATAAATGTAGATATACAGACATGTCTATATCTGGGCATATATACACATAGATATATGTGTATCCTGTATCAATCAGCTTTCCATTATCATTGCAAAAATACTTAAATGACCAATTGAGAAAGGTTAAAGGAGATTTCAGTGCACAAAGCATTAACTTTGTTTCTTTTTGTAATGTGGTGAGGCGTAATATACTGATGAGAATGAACACTATGGGAAAGCCACTTACATCTGACCCAGAAGTAAAAGAGGAGCATGAAGGTCATGCCCACAAAGATTTACAGACCTGCTGACAGATTCCAACTCTTATCCATCCCCACCACTACCACAACCATACCACCTCCTTACCCCCAACCAATAGGTGCATCTTGAAGATGAAGCTCTTATATATGAACCCTTGGGAGACACTGAAGTTCCAAATTATAGTTTATCTCTTTGATTTATTGTCTGTTTCACAATGTGTGTAACCATTTTCAGATAAAATGTAAATGGTATTGTTATTATCAAAGATATACTCTGACAATTATGAGGAAAGTCACATTTCTTATAACAAGTTTATAATACCAAGAGACAAAATGAAAATTGTATAAAAACTGACTTTGAAAGCATGTACTGGCTATTGAACGAAGGATCAGACAGTGTTATCAAAACTGAAAATATCTTCTTGCCTAATTTTCGTTATATGCTACCAAGTTCCACCCTATGAGCAATTCAGTCATACATTACTGATTTTGATGATGGAATTCTTGGCAACTTTATCAATCAATCCTTCCTATCTATCTATCTAGCTAGCTAGATGTATATCTATCTATGCATGGGAGTTTGAACTCAGAATCTTGTGTTTTCATTTAGCTTATTGCTTAAGATTGGCACTTTAGTACATGAGTCACAGATCTACCACTTGTTTTTATTTTCTGTGTGTGGTGAATTGGATATAAGAGTCTCACAGACTTTCCTTCCTGAGCTGGTTTCAAACTGTTATTCAGGGGGCTGGGAAGGTGGTTCAGTGGTAGAGCTTTGCCTTGCATGCATGAGCCCCTGGGTTCGATTCCTCAGCACCACATAAGCAGAAAAAAAAAAGCTGGAAGTGGCGCTGTGGCTTAAGTGGTAGAGCGCTAGCCTTGAGCTGAAGGGCTGAGGGACAGCCCCCAGGCCCAGAGTTCAGGCCCCACGACCGTACCCCGCCCCCCCAAAAAAAACCTGTTATTCAAATATCTCTGTCTCCTGAGCAGCTAAAATAAGGCAGTATTGGGATTTTAACCCTGTTAATTCAACTACTTAAAATAAGACATGTTTTAAAGTATGCAAATGCAGTCATTATATTCAATATATTTTATGCAAAAATTGTACTGCATAACTGGATGGTAGAGATGGAAGGGGAAGTAATGGGGGAAAACAGTGGCAGGAGTGACATAGACTAAGATGCATTGATGTACAGAATTGTAACCTCTTGTACAATTAATTATTAATCTTAAAATCATGCAAAAACAAATTCTGATTTACTATTATTTTAGTCTTCATTGAATTTGTAATCTTTTCAAAAAATTGGAAAATGTTTAATGTTAGCTAGTAAATGGTAGAAGAGATTTAAAACTACCAGTGAAATTTAAAAGACAAATATAAGTTATAGTATAAGTAACGTAATCGCAGATTGTACTCCGTCCATGTTGGAGAGCATATCAGCCTATTTTTCTGTGAAGATCATCTTATAGAATGATCACTTATTTGGTGTGAAGAATAAATGGGTTCAAATGTGTGATTGTTTTACACCAATCTCTAAAGCAGCTATTAATTAATCTCTGGTTTATTTGTCATGCCTGATTCATTCTTTGTCATTCTTCCCTATCCATCACAAAAAGAATGATGATGTCATGAGCTTGGTAGGCAGAATGTGCAGTCATGATACTCTTCAAATCTTCATTCCTGCTTAGCTAGTGTGTCTCATATAGATGCTCCTTTTCTTGAACATAGATGCCAAATAAGCAGAAAATTCTTGGCATTTTCATTCTTGTGCCACTAAGTATTCCATGTATCTTACTAAAGATTTTTAAATCTCATACAACAGCTTTGTGTTTGATTTGCTTCTGTCAATCTTCCTAAAAGATAAGCCATTCCTATCCATAAGAAAGGTGTCTATTCCTGTGGGGGTTGCATTCTTTTTTCATAGTTCTAGAAAAATTGATGTTCTGTATATGTTTCTCAACCCTTCTAATATCATTAGTAGGTATCTGACCCTCTGGGATAAGATTGATTTTAAGGATCAGTGGGAATTACATTTTTAAACTGGTAATTACAAGGAGCAATCATTGCATTATAGGGAGAAATTTTGCCTTCCATTTAAATGCCAAAAGTGATAGGAAGACAATATACTGTGCAATTAGCTGTGAACAAAAATGCCATGTAAAAAGAATATTTCATATCAACAACATCCAGAAATGCACTATGAAATAGCTATTTGCATGCCGGAATCTTCTAGCCACTCCTAGTTAATAGGAACAGTTCTCAAAGGATTCAGAGTTTATAGCCTCACATAGAATATGTTATAAAAGATACACAAAAAACTAAGCAAGAGTATTGAAGCCAGCTTGACAGTTACATTCCTCAAGATAGTATGATGACTTGTTATTCTTTCTATAAACAAATCTCTTGTGAGTTTTATTTTTATCAAATCTTCCCCCAGAGAATTTACTTGATCAATGTTTTTCCAATCCTAAAAAGTTAAGCATTTGATTATAGGCCCTAGTATGTCACAGATAATCTGAGAGCGACAGTCTGATATCCTTAGTTGATGTGATTCGGACGCTATGAACTCTAAGTTGTTTTTCAGAGACTGGACTTTTCAGACTAACTTGAATTTGGTTTTTGATCCTTCATTTCCAAGCTGAATAATAGCGGCAGTGTTTGTTTTGTAAAATGAGAATACAAATACCAGTATTTCAGGCCTCTCATGAATCATAAATGAAATAGAATATGAGTCTTAGACATAGAACCATCACAGTAGTTATTATTATAATTATCATTTAAAACCTTATTGATTATAATACAACAGCCTTTGATGACTAAAAAGGTATAATTTTATAGCCTCAAGTGTATATTTTGGATATGAATCAGATTTTACTACAGATAAGCAGATGAATAACTGTATGAAAATGAATGCTCTTAATGAATGCTGGGCAAACGAGCTCTGAGTGTTGTATATGTCTTCTATAACAAAATAGATTTATGAGAGAAACTGTGAATTATGAGATAATAAAGAGTTACTCTAAATTAAACATATTTTAAATTGTTTTGATGTAAAATTAGCTTTTTATATTGAGAACATAATTTTTTCTTAAAATCCAGGCTAACATATTAATTTTAATTTTAATTTTCCATACTTAGGTTTTAGTAGGAGACTCTTAAAATATTCTTTATTGAGCAAATACTTATTGTGTGGATATATGAGATAAATATGTGTGTGTGTATATATATATATATATATATATATAAAAAATCTACATGTCCCAAAATAATTACATAGAAAAGCTTACTTTTCTTACTTTTGAGGAAAATTAAATTGAGTTAGTCTACAGTAAAATATAAATTATAGCTAATGGTTATATGAACTTAAATGGAGAATACTTAGACTTTGAAAAAGTAGGCATTTATATAATTTTCTACTTCTCTAAGGCTTTAAATATGATTTTCTTATTGGATACATGCTTTCTTAATCCACAGCTCTATTGGTGAACAGTACACATAGATTAATTCTAATATTGGTTATTATAAATAAAGTTGAAATACATTTATCTTTTCATCATACAAGGTCATTTGTTATCTATCATCTATGTATTTATCTAGCTATCATCTTCTCGAAGTAGAATTGCTGGATCAAATAGTTGATATGTATATGTTGACTGATTATTTTTTGAGAAAAATAAATACTGTATCAAAATAGCAATACTGATTTCTATTCACGTCAGCAGTTTACTGAGGTTCTTTTCCTCAGTTTTTAGTGTCTTTGATAATATTTATAATAACCACTCTATAAGAAGTGGTTTTAATATTCAATTTTGCCATGATTATACAGAGTAAGTTTCTCTTCATTTATTAGTTGTTAATTCATATTTCTCCTTTCAAGAAATGTATTTTCAGGTTCTTTGTACATTTTTAATTGAATTGTTTGTTTTCTTGCTACTGAGATGCTTAATATGTTGAATAGTTATCTCTTATTAGTTGTTTAGCTTGTGAATATTTTCTACCAATGAACAGATTGGCTTCTCAGGGTTATAATTGACTTTGTTTATAAACATATTTATCCAACATAAAACAAAGAAACAAAATAATTAAACTGATTAGTTTTTCCCATATATATCCAATAAATACTCCTTATAGTGTCTCCTCCAGGTAAAGCCAAAACATTTCCTATTTTGCATATTAATTCAGTTCCAGGTAATTGCATGGCTGAATTTTCATTTTGTTGGTTGTTTCTTATGCTGTGCAGAAGTATTGTGGCTTAAGATAATCCTGTTGTGTTCTTTTGAAGCATTCTCCCTGTATTTCTTGCTAGGATTTTTTTTATTTATTTATTTTTGGAGGGAGAGTCTAGTCATGGGGCCTGAACTCTGGGCCTGGGCACTGTCCCTCAGCTCTTCAACTCAAGGCTAGTGCTCTACCACTTGAGCCACAGTGCCACTTCTGGCTTTTTTCTTTTTTGCTTATGTGGTGCTGAGGAATCGAACCCAGGGCCACATGCATGCAACGCAAGCACTCTACCACTGAGCCACCTTCCCAGCCACTAGGATTTTTTAAACTTACAATTAGAGGTCTTAAATTTAAGTAATATACATAAACACACACACACACACACACACACACACAAATACACACATTTTTGTGTGTGTGGTTTAAGGTATGGTTCTAATTTCAATCTTTTCCATGAGGCTATATACTTTTCCCAGAACCACTATTAAAGAAATTTTCTTTACCTCAGATTTATAGTGTCAACATTGTCAAATGCTACTTAGCCAGATATGTGAGCCTATTTATCGACTCTAGCATTTTGTTCCATTGCTATATGCTATTAGGTTTACTCTAGGTTGGTGGCATGTTTTGAAGCCATTGAGTGTGATGCTTCTAGCTTTGTTATTTTGACTTTTTAGGTTTGCTGTATCTTTACAAGAACTTCAGCTTTTCTTGTATAGAGTAAATTTTACCAGAAAGAGAGACAGAGAGAGTGACAGAGAATTTTCAATTACATAGATGGAGCCTGGAGAATAGTACATTGAGCAAAATTAGCCAAGTACAGCTCACTGAAAGCCCAAGATTGCATGAATGTTTCTCTCCTGTCTCTCCGTCATGTATACGTTAGAATCATATAAGATTTGAAGGGATACTTAAACTTCTTGCTGGTAATAGTATAACTGATAGTACATGATGAAATTGAAATTAGATGATGTATTTGTAAATGTAAGGGTGTTTCAAATTCCTCTTTAAATTTTTCTAAGGAATTAGCCTGGCTCATGACTGAAATCCTAGTTACTCAAGTGGCTGAGATCGAGAGACCAGAGCAATGGCTGCCAAGACAAAATTGTTCATGAAAATTTAATCCTCAATTAATCACCAAAAATCTGGAAGTAGAGCTGTGGTTCAAGTGGTAGAGCAAGAGCATTGGGTAAAGCAAAACAAAACAAAACAGCTCAGGGATTGCTGAGCTCTAAGTTCACACCCTAGGACAGCCTCTGTCCCATCTCCCAATATAATATGATATAATTACATATATATATATATATATATATATATATCAGATAGAAATGTATATATAATGAAGTATAAAAAGGTGAAGGGTAAGAGAGAAGAAAAGATACAATAATAACAGTTTGAATATGATGGGAATGTGTTATATTAATATATGGTAATATTACAATAAATCCCTATACTCTACAATTAATGCTAATAAATTAATTTTAAAGCATAAATAGTTAAATAAAACTATTTAAAGGTAGTCCTTAACTTCCCAAACCAACCTTGGCCATGCCTACCATACTTGCCTTTGAAGATCACTATATGAAATGCAGTCTAAGAATTAAATACATGTAAAATACTTATATATTATTTTTATTGTTTGTTACAATGTCTGTAATTTTACTTAGAAATTTTAAAAAAAGAGAATGACGGAAGTTGCAATATCATGTTAATTTTAGGAATAAGTCAATTCAACATTAGAGAACAAGTAAAATTATGAAGCAAAATGAAATAAGTGAATGTACTATGACACAAAAATCAAACTGAAAACTTTTTGAAGTACATATAGTTTAAAATAAATATATACACAAAGCAATGTCTTCTCAGTGATTCACATCATTTTATGGTATTTTTTTGTAAACATATATACAGAAGGGTTACAATTACATGAGTAAGGTAATGAGTACATTTCCTATCGAGCATTGTGGCCTCCATCTTTGTTTTTCCCCTACCATCCCTTCTCTCCCACCTCCAATTACTCCCTAGAGGGAATTTGGGAGACATACTTCACTCCAGATCCTTACTGGGGAATGTGCCAAGGACTATGAATGAATGGCATAACAGATAAAAATTATCATACTCAGTGTATTATAATGTGATAACAAAATGTCTGAAACTAGTTAGTTTCCTAACAGTTCTGGAGGCTAAGAAGTTCCAGATTACTATAACAGCAATCCACTCTCTGTGATTTCTTGTTGGCACCCTTTCTGTGCATACCTTGGAGATATGCAGGTATGTTTTATCCTCCTAGGATAGAAGATGGGAGGGAAATGGCCTCCAAGTAAAGTTGTAGGCTTTCATTTTTAGTTTCTTGGTAGTACTGGGATTTGAACTCAAGTTCATCGACTTGGAACATTACTCCCTATCATTTGAACAACTTGCAATATCTTTTATTTATATCTCAGAAAGGAAGGATTAAGGGAAAACTAGAATTTAGTGGCATTGACAGGAACTTGATGAATTTCGGGAGTTCGGAAGAGAGAACTGAAATATGGGATTGCACGAAGCTAAAAAGACAGCACAGTGAAGAACACACATAGTTACTAAGCTAAAAAGACAAAATAGGAGTTCTCCACCTCCATATCTGACAAAGTCCTGATAGCCAAAATATGCAAGGAGGTTAAAAAAGGAAAACAAAATCTTAAACCCATAAAGAATCAGTAACACAATTAGTAAATGAGCAAAACAGCTAAATAGACACTTCTCAATGGTAAAGGAAAAATAGCTATAGATCAATGACAAAAAAATGCTTAATTTTCAATAAAGAGATTCTACCACACTTAGGTTGGACTTACTACCATCAAGAATATACAAATACTAGGGCTGGGAAGGTGGCTCAGTGGTAGAGCGCTTGCCTTGAATGCATGGGGCCCTGGGTTCGATTCCTCAGCACCACATAAGCAAAAAGAAAAAAGCCGGAAGTGTTGCTGTGGCTCAAGTGGTAGAGAGCTAGCCTTGAGCTGAAGAGCTGAGGGACAGTGCCCAGGCCCAGAGTTCAGGCCCCAGGACCGGACCCATAAATAAATAAATAAAATATTAAAAAAAAGAATATACAAATACTAGAGTACTGGGGGGAAGAAAGGAACCCAATTACACTTTTGTTGATGTAATAGTGTAACTATTGAGGAAGAGAGTATGGAGACTCCTCAAAAACTGAAAATAAAATGATTCTCTGATGAAGACATAGCACTCTTGGACATTGTAACCACTTGGACTAGTGAATTGAATCATTGCTTTTATCAAATTTTCAAAGAATTTATCATAATTTTTCCAGTAGAAACACATAGTAAGACAGTATGGTAAGCTATTAGATTCAATTAGAAATTAATACTTATGGCACCAATTGAATAAACTTATTTAAAGTTAGCAAGATGGTACTGAAGGCATGGTCCTTGTTTAAAGAAAAGAACTCACTTGCATAATACTAAAATAATATGACACACATTTTTAGATCAGTCAGTAGCAAAGCTGTAATGAGAGTTTAGAACATCATAATCATAATGACAAATTCATAATCATTGATGAATAAGTTTCATATTTCACTAGTGGAGGTAATATTGGATTTAGGACTTATTTCTAGCCACATTGAATGAATGGTATGGCAAATTTTCATAAATACTTTCAGTTTACATGTGAGGAGGAAATGCAGAGTAAATTACATACCATCTATATGTATTATATGTGTGTATATATATATATATATATAATGTTATCTTTGGTAAAATCAGAAACCTCACTTTAAGTTCATATCTTGAACAGGTGAGAAATTGATCAAAGAAGGATTTTCAAACTTGAATTGTCTTCTTCAATTTTCCCAAATTATCACTGTTCTTGGCCAATGGGACCTGCTCAGTAGACAATCATTAAATAAAATTAAATTGAATAGGGACTGGGAATATGACTTAGTGGTAGAGTGCATGCTTAGCATGCATGAAATCCTGGGTTTGATTTCTCAGTATCACATAAACAGAAAAAACTGGAAGTGGTGCCATGGCTCAAGTGATAGAGCACTAATCTTGAGCACAAAGTGGCTCAAAGACAGTGCCCAGGCCCTGAGTTTAAACTTCAAGACCAGCAAATAAAAAACAAATAAATAAATGGAATACAATGTTTAATATATTTATGTCTTTAAATTTCAGAGTCTGATATTTTCATTAAACAAACTGTATTTATAAAGTATATATATATATATATATATATATATATTTTACACTCAACAACCTAACTATACAGAGGGGTAATGTACAGAGGGGTTACAGTTACAGTTACATATGTAAGGCAATAAGTACATTTCTTTTCAAACTTGTTACCCCTTCCTTCATTTTTTCCTACTGTTACAACCCCTCACCCCCACCTCCCACATTGTACAGATCATTTCCAACTTATTGTCTCGTGTATGTCACTGTTGCATTGGTTCCCCGCTTGCCCTTTGTCTCAACATTTTGTTGTTCCCCTCCCTTTCCCTAACTCAAATAAACATATATACAATACCAGGGTACCAGGCTCAAATACAATGACAACAGGGAATATACCATAGGGGGAAGAAACAAAAGAAACAAAAAGAATCGCACAGTACATTAAAGACATGAAAAATAAAGAAAAACCTCTTATGTCCATGTCTTAGAATTCATTTTGCCTAGCGTCATCTAATATGGTCATATGTACATAGCAAATGAGCTACTCTGATCATCTAAGATTATCCTAGATGTATACTAATTATTGCAAATAAGGGAAAGCATGAGATCTGTGTTTCTTTGGGTCTGGCTTACTTCACTTAATAGGATTTTTTTCCAAGTCTTTCTATAAAGTATATTTTTAAATGGGCTGAACACATTACCCAAGTTTGATTGATTGATTTGGTTTGATTATTGAAGCTACTGCTAAATTTGTCACTAACCAGTTGTCATTTTTATTGGTGAGCATGACTAGTGATATTCATTGGTCTAAATGATTTACAGTATTACATACCAAACAAGATTTGACTTACATGAGGTACTAACTCTGTTTACTTTATCATAGGAGGTTAAGGATTAATATGAGATTCTTGAAGTAATTTTTTTCTTGGTTTATAGTCATTCTAAACAAAATTGTGAATTATGCAGGAACCAATCAGGTCTATAGATAATTTTAGCATAATTGCTCATTAGATCTGTAAAGGAGATTCTATATTTTGCCAACATTTTGCTTAAGATGATTATCAGAAATTTAATTTTAAATTGTTTTACTTTTAAACAAATTATGCATATTAAAGACAAATTTAAAGGAAAATATAGTTTTTTTCCTTTTTCAACTCATACAGAGACCAAAAATTTGTTACTTTAAATAAAAAGGCAAAACGACAGCCTAGATTTCTCACAATCAGTAATGAGCCCACTTAAAATGAATTTCTTGCTTTTATTTATTTATATTTTGTCTTTATTTTTTTTCTTGCCAAGGAAACAAGGTCATTTAAACTTTACTTGATCTGTCTTCTCCTGCAGTGTGTTAGTTTATGACAAAGCTGGGGTTTATGGAGCTTTTGATCTATAGAGTTCTGTTTGATTGTGGAAAACCCAAACTCATGTTCTGAATACAGATTAAGAAGGAGTTGAAATACCTGTGAGAAGATAAAAATGTAAAGATTGGTAACTGTTGTAAATTTAGAACTGGGAATTACCCTTAAAGGAAAATTACCAGATTAGAAATACCAACAGAAATGACTTCAAAGACTATGATAAAAAGAGAAATTAACATATGAATAAACTACTAGGAAGAACTGGTAGTGGTTTATTCTTTCTCTCTCTCTTTCTCTCTCTCTCTCTCTCTCTCTCTCTAGCTCTCTTGCTCTCTAGCTACTTTGTACTCATTATTCTAATCATGGTAAGATTCTAATACATAATTTCTGATATACTACTATCTCTAACAATCCCGGTCATTGACCATAATAATTTTTTATTTCCAAAATTTTCTATTTTCTCTGGGATCTCCTAGAAGACAGTTACTCATAATTAAGTATTGGTTATTCCATCTGAGATTTTAGAAGCTACATCTGACCTGTCTTATCTGAAATCTTCCACAGTCTTCTAGAATTTTCATGGTAGCACTGAATGTGTCAGAATTACACACCTTTGTACAACTAAGTGATGCTAATAAAATGTAGTTAAATAAAATATATCTGAAAAAAACAGTGAATATGAGAAATAGCTTAAAAAAGATTAAGGATTTAGAATAGGATTAAATATGCAAACTCCTTTTGAAGAGTTTAGAAAGACCTAGCAGTCCTAAATCTTAGTCTCTCTCAAGTTTCATTTATTTAATCTTAATGCCACTATGAGTGAAACCTCTATCATTTGTTTGTTCATTTATTGGTTTGTAACGTGAAATGCTCTGAACTTCTCCCTCTCATTATGCCTGTACTAATTACTATCTTCTTGGGATTGCTAAATACTTCTTCTCTAATGCATTTTTCAATATTTCATCTATTCTCCTTAAAAGCCCTTATTAATTTTTATGGCCATTGTAGATTCACATGCAGTTGCAAGAAAGGATATGCATTCATTTTTTTTATTCAGTTTCCCAGTGATTACATCCCAAAACAGAATATCACATTCACAAATATTGGTATTAATGCAGGTAAGACAAAATATTTTCATCATCACCAACAAGATTGGCATCAACATTTCATCATTATCAACAAAAACATTCTGGTCTTAAAGACTATAACTATACTCTTTTAACTCATCTTCTTTTTTATCCTTGTATATTTCTATTGTTTTTCAATATTTTACATGCATTATATTATATAATACTTACATATCATCTATATCATATGCATATATATCTTTAAATTTTTACTTTATATTTTGTTTCATTTTTAACTTCTAACTTTATAGCCTTGTAGACTTTGAAATCTTGACTTTGTTGTGTCTTCCCAATGTTGGATTATAGGTGTGTCTCCACAGTCAGTTCTTATATTTTCTCTATTGTTATTCGACATGATTCTCTGAAGTATCAACATGTTAATATTGTTTATTTTTCAATTACTTTTTTGAATATATGGTGTGAATATGAAGCATTTTGTTTAGCCTTCCACCATAAAGTGTTTGTTTTCTCTAGGGGTTACTAGGAATTAAAGTTAAATATTTAACAGGCTTTTCTGTGAATATTCATTTTCATTTCTCTGGGTTAAGTACACAGGAATTTACATGTTTGGTCACTTTTCTTAATGATTTTGATTATTATGAGAAGTTACTGAATTATGCAATATGTCTGTACAATTTTAAATTTCTACTCATTATGTACCCAACATGGTTCTCTTCATTTATATCCTCATCAATATATAATATTTTCTCAATTTTAAAATACAGAAATATATTGAGAGGTGAAGAGTAAAAGTTTATTGTGATTTTTGTGTTTCCATAAAATGTAGTAGTATTGAGTGTATTTTATGCAGCTATGTTATAAAATGTGCTTGTAGTTTAAATATTTTAATTGAACTGTTTATTTTTTAATATTTTGTCAGTTCTTTATATACTATTGGTAAAAGTACTTTGACAAGAATTTAGCTTGCAAATGTATTTTCTGTGTCTATTTTGTCATTGTTCCCAACATGCTTTTTCAAAGAAATGGTCTTAAATTTGATGGAGTTTGCAATGTTTTTCCCTGATGAATTGTGATTTACGTTGTATCACAGAACTTTTTCACATCAAAGATTTTCTTTACACTTACATAAAAGTCTATGATTTATCTAGCAATTATTTTGTATAAGATGAATGATACACAAGCTAAAGTTGGAAATTCAGTCTGCAGATCCCAAACTGCCTGAACTCCACATGGTGAAAAAGATAAGTTTAGATTTGTGGATTTATTTTAGGGCTGTAATTTCTAATGTTGAATTCTGTAATTATACCTCTACCAATACAACACAACATTGATTTGTGAGCTACAATGAGTCTTGTAATTGGGATGAAGTTATTCCTCATACTCTATTCTTCCTCCCCAAATTAATTTTTGATTTTTTTAGAAATTGTTTGTACTTTCAAATACTCATTGTGGAGTATCTGTATCCCATTTATGAAAAATTGCTAGTATTTGAGGATGGTGTTAGGTCTATCTGAGGAAAATTGATAGATTCAATTATGTTAAATACGGTAAATCATGAACACATCATTAATTTTTTGATAAATACTGGATAGACTTTTTAACACAATATTGAACAAAATGGAAAAGGAATAGGTTCAGGACTTGTCCTCAATCTAGAGGGCACATATTTAGACTTTCATCTAACGTAATACTCATTATAGACTTTTTTATTGTGAAAATACTGTACAGAGGGGTTACAATTACATGGGCAAGATAAGGAGTGCATTATCAAGCATTGTAGCCTCCTCCTTTGTTTCCCCTTCCCATCCCATCCTCCTCCCCAATCCTTTCCCTCCCTCCCCCCCCACCAAAGTTGTAAAGTTCGTTTTCGACACGATGACTTGTACTCCCATTGTTGCAATGGGTCCACCTGTATCCCTATTTAAATGATTTGTTTTTCCCCTTCCCCTCCACAAATTATACCAACATCAAATACAGTGAAAGCAGGAGTTATACTGTGGGGGAGGGACATACAAAGCAACAAAGAAATAATCTTTTAAATGTGTTAGAAACAATCTCATGAAAGAAAAAAAAACATTTGAATACATATCTTAGGGTTCGTTTCCCTAACATCAACTTATCTGACCTTTTCTGCTTGATTCAGACATATACTAAATATTGCAAATAAGGTAAACCATGGGACCTATGTTTCTTTGGGCCTAGCTTACTTCACTTAATAGAACTTTTTTACAAGTGGGGCAATGTCATTCTTTCTGATGGAGGCATAGAATTCCATTGCGTATATATACCACATTTTCTTGATCCATTCATCTACTGAGGGGAATCTGGGTTGGTTCCAGATCTTAGCTATAGTAAATAATGCTGCAAAAAACATAGTCGTGCTGGTAGCTTTAGTGTGGTCTTGTTTGTGAACATTTTGGTAAATGCCCAAAAGTGGGATTGCTGGTTCATAGGGGAGCTCTATGTGAAGTCTTTTGAGGAACCTCCATACTGCTTTCCAAAGTGGTTGAACAAGTTTACACTCCCATCAGCAATGAAGTAAGGTTCCCTTCTGTCCACATCCCCTCCAGCATCTGTTGTTATTAGAGTTCTTGATTTTAGCTATTCTAACTGGAGTGAGGTGGTATCTCAATGTTGTTTTGATTTGCATTTCTTTTATGGCTAGGAAGGTTGAGCATTTCTTCATGTGTCTATTGGCCATCCTTCTTTCCTCTTCAGAGAAATTTCTCTTTAAGTCTTTAGCCCAATTATTTATTGCGCAGTTGTTTCTTTGAAGATTTGGGGGATTTAATTTTTTGACTTCCAGGTGTATTTTAGATATGAGACCCTTGTCCGTTGTATGACTAGTGAAGATCTTTTCCCAATCCGTGGACTTTCTATTGATCTTGCTAGCTATGTCCTTTGCCATGCAGAAGCTCTGCAACTTCATGCAATCCCATTTGTCCAACCTTTCTTTGATTTATTGTGTTTCTGGGTCTCTATTAAGAAAATTTCAGCCTGAGCCAAGGAGACCTAGGGTTTCTCATATTTCATCCTGTAATGTTTTCAGAGTGTCTGCTTTGACTCGGAGGTCTTTGATCCATTTGGAGTTGATTCTGTTGCAGGGTGATATATAAGGATGTAGCTTTAGTTTTCTACAAGTAGTTAACCAATTTTGCCAGCACTATTTGCTGGTCTTTTTCCCATTTTAGTTTTTTAGCTCCCTTATCGAAGGTTAGATGGCTGTAGGTCTGTAGGTTCATTTCTGGGTTCATTATAGACTTTTATATTCAATATCAACTTTAATGGGTTTGGCACGAAATGTCCCAAATGTATAAGTTCAAGGCTTTGGTTGCCAGCAGGCAGTTTTCTTAGGAATAAGTGTATTCCACCAAATGATTCTGGCCATGATGTTCTGCCTCACCACAGACCACAAACAAAAATCAGGTTACTATGAACTGAAAACAACCAATGAACCAAAATAAATGTAATTTTTTTAGGTATTTTGTAACAGTGATGGCATGCCAGACCACACTGATTATTTGTATGAAAAATAAGGATATGGCTGTGACTAAACCTACTCATGGGGTTAGAATCCTTTGAAATTTATAGGAAGTTTAGAAATGTTGAAAAGCAGGATATAAAAGTTATAGATGGCTAAAAGTAGATATTAATTTTGTAGGATGTCAAAATAATAAAAAAGCATAATACTGATAGAAATATAGACAGAAAAATTCTACCCCTGGAGGGTTCTACTAGAAATGAAGATTGTGAAGATTTGCATGACAGGACATTTGTTACCATCTGGGAAATAACTTGTCTTCATTTTGTTCATGCTCAGAGATTTTGTGTGAGGTGAGTTCAAAGGCAAAAGAGTAATTAATTGGGTCAAGTAAATTTCAAAGGTAAGATAGAATCCAGATTGGCAACATGAGTATTTATGGCTGTTTGGAACAAAAAGTAAACAGAAAATATTAGACAATCTTGAAATTTGGCTATGAAGGGAAGCACTTTTTTTTTTTAGGCAAAAGGAGGGTATGGTCACTGAAGTAACAGGTGCTATTAAATAGAATCTACATGTTTTATACCAGGACAGCAAGAATGTGCTTTGGGGGTAGCCTAAGAGTTAATCAGAGACAACCAATTCTAGGCCCAAAGACATAAAAATGTAAGACACTGCTCTGGGAAGAGAGTCTTTTGGTGAACTGTTCACATCGTGGCTACATAGTTAAGTGCTTCACTATGTCAGCCTTCCAGGCCCTCAGAAACCATGACAACCAGGGTCAAGTATATTCAGTAGTTCTCAACCTGGTAGCAGATACTGGTGACATCCACTTGTCCTGGTTTTACAGGCTTATCCAAGACCAAAGTTATAGGGTTCTAGAAAATTGCATCAAGACTCCAAAAGAAATCCTGCTTAGTAGACATGGTGTGACAAAACTAGAGCTTGCAGGTAGCCACAGAGAGGACAACAAATTGAGAGTGGAGTCCAAGCTTAAATGGAGATCCAGGAAATTAGCTATGATGGCAACATGAAAAGTCAGCTGAGAGGAGCTTCAGACAGTGGGCAGAATAGTCCCAACACAGATGTCCTATAGGCTCTGTAACTTGCAGGCCATGGAGTCAAGTGCTGAGGAGCTCACATCCTCACACAAACAACCCCAAATGTCAGATAGAAAGCTGTAGGATTTTATGAATTCCTGCTGGGTTTTGGTCTGCTTGTCCTAATCTTTCTGTTCTATCCCTTTGTGAATGGGAACATTGAACTCAAGGCTTTGAATCTTAGAAGTAGGCAGATACACTTATGATTTTACAAGAACTGACAGCTAAGAGTTCACCTTGAATCTCAGAGGAGATGTTAAACCTGGACTTTTAATTAGTGGTAGAATTGTAGCAACTCTGGGAGATATAGCATTATGAGATGGACATGAGGCTTTTGAGGCTAGAAGTGGAAAACTGCTGTTCAGATCTAGAATGCTTCCCCAAAACAACATGCTAAAGGCTCAATAGGAAGCTGATGGTGTTTTTGGAAGCTGGTGGAAAGTTTAGGAAGTAGGGCCTGGTTGGAGAAAACAGCTCATTGGAGGGGAGCCTTGTTTCTGACAATTCACTTCTTTTCTTTCTTCTAGCTTCCATGAGGTGATAAATTATGCTCTAGCCATGCCCCTCAACATGATATACTCTACTATCATGGGCTAAAAAAGAGAAAAGAAAGAAAAAGGAGTAAACATGGCTACAATTATGAGACCACAATATATTTTCTCTGGTATTTTGTCATAGTAGAATTCAAACAAGACAATGTAAGAGTATTTCCTTCTCTTAATTTTCTGAAAATTTTATCTTGAAAAACTATTTTAATTGTATCATATGTATTTTGTACATTGTTTGAAATAATGACATCTTTTTTCACAGGGGAAATAATATTGTGAATTGCCTTAGTTCATTTTTTTTCAAATATTGAATTAAGGAAAGGTGGAGAAACATTATTTTAAGTAATTTGTGATAGGTCAAATAATTATGTAGGTATAATCTAACCCCTTTATCCTCCTACTTTAATCTCTACTTTCTATGAGATTTTTATCTCAAAAATTTGAATTACTGAAATGTCATTACCCCATGTGGACCTCTGGAAGACCATTGCATATACATTGGTACTAGAGTATCCTTGTTATCTCTAATTGGGAGAAAATATTCATACAAAAATTTTCATATAGCTCCTTATCCAATGTGATTCTTAGTAGGCACCTATGTTTTTTTTCTAACAATCTTTCTCGTACATTTACAAAATTTGGAGTTGAATGGTTCTGAAAATACAGAATATTATCAAAGTAAATTCTCAGTTAAAAAATTCTAAGGTCCCATCATGTCTATTTTTGACATATCTTCTCAGTGGCCAAATACTCATTTCTATTTACATTCTGATCTCTTTGGTGCCCAAAGGTCTTTTGAAGTTAAAATGTTAACAGAAAGACTTTGATCCTGTAATCAGAGGAAAATGTCAAATAATACTCTTGGGCTCTGAGTATTTGCCATACGTAATATAAATCACTGGTTCTCATTTCTATTGGGCTATGTTGTGGCATTGTTGGCTCTTGGCACCATACAGTAAATAACTTTATGTTTCTAGCACAAGCCTAGGATACACTTTCATATTAATTATCCACATACCTAAAGGGGCATTGTGGAAGGGCATTGTTGAGCAGAACTCCTTATCCTATGGTGGCTAGGAAGGAGAAATAGGGTGAAGCAAATACACAACCTTCAAATTTTGTGTATTTCCTCATTAGGCCACACCTATAAGAATCCATTCAGGAAATGGCGCTGTGGTTCAAGTGGTAGTGTGCTCTCCTTGCGGACAAAAACAAAAAAGAATCCATTCAGCTACAAACTTACCAATGGATGAATCCATTCCCAAGATTGGTGTCTTCATTATCCAATAATGCTCATTAGCACCAGTAAATGGTACCTCTGCATATAGGTCTCTCATAACAACATAAACCTAAGTTTATGTTAAATTTATTTCATAAAAATTAATGTAGATTAATATCTATCTTAGTGAAATATCAGTTTTTAACTATGTCCCTCACAGTCATTCAGGACCTAGCATGAAAGGAGATTTTTATTTTCAACCTACAGCTTCCAAGGTTTCTTGCCATTGGGGGAAAAGTTTGAAAAGTAGATATTATGCTCTAAATGTATTGTGTGTGTGTGTGTGTGTGTGAGTGTGTGTGTGTGTGTGTGTGTGTGTGTGTCCTAAAGCTTGAACTCCAGGACTAGATACTCTCCTTGAGTGTTTTTTCTCAAAGCTAGTACTCTATCATTTCAGCCACATCTCCATTTCTGGCTTTTTTTGGGGAGGGGTGTATTAGAGATAAGTGTCTCACAGACTTTCTTCCCTGGATGGTTTTGAACCTGGATCCTTAGATTGCAGCCTCTTGAATAACAAGGATTATAGGCCAGAATCATTGGTACTGGGCTAGAAATTACTTTGCACAGACTGTTCCTGCCAGGAGTATAAATTCCACACATTCAAATTCCATTGTTCAGAAGTCCTAACCACATGCCCACATCTCAATAAAGGAGAATCATTTAGCAAAAGAGCAATCCTCACATTTTCTTTATCCAATTGTATGTGTCAGATTTCACATTTATAACAATTCTTTAAACCCACATTTTATAGGTATATGGACAATCTTGAGAGGTCAAGCAAGTCAACTAGTGCCAAACAAACCTAAGGCAAATGGAAATGCAACCCCAAGATTTGAACCTGTAAAACTCACACTAGTTCAGATTTAAAATGAAATTCCAGTTTGAGTCCTTCGACCAAAGAAAAATAAAATGATCTCAAAAGGACTTTTTTGATAATTTCTAATTTCCACGAAATTGGAAGCTTTTTCTCTCATATTAATACTTGGGTGAGTCATTTCCACTAATATTTTGTCTTTGTCTTTGTAATTGTACAAAAGGAGTTGTCATTTACCAAAACAGTTTATGAAAACAATGCATCTCATCATTGTCATCCCTTTCAGCATTCTCAACCATCCCTGACCTACTCACTTCTTCCATTATTTTTCTTAATTTTATAGGATATACATTGTGTATGTGTGTGTTTTTTTTACTGCATTTTCTCTCTCTTCTCCTTTCTATTCTTCTACTCCTTTCCACTACATCCTACCCCACCCCCTTTAAATATCTACTTCCTGGTGTTCATTTTTTAGTTTTGTTGACAGGGGAAGTCATTGTTGTATACTAGAGAAATTCAAATACAGCTCAAGTCCAATTATACTCAACATGCAAAATTCTGTTGAATCTTTGTCTCAGTATTCTAGCTTCTAAAACAAATGCTTCTATTTCCTATTCATGAACATAAATTAATCATTAATCACTATTTTCTTCTAAGGATAATACTTTTTTGATTTTAGAACAGAATTCAAACTTGATACTTGGTGCTTCCTCTCATTGGCTATTGCTCTACCAATTGAGTCACCCCTCAAACCCCTAGGGATATATGTGTCATGTCAAGTCTGTGAGGTATTGACCTTGAATACTTTCTCTAAAAACCTCTTAGATTACATTTTAAATTTTGTTCCATATTTTGAGTTTTGTCTGTTATAACATTTGAGTTTCATGTTTGTGTCATGGGTATTCAATTGTTCCATTTTTTGAATAACACTGTTTTTACTAACTTAATTGCTTTTAGACCATTTGCAAAAATCTGCTAAGTGTACTTTTGTTTGTTATGCTTCTGTATTTTCTTTTCTGTCTAAATAATCTGTGTCTGAATCTCTTCCCACTTTATTCTGTTTGGCATTTTATGATGAATTACTTGATGAACTATACAAAATGCTACAGAAAAATGTCTTGCACCTACCTACATACATTTTTTCTGGCTGTACCAGTGATTACGATCAGATTGTCAAAAAAAAGTGCTAAGAAATCTGTTAATTTTATATCTTAAGTCTCAGGGTTATTTTTTTCTTCTATCATCAGACTATTATTTCATTAAGAGCAATCCTTTCTCTCTTACACTATTTACTATTTTATCATGTTTTCTATACAAAATATATTGAAGAGAAATCCATTCAATATATATGGAAATATATATATATATGGAAATCCATATAGTGTATGGAAATCCATTGGGCATGTATCTGGTTACATCTAAACCTTCTAGACTTTGGAATGCAATCTATTTCTATATTATTATAGCAAAAAATGTGCAAATAATCCCAATAATCTCATATTCAAGGAGCTGAGAATATCATTCTGATTTTTCATTTATCTTTCCTAATGTACCTAAAATTTCTATGAAGCATTACAATGAAGTAAAAGAATGGAAATTTCTGTAGATTCATATATGTATACTAGATACCTCTGAATATATTGGAAAGAATAAAGTCTTTAATTGGATCAATGGAGCACCAACTTTTCGGCTTTCAGTCTCTCAAAAGTTTCCAGAAAAACTATGCAAGGATAATTTGAGAATTTATGAATTTTCATTAAATATTCTCTTACAACTCTTTTTGTGCACTTTAAGAGGTCATTTGAAATCAAGTTTAGTATGTAAGGGAATAATGTACTTTAATGAGCGTGGGCTAAAACAATCAATCTCAATATTGGAAATATCTTACCTTGCTTCTCTTATAGATTTTATGCTTATTCTTATTTCCTCCAACATTATCAGTAACTTGTAATTGCGTGAATAAAACAGCAACAAATGCTTAAAGATGTGAGTGCTGCAGAGGTATATCTTAGTTTTCTTTTCTTTTCTTTCTTTTGATGTTTATTTCTGAGATGAAATATTCAGGTCATCCAGATTTTCTACCAGATATTATTCTATCGATTTCTGAAATAATAAACACAAAATAATAATAATAATATCGCACTTGAATAAATTGCAAATCATGTCTGGAGACATTGACACCACCAATGGTGGATATAAGAACTTCATCTGTAAACTTCCCTGTTATCTTCATTCTACATCTGGATCTGACATTGATGAATGGAAATTAGTTTAAATCCAAATGTCTTCTCTATATCTTATAAAGAAGAATCTCTTTCTTCTTTCTCATGATAATGCAAAATGAACATTATTGAAATATAATTTCTTTCTTATAAAAATAATGTCATTCTCAATTGGAGAATTTTACACAGCCTCTAGTTAAGATCACAATACTTCTCCACAATTAAATAAGTTCAACTCTTCAATTAAATCATTTCAATTTTTTTTAATTTGATCATTTCACTTTTACTTAAAAGTTTTAACTACTCCTTCACAATAACAAATGTGTTCTTTTCAATTTCTCTGAGGTCAGCTTCTTTATTCTACTATTAAGTCAAATTGTGTCTTCCTGTTGCTACAGAATGTGGCAAATCAGTGATTGGTCAAGAATTGTGACTTTGGTTGTTATATTTTTCATAATCAAAATATCTTAAAAGAATATGTGTTTACAGTATTCAATGATTTTAAATCTCTAAACTTTTTCTCTTTAAGTTGCTAGTAATTACTAATTTTCATTCTCAAAATGGAAATATTGACTGAAAGAGACAAATGCTATTAGAATTGTGAAAGTTGTTTTTAATAAAAAGCTTCTCTTCTTGAATATCATAACCAAAATCAATGCCTAATGTTGACCTTCTCATTCTCAATGCAATTAAAATACCAAAGTCTTTATGAAGAGAAATCCTGACAACATCTATATGGAAAGCTATGAGGTAAAAATGTGTATTGGTAAAAAAGAGACAGTGAGACCAAGTAAGGATATTCTTAGGAGAGGATCAAAAAGGCTCACTAGCTATGTGCATGTGATCATATAAAATGATGCTTACTGAAATGAATTCTGAAAAATGGAAACAAGAGATATTTTTTATTATTTCACTTTATTTTTTCTTTCTCCTTTGTCACTATTATTTATTTCTGTACCATTTGTCTTGTATTAAGGGTGAGAACTGGAATCGTGAGATAAAATGTGAACAAATGTAGCAGCAACAATCACTAGACACTACTAGACACTACATTGAAAAGGAACTATACAACTTGTGTGTAAAAGTGTTGGAGGGGAAAAACTGGAAGAGAGAGGAGAGATGATACTGTTCAAAAACAAACATACTCATTACCTGAATTACGTAATTATAACCACTCTGTACATCACCTTTACAATAACAATAAAAAAGAGGCTAGTAATGAAGCTGTCCCACAGCTTATGTCAAAAATTAAATATGAAGATAAATGAAAATGCTGATGACTCCTTGACTCTTTAGCAATTTAATTTCTGTGAGTCAACATCTAATTTATTGGCCTTGTTCAGCAGTGATGTTGCAAGTTTATCAAGGGCTACTGTTAACACCTGTTCAATGACTTCACAAGCCGCATCGTAATAAATTCACCTCTCCTTACTCTACTCAGAGGGTACCTGATTGTCAGCAGTTGAATGAAGACTAATTTTCTATTCTGTCATCAGAAAAATCCTCTAAGATGAAATGAAGCTCAAATTTCAAATATGTGGTTCCAATCAAATAGGAGAGATGCTATTGTTAATGGTGATGTTACTACATTTGTAATGGAGGAACTTGAGTGGCACTTTTACAGATATGGGAAGAGAACTGTAAAGTACCTGCTGCAGATATGTGATCAGATGAGCAGATATCTAGATAATATATGAATAAAACCTTGAAAAATCTCCCAGGAAACAAAGGCACTAACATAATGGGGTAGGGATAGGAGAGAGGTCTTTCATTATGTTTAGGGTTAAAATAAAAGGAATTGACAGAAGTTCTAAAGTGGACCAAATATATCCCTACCTTGTATTCTCTTTCTAAGAAACCCAGTGACTGCTCTTAAACATTAAATGCTTACCAATTCAACTAGTAAGGTTAAGCCTTAGACACATTGGGTTCATGGACCCTGGTCACTGTAGTACAAGATTTGAGAGTTATACTCCTAGAGCACACATACATATATTTGTATAAGTTACACAGACTAAAGTCATTTCTATGCTGTTCTTTCATGCTGTTAGAATACTTAAACCAGGTGACCAAAGGGGCCTCTTGAAGTGACTAAGCATCCCCTAGCATATTTTTCTCTTAGACTAAGTTAAGGTGCCAAACCTAAAACAATTTTCCCATGCAAGATTTAGCAGGGAAGGAATTACTGAAACCACAGGGTGGAAATTAATGATTAGCTTGAGATGCTATTTGCATACCAGCAGGAGAAAAGACTAAATGAGCTATGATCTGAAGTAAAATATGTCATCCTGGAAATTGAAAGTGATATGATGGAGAAACAATGCTGGGTAATAGGGGAGGAGAAAGTGAGCTATTACACCAAGAGGCAAGGAGACAAGCATTTAAATTAAGAGGACAGGACAATGAAACGTCTTGAGTTCATGTGCAAGGACCCAGACTGAAAGACATTGCGGTTAGTGATTGCTGACAGGAAGCAATCCATCAGTGAAGGGAGAATGCAGCACTAAGAAGGAACAGGATGCAAAAGTGCTTTCATACTTGGATAAAACAAGCAGACATGAAATTCATTCTAAGCACTTCCTTGATTAAGCAATATCATTAAGCTCTGCCATAAGCAAAGGCTTACACTATGTAAAGTATGGGAGGAGGGAAATGAGGTGAGGGATATAAAAACATTGAGTTTGATGGATGAATATTTGAGATAATATAAAGAAACACTTTCCACTATTTGGGCCAAGGCAGGTATTAAAGAATAATTATTTCTAAAAATGAAATTTTTATGTATATATGCTTATACATACACATATACATTTATACACATTTATATGAGAGAGAAAATGAGAGAGAGAGAGGAAAGAGGAGAGAGGGAGAGAAAGAAAAACAGAAAGAATGCTCAGTACTAACAAATAGCAGTGACTATAAACCCAGATCATCTCACAGGTTAAGACAGATCACTTTATCTTGAACCAATTTCTTTGTTTGGTGTTAAGGAGAGAAAGGCATAAGTTTTGCTGTATATTCACAATTGTTATCCACACTGTGACATATAACATATGCATAGAGAATATTATTCTACTTTCGATGTCTTGCCCTTGGAAATAGGGTTGGTAAAAAAGACAAAAAATTATAAGCCTGCAATTAGCTGTAGTGCAGACATCACAAAAGAAATGGATATTAAACCATTCCATTGCATATGATAAAGTTAGTGAAACAAAGAATGGGATGCAGTCCTTTAAGAAAAAAGTTTATATTTTGTTTTTTTTTATTGTGAAAATACCATACAGAGGGGTTACAATAACATGGGTAAGATAATGAATACATTTCTTATCAAGCATTGTTGTCTCCTCCTTTATTTCCCTTTCCCAGCCCTTCCCATCTCCCACTCCCCTCCCCCGCTATCCTCAGCCCTATCCAAAGTTGTAAAGTTTGTTTTTCACATGCAGGTATAGGAGCAGCTACGAAAAGAATAATACTTTATTGAACACATTTCCAGATTCACAGTTGGATTAAAGATTACAATAATTCCTATTAATAAACAACAATGATAAAACCAAAATATAAAATGTGTAAATCTTGGACTCTTCTAGAAAATTCAGTTTTCAAAAATTAAATATTTTTTGCCAAAATTGAAAATGTTAATTTTATCCACAGCTTTTAATTTCAAAGAAACACCAATGTATAAAAAGTTCAACAAAAAGAGCAGTGATACAGCTTTTCTTGTGTGGTTTATTAGTTTGTTATTTGGGCTTTTTTTTTTTTTGCAATGATGTGTATTGTGCAAAACACACTCACTTATCCAAGCTCAAAAAATAAACTTGGGGAGAAGTATAGTAGAAACAAGACTTCAATGGTGTTTTTGGAAGATTGTAGCTCTGGTAAGCAGGCTCACCCAGAGCAGCTAAAAAAGCATGTTTCCCCCTATGATCACATCTCTTCTTGAACCCCCTCATTGGCTAAGACCTATTATGTATATTACCTGTCTGTATTTCACCTAGGTTTCATTATTTTTATTGAGTTATTTTACTATACAAACTTCTTGGGATTAGCTGAATTTTTAAATAAGGTTCTTGTTCTCTCCACCTCCCTTTGTTTCACTCTGTAAGGAAGGTTTTCTTGGGTGTGTACTTTCTGGAATATACCTGATTTTTCTTATTTTCTTCTTTCATTGCAGGCTATTATTCAATCTGCTAATTAGTCCTCTCTTGATGTCCTATCTGCCTATTCTTTTTGTCTAGGGACACTTTGGGCGTACATACATTACAATTGCCACACCAGTAAACCCTTAGGTCATTGTGTTAGCAAGTTCCTAGTAACTTTACACTCCAAAACAGATGCTTTGTCTTGAAAATGGACTGTAACTGACTTGTCACAGGATTTAATCAAGAGCCTCTGACAGGTAGACAAGTTCTCTGTCTGTGAGATATACCCAAGTTTAAAATGGGACTTAAAAATCCCTATACCCCCCCAAAAAACAACAACTCTAATCTTATCAATAGTTTTACCGTCTTTATTTTTTAATATTTTTATTGTAAAGATACTGTACAGAGGGGTTACAGTCATATGAATAAGGTAATGAGTACATTTCCTATAGAGCATTGTTTCCACCTCCTTTGTTTTCCCCCTACTATACCTTATTTTTTCCAATATAGACTTTTGCTTTTCAATTTCACTTACAGGAACTTAGGTTACAAAAGTAAGTGCTATTATGCCTGTTTCTTTACATATGCACATAGGAATCAATCTTTTAAGATGAATATGTTCAGTAAGGAGAAGGAGGCAATATTGATGTTGGGGGTTGCATTTTTTATCATGATAACATTTTATTGATATTTTTGGGTTACTCATTTGTAAGCTTTACACAACATGTAGATTAATTTTTTTTAAATTTCTATTAGCTTTACTTGTGCAAAGGATTTGCCATTCACAAAAGCAGTTTAGGAAAACAGTGGAGCTTTGCCACTGTTACACCTTTCAACATTCTCACCTAGTTCTCCCAATACAACATTTGTCTTATGTATCTTAATTTTTAAGTTACGGGTTTTTTAATTTTTTTAATTTTTATTTATTTTTTATTGTGAAAATACCATACAGAGGGGTTACAATTACATGGGCAAGATAATGAGTACATGTCTTATCAAGCATTGTAGCCTCCTCATTTGTTTCCCCTTCCCATCCCTTCCCATCCTCCCCCTGGCCCCCACCCAATCCTCCCCGCCACCCCCACTAAAGTTGTAAAGTTCGTTTTCGACATAACGACTTGTACATCTCATTGTTGCAATGGGTCCACCTGTATCCCTATTTAAACGACTTGTTTTTCCCCTTCCCCTCCCCAAATTATACCGACATCAAATACAGTGAAAGCAGGGATTATACTGTGGGGGAGGGACATACAAAGCAACAAAGAAATTATCTTATAAATGTGTTAGAAACAATCACATAAAAGAAAAAAAACATTTGAATACATTTGCCTTTTAACAAAGCAGTTTTGTGTACAATACATCTTGATCTGAATTATCACTACCACATCTTTCCCTCCTTCAACCCAACCTTTCCCTTATATTCTGCAAGTCTGTGGTATATGCAACGAATTGTTGCCCACTTTCTCCCCATTTTCTCCCTATTTGTCTACCCCTCTCCCCTCATGCAAGTACCCATTTCTTGGTACTTACTTTGTTGGGTTTTGACTTAGTCGTTTTAAAGCATTATATTATTTGATACCTCCCATAGACCCTGTTACATTTCATTTAATTAATTTGTAACCTCTTGTTTACCACCCTCGGTGTTTACCTGTACATTTATAGGCCCATTCTAGTTACCACCGATGAGAAAAAAGCATGCAACCTATGTTTTTCTGGCTCTGATTTACTTCTCTTAATATAATTTTTGTCCAAGTCTCTCAATTTTCTTATGAATGTGATAATATCATTCATTCTGATGGATCAGTAGAACTCCATTGTGTATATACCACATTTTCTTGACTTCATTCTGGAGTCCAAGACAGTAGCACCAGCTGTATTAGGTGATAAAATAGTTCTTCAAATCAAAGAGGCAAGAAGTGGAACCTAAAGAATAATCAGTATCTGACAATTCCCTAGAGTGGAGAAAATCACTCTTTGCTGCTGCTATTAGCATCTCATGGGTTAAGTTTGACATGAATTGAACAGGTTAACCATTAAGTTTCCCACTGGCCTTGAACATGAGAAATGAAAGAAAAGAGAAGAGAGAAGACTTTAATGAGAAGAAACTGCTTGAAGGGATTGACACATCAGTATAATGAGAAAACACAAAATATAATAGATAACATTATTGACCTTCCTTTATTTGCCACTGGATTAACACTGTATGCTGGATCTGTATTTTGCCACAAAACATGTGACTTGTTTGGCTCTCCTGGTTTGATTTTGGTGATCAATGATAACACATCTGGTTATAAAGCAAGTCATCTCTGTTATTGCAGACTAGTTACATCTATTGATTTGCTTTTTCACCAATTTGGACAGCTCTGCAGAATGTTTCAGAAAGAGCAATAAAAATAGATCCTGTTTCATGTTGAATATAGATATCCGTGAAGAGCATCTTTGTATAATTGGGCTCACCATCATTCCTTTATCTTTGCTATTTTTAGAATCAGGAAATGTCTCAGCCCTTCAAATGCCTTCTTAATTAATTGGTGAAAGTGATTATGCAAACAGATGGCTTATTTAAGGAATGTGGTTACATTATATCCCTTGGGGAAAAGCCATCTGCTCTGATCAGGGGTCTGGGGCTTCCAGATGCTGCCATTTCCTCATAACCTGTGGAGTCATTGGCACCTGTATTTTCCACTATGATGTAGTACTCTCTGGGGAAGAGCATCCCGGAGTATATTACCTTGTGCAATAAACAAATACAGACTAGTATATAAGATGCAGGCCAAAGTTGTTCATCTTACTTCTTCTTTTCCCTAATCATTCCCATTCTTTTAGTTCTAACTTTGACGTTTTCATTGTTACAGTACAATATAAAAAAATCAGAAAGGCAGAGCAAACTTCAGAGAGACAAAAGAGACATTTTTGTGATATCCTCAAATTCTAAGTTAAAATGATCTGTTTGTAAAAGGTAGGCCTCCCTTAAAAAATCAAACATTTTCTCTGTAGAGAAGGTATTAGTTTAACCCAAGGCAGATAAGCTTGGTCAGGAATTGGGATTTGAAAATGCCAAGTACACAGATGGATCTTCAAAAAGATGAAAAAACAAAAACAAAAACAGAAAAAAGGTGTATCCATAAAAGGAATTCACTGAAGTATTACTTCCTTATTTTGAGAATAGGTAGGTGCCCACTTATTAGTTATAACATACTTAAGCAAAATCTGCTCATGAACTTGTCCTCTTTTGACCAGGAAGGAAATTGCAGATAAATTACTTAGCAGCTATCTCTACCAATCAGTCTTGCTGTCCTCTCAAAAGTATGACCAGTGGACCTGATTAACTGCTGGTCCAAATAGAAAAACTATCAGCTACTTGATTAACATAGAGAACAATATGGAACCAGAAAATCTAAATCAGAGAGGTAAAAATTTACCATAAGAGTATTTTTTCAGCAAGATAGGCATAGCCACTGCCTATGAAAGAATAAAGAAGGATCAGAAAAAAAATTGAGAATTAAATATCATGGGAAAGCCTTTCACTCCCATCTCTGAGGAGACAGAGATCAAGAAATTACAAACTCAATTCCAACCTGAAGTACATAACCAAAATCTGTCCATGACCCCCAACCCAAGTTCAATCATTGCCAAAATAAACATTAAATGAATGGCTTGAGTGTTTAAGAACAAAGTGAAGTGCATCATAGATAGATAGATAATTACAAATACAATGGAAAACTATCCTTAAAATCCTAATTAGAAAAAATATATATTGAAAAAATAAATGTATCAAGAATTTATACAACCAATGGGAATTTCAGAAAGACTGAATAAAACAATTCTCAACAATGTGAAGGAATGGTATTTTTCTGAACTTAGGAATGTCATGCTGTCATATGTGCACTTCTATCTAATCAGAAGAAAGATAAAACAATATTGCAGGTAAGCCAAAAGTCTTGATATCCATTGATAATGGTGGTTAAATCAACTATGCACAAAAAAATGCCCTGCCATGACTTCGGTCATCAACATCTAAAAATAGAAGAAAATTTGAAATTCCCTTTGCAATATTAAGAAAAGTATTTTTTTTATTTCAATTCCAAATCATGTCTGTGTGCTCAACAAAGTAATATACATATTTTCTATGTTTGAAAAAGAATTGCTGAGGGCTGGGAAGGTGGCTCAGTGGTAGAGCGCTTGCCTTGCATGCCTGAGGCCCTGGGTTCGATTCCCCAATACCACATAAGCAAAAAGATAAAAAGCCGGAAGTGGCGCTGTGGCTCAAGTGGTAGAGCGCTAGTCTTGAGCTGAAGAGCTGAGGAACAGCGCCCAGGCCCAGAGTTCAGGCCCCACAACCGGACCAAAAAAAAAAAAAAGTTATACTGAATAAGGTCCATGAGGCTTCAAAAACTCATGAAAAACAATTTACTTCACTTTGAAGACTAGAAAAAAAATTCAAACAACATATTTAGAGACAGAGGGCTTTTCCCAGATCATGAAAATACCCTGTGTTGGGGCTGGGAAGGTGGCTCAGTGGTAGAGCACTTGCCTTGCATGCCTGAGGCCCTGGGTTCAATTCTTCAGCACCACATACGAAAAAAGCCGGAAGTGGGGTTACGGCTCAAGTGGTAGAGTGCTAGCCTTGAGCTGAAGAGCTGAGGGACAGCGCCCAGGCCCAGAGTTCAGGCCCCACGACTGGACCAAAAAAAAAGAAAGTACCCTGTGTTTTCTGTATTTTTATGTTTATGATTCATTAAAATTGTTTTACAAAGTCAGCATATATAGGAAACATTTCTAGCAATGGATCCATGTATAAACTTTTATAACTGTTCTAAAAGTTAATTGTTCATCCTCTCTGCTCAGTAACCTCAGAACAATTAATTTTGCAGTACTAAAACCTCATTTTCCATAAGCACTTTCTAGAGAAGGGAAAAAAAGAGGGTAGCATTGTTCTTGCTGAAGAACTGATCTGTCAGGATTTTTACAGTGTAAGTATTTCAGTCAAGTCAGATGAGATAAAAGAAGCAATTCACTTTGAATTCACTGGAAGGAAACATTCAAGATGAAGAAAAGCTTTGTAATTGCAGCCAATGATGTACCTGTTACCACGAAAAGGACAAAATAACTCCCTTCAGGCCTACTATGCAAATGAAAATATAAAGTAATAAAAGTGAATCTAAACTACTTGACCCTGTGAAAAGTACCTCTAATTTCCTTGGCATATTTTAGATCTGATGTGAGATGGAGTAGTTAGAATGTGCATCTGCAGTGAGGATTATCAAAACATTGAATTACATTCTCATAAATCTAGATACTTTTCTATTTGAAACATAGAGGAGATGTCTTAAAGACACAACACAATGAGTCCTCTTTCAAGAAACAGATATTGATGCCTGTTAACTGTACATACTTGTGGAATACATTATGATATTTCAATACAGGTGTACTAATCAAAAAGCTTATATACAATATAAAATATTTTTCATGTGTATGTATATGCATATATGCACCTACACCTATCCATTACACATATATATATGCATATATGTAAATATATTCATATATGTATATACACATTACTGTATGTATGTATACATGTCCATATACATACGCATATATATGTGTGTGTCCTGGATTTGTAGTTTCATTAGTGATCAGTAATTTTGATACCATCAGCTTTGTTTGTCCTAAGATTGTTTTAGTTATTTGGCATGTTTTGAGACCCCACATAAAGTCATGCTTTTTCTTATTTATTTGAAGAATGTTATTGGATTTTGATGGTGTATTTATTGAATCTATTCATTGCTTTAGACAGCATATATTGACTCTTTTCCCTTGTTCATTACAATATTTTCAGTTGTCATATTTGCTTTTAGTTCCTTTCAACAGTAGCCAGTAATACTTAAGGGTTCTATATTAAATTGCTTTTCCTGTTCCAATACATTATGGAAAAATTAGTGACAACATTTGTTTAAAACAAGAGAAATATCATTGCAAATATTTCTGTAAAAAAGAAACATTCACAGTTTTTTGAAAAGTAATTCTTCAGTCTTTACTAGTTAGCAGCACAACACGTACTACTTAGCTCTATTCTTATCTCCATAGCCACATATCCACTTTCATGTGTTTTGTTGTTTGCCTAAGCCGCTCATACCGCTGTTATAAATAATTTCCAAGCCCAAATTGCATGAAGATGCAACTAGAACTGAAGTTTCCCACTTTCTCACTTAGGGTCCTGTGTTGTGTGACATGTGTGGTTTGAAATCCAGTTTCTAACAGTAGCATGATATTGTGATGTGCAAACTACCTTAACCATATTAATACTTAGTTTTTTCATATTACAAATGTGCATAATAATATCTACCTCACAGATGGTTTATGTGTTAGAAACCATAGTGATATTATAAGATCTGTAGCTCTGTTGGAGTCCCAGAATTACAAGATGTATTCATTTTACCTTCTTCTCTATACATTAATCGATATTTTAAAATCTTTCCATTTTCTCATACATTTTTTTGTCTATCACCAATGTCCTCATTATGTCCTCAGTACATTGTGTATCTGTTAGTATAACGTTAGAATCATATGTTGTCATAACTTTTTGGGGGGTCAGTCCTGGGGCCTGAACTTTGGGCCTGGGCTCTGTCCCTCAGCTCTTCAGCACAAGGCTAGCGCCCCTACCACTTGAGCCACAGCACTACTTCTGGCTTTTTATGTTTATGTGGTGTTGAAGAATTGAACCCAGGGCCTCATTCACATGAGGCAAGCACTATACCACTGAGCCAACTTCTCAGCCCCGAACTTTTAACTCATATGAATTTTCTTTAGGAAAAAGAAAATATTTCAGGAAAACTGAAATATATTTAATGTTTGGGGGCCATACTCTTCTAGGTCTAAATGTTCTCTTGTTCAAAAGAATATAACTATATCATGTAAAAAAAACTTCATTGAAATCTGGGGAGCCAGAAACACAACAAATCAATGAAATCTGGATTTAAAATGGAAATAGGTAAGTTATTAGATACAGCACATCTATAGAAATACATATAAATATGAATTATTATATTTATAATTTATTTTGAACTTGGAGAACATTTATTCTATAAAGCACAAATATAACATAGAATTTTGTCTCAACAATTTTATTCAATAATTTTTAAGATAGTTATTTGTATTGAGTAGTTATAAAAGGAGGTTTCAATTCCAAAAGTTAGGTTAAGAATACAATACATCTTAATCCAGCTCACCTCTTCTACCATTTCTCCCATCTTTCCCCAATCCATTCCTACCCCCAAGTTGCATAGTTCAGCTTTTACATAATGTATATTAAATATAGTGACTGCACTGGTTCACCTTTCTCCCTCTGTTTATGTCCTCTTCTACTACTCTCCCCTCTCCCCAAAACATGTTTCAGCTTCCTAGTTATACTATATTTTTAATGGATGAAAGCTATAAAATTTTCCTCCAAAAAAAGCATATGTAAAGAGAAATTAGAAGATAATTTCTGGAGCATAACAAATCTGAGTTGAAAACAGATTTCTTTTTAAAAAATGGCTCTCACATTCAATAATGAACTATTATATCAAAACTGTATAGAAAGACATCTATATTCACATGTGCATACACAATATATTCACACAATGCGAATAAGAGAAAAAATATTTAAGATGACCTTTCCACTTACAAAACACCACGTACTGTGATTTTACTGTGTTCTATCCATTACTATTTAGAAGACAATTTGTTTTTAGTCCTCTAACTTGAACTTATGACCCACTACTGCATCATAATCTATAAATAGGTCAATTCACAGTTTGAAAAATACAACTGTAATTCTCTCAAGTTCTTGTTTTCCAACGTAATTCTTGACGTTTTGGACAAAAAATACAGTAGTCAGCTTCTGTGTCATAAGTAATTAGGTATGCCTTACTCATGTTCAATTTCTAAAAAAGCAGAGGGAACAAAACAAGTCAGATACTCTATTTGTCTATCTGAAGAGAGGATTGGATATACCAAGAAACACTCAATAAGTATATCGTTAAAATTGTGCCTAATTTCAGTGTATTATCATCATAGTTTCATTTTGTTTTCAGGTTAGTGTCTTTTCAAACTTGTAATAAGGGTGTTTATAAGTTAATTCCCAGTAGTTTCTATAATGTGTTTATCTTGTCATTAAGCAGGCAACATAGTTCTATTCCTTCTAAATAAGAAATTCAAAACAGGTAAGAAGTAGGGTCAGAGCCTGGCACAGGCATGTATCCACAGCACCAAGTAGCTTAAGGTAGGAAGATCATGTGTTCATCGGGATCTGAGCTTGCCATCGCCATACTGCTGGATACCTGGATATGTGTTTAACAAAACTCTGATTAAATTCCTAACTCATACTAGAGAGGAATTCCAGAGCATGATTTATTTAAAAGTGCCCTTGTATAACCCACAGTAGGCACAGTTAGTTTTATATAATCCAATCATAAGGCATAACTGTCAAAGTGATACTAATATCACTCACTAACATCATTTTGTGTTTCTACCTTTCTGTTAGTTTTGAGGCATAATCTGAATATTAACTAGCTAGAAATTTTATCATTCTTGCACTCTAGCTTCAAGTAGAATTGTACATTTTTCTTTCCAAATTAGTTGTACATACTTAGTAAAGACTTTAGAATCAGAGAATATCTAAAATAGATCAAAAGCTGCATGAAATATTCCATATGCAAAGATCTCTGTCAATTCTATAATGTTTGTTTAAAAGCCTCATCATTTAATGTTGTACATAGAACAAATTCCAGTAAAAGCCAGTTCCCAAATGATTCAGTTCCGTTTTTCACAGAATTCATTTGTATTTAACTCCCAATAATTGTGAAGGATTAGTTAACATTTCAATGCTTACTTCACATTTTAGAGGAATATTGATATTTTCAGAATCAAAGGGTATCTGGAAGACAATTACTTTATATGTTATTCATGAACTTTTCTATTTAATAAAGGCTCATAACAGTCACCTTATATTAGCAAGTATTTTAAGCTCTTTATTGTTTTATTACTACTAACCATCTTCATAACAGCCTCATAACTAGGCATTACCATTGTTAATCAGCTGTGTAATGTCACATATCAAGGTGGCAAAGCTTGATATATTCTGTGGGAATTTTCAGCATCATAAGTTAATGTTAGATATCAATCAACAGCCCGCTTCACAAACTGACAACTTTAAATTGCGCTCATTAGCCTGGTACCATCATCTTCCTAAGAAACCTACATCTCAAAATAAACTTAGTTTTTGTCTTTTGTTTCCTGCAGAAATAAAATGACTGTTAAAGATCACAATGGCTTAGTTGTACCACCAAGTGACTTTAATTTCAAAGCCCCAGAGAGTTTGATTAGGTTCCTGTTCTCATCAAGATTAGTCCCATTATCGGTTTCATCTTCCTCATAATAAAACTAGTGATCTTATAAAATAAGCCCAAGAGAAAGCCATGCAGGTCAGGAGGCCGCAAATCCATTCTAGCAAGCAGTAGCCTAAATAGAGGCACAGTGAGAATAATATTGGAAGTTGAAGTTCACAATGATTATTGAAAGTATCCGTAATTGTTGGTTATATCTCCTAAAGACAGCATGGGGAGCAGCATTCCTAATCCTGAAACAATGGAGGTAGGAGCTAGCTGAAAGGAAATATAAATGCTACCCATCGGTAGATTGGTTAGGTTAATGAAGAAATGTCTTCATGGTAAATTTACCTTGAAGTATCTGTACACAGACCTGATATATACAAAAAAAGGAATACATACACAATAAAAAGGCAAACCTAAGTTTTAAAATCTAAAAAGCAACATTTTCTACTTTACTTGATATTAACTGCATGAATAGATTTTCTGCAATTCAAGTCAACCCACACCATCCTCTAATTAGCAATTAGTCAAATATACCATATGTATGTCGAATGCCAATTTAACTAGAAAGCACAGAACTTTTGCATGTAAGATGACAATAAGTTGTAAAAGGAAATCTAACACCCCACACTCACAGTTAACTTTGCTAATATGAATGCCACAATCACATCTCTTTTTGTAGACTCAGTGAAAATGAAATGATTGGATATAGATTCATTGTGTGTGAATGTGAGTTGGGTTCAAAAAGCAATCTGTATATTCATGATAATTTTATGCATCACATTTAAATAGACATCTAAATGAAGTTTTGAATTTAAAGTAAATCCATGTGTTGTGAATATCAAAACTAGTTTTTAACTGTAAACCATAAAACTTGGTGTAAAGTAACAGCTATGAAGAGAAAAGTCAATGACTCGCTAAAAAAACCTAGGAACGTGTTGGCAAACACTAGAAAAATTATATCATCTTAGAGAGTTTCAGAGAAAATTCCTGCTGACAGAACTTGAAGCTTCCCATTTTAATGGAGGCAAGTAGTCGAACTAGTAATGAGGACATGTTTTTGAAATTATTTACATAATTACTAACAAATAATACTGTTTTTAGATATTAATTGTAAGGGTATGGTTATATAATTTATAGCATTATAGAATCAAGTTTAGATATATTTCTGTTTGGAAAATTTGAACTTTGAATTTTTTAGTAAGTTTTTTTATTGTGAAAATACTGTACAGAGGGGTTACTATTATATGAGTAAGGTAATAAGTACATTTCTTATCAAGCATGTTGCCTCTTCCTTCGTTTTTCCCCTACCATCCCTTCCCTCCCATCTCCTCAACTATACTCTTCTCTACCCCCCACCCCCCAACCCCCACCAAAGTTGTAAAATTTGTTTTCAACATAGCCTACCTTTCTTTATGTCCAGATTTTCTACAGAAAATGAAGATTTTATAGTTAGAAAAAAACAACTTTAATTTGTAATTGTAGTTGCTTTTAAATGTTGTTGTTGAGCTTCTTTTTTTATTAATAAGTTTTTTTATTGTGAAAATAGCCCTACAGAGGGGTTACAATTACATGAGCATTTCTTATCAAGCATTTCTTATCAAGCATTGTTGCCTCCTCCTTTGATTTTCCCTTACCATCTCTGCCCTCCCATTTCCCCTACTACACTCCCCCGCCCCCCACGCCCTGTTCGTTTTTCGACAACGCATCTTGTACATTTCATTGTTGCAATGGGTCCAGCTGTATCCCTATTTAAACAATTTGTTTTTTCCCTTCCCCTCCCCAAATTATACCAACATCAAATGCAGTGAAAACTGGGTTATACCATGGGGAAGAGACATACAAAGCAACAAAAAAATCACATGGTTGGAAGTGGTGCTGTGGCTCAAGTGGTAGAGTACTTGTCTTGAGCTGAAGAGCTCAGGAGCACCCCAGCCCAGAGTTCAAAATCACATGGTACCTTATAAATACATTAGAAACAAGAGCGAGAAGGAAAAAGAAAAACACTGTGTCCCTATCTTGGGGTTCATTTTGCTTAACTTCATCTTACCTGGTCATATGTATATAGTTTTTGACCTTTTCTACTTTGCCCCAGACATACACTAGATACTGCAAATAAGGGGAACCATGGGACCTATGTTTCTTTGTGCCTGGCTTACTTCACTTAATATAATTTTTTCCAAATCTTTCCATTTCCTAACAAATGGAGCAATGTCATTCTTTCTGATGGAGGCATAGAATTCCATTGTGTATATATACCACATTTTCTTGATCCATTCATTTACTGAGGGGCATCTGGGCTGGTTCCATATCTTACTATGGTAAATAATGCTGCAATAAACATAGTTGTGCTGGTAGCTTTAGTATTGTATTGTTTGTTAAAATTTGAATTTTACATTTTGCAAATGTCCTCTATATTTTCTTAGAGGGTGTTTTTAATGCTGTACAGAAATTTTTCTTTCTTTATGATGGAAAGAAAGTAAAATAATTGTATGAGATAGTATAAGGTTAGAAAAATGTTCTAGCATATTTCCTTTGAACTATTTTATAAATAGGAAAGTATGTTGGTATTACTATGTCAGTCAATATATTTTTTCTAATCTTATTACACAGAAAAAAGTTATGAACATTTATTTCTGTTTATAATATCTTAAATTGACTTAAATAGCAAGCTATTTGAGAGTTATAATTTATTTGTTCACAACACACATGAAAATCAAGATTGAAACTAAGATTAATTCTCATATAGTTTTGATGTTCATCATATTTGCTTTTAAAGAATTTTAAACTGGATTAAATGCTAATCTTAAGACTTGGTTGCTTTGTTTCACCTCAGAGTAATGAGTTCTTAGTAAATGGGGGCAGAAGGATTAAGAATTTGATAATACAAAGCACTTTGCCAATAGCTTATATTTACATCATTTCCAAATATGTTTTACGTATATTTAACATTATTTAAAAAATTATCTCCTAATCAGTTCAAATAATACAATATTACAGTAAAAATGTTTCATTATTGTTCAGTCTCACATTTCAAATGAATATACTACTAAATGTTTGATGTGAATTTTTCACACTAAAAATATAAAACTTATGTACATGCATACATTTAAAAATACATGTGCATATGATATGTCTGAAAATAAAGGAGGAGGCAACGATGCTTGATAGGAAATGTACTCATTACCTTGCTTATGTAACTGTAACTGCTCTGTACAGCATTTTTACAATAAAAACTTATCCAATATGGACACTACTGAAACCTTTTCATAGCAAAATGAAAAGAAGTTACAGGTTGTATTCAAGATTTTTTTTTGTTGGTTGTGGGGCTTGAACTCTGAACCTGGGTGCTGTCCCTCAACTCTTCAGTTCAAAGCTAGCACTCTATCACTTGAGCCACAGCTCCACTTTCGTTTTTTTTTTCCTGGTGGTTTATTGGAGTTAGTAGTCTCACAGACTTTCCTGTCTGGGCTGGCTTTGAACCACGATCCTCAGATCTCAGCCTCCTGAGTAGCTAGGAGTACAGCGCCTGGTTTCAAGGTTTTGTTGACACCATAAGGAGAACTTATGTCTATGTTTTGTCAAAATACTAGAGCCTATTTGCTATCCTTAGCTTGCGGATCACTCTTCACACTTCTCCAAAGCAAAGTTCAATTGTCATTGTCAGATCTTTTTTCTGATTTTGCCTTAGTACTTTTCTCATATAAGGACCCTTATAATGAGATCACATAATGTTCTTACTAACACTCCATAATTGTGTCCATATTTCAAGATTTTCAACATTTGCCAATGTTACATTCTTTTCTTTCTCAAAGGCTTGGAGTACAGTGTGTGTGTGTGTGTGTGTGTGTGTGTGTGTGTGCATGTGTGCGCTCGCGTGTGCACACGCAGTTGTGCGCATGCATGCATGTGTTCTTCAATGCATGTGTATTTTATATTGCTGACAGTTCATGTAAATGAAACATTTAATAATGTATTTTCATTTATTATGACATTATTTAACAGAGATAGGATATATCTTACTTGATTAGTTAGTTATTACTAATCACTTCATTAATTTTAAATTGATTTGGTTAAAATATTTGAGTTAGTTTACATTTCACATACAAACTCTGTTCAACTATATGATTTCTACTAGTCATTTGGGTTAATGAATTTTTTAGAATAGGATTTAAAAAGTTTTCTTAGTGTCCAGTTTTTCTTTTACTCATCACTAACTCATCTTATTTTATGTATGTGAATTCATGAATTTCTAATAACATAAATTAGAATTATCTTTCATTTTTATAGTTCTCAATTTTTGAACATCAGTTACTTTTTTATCTTTCTTCATTTGTCTTATGTACTTATGATACTTCAATGACCACAAATAAAAACATTGGAATGATAGGCAATAATCCATAATAATAAATTTTCTCTGTAGGTAATTAATAGGTGTCTTTATAATATTAATTGGTTTCTTTTCTTAACCATAAATACCTAGATATGATATAGGGTTTGATGTGGTTTACAATGTGAGCTTTATAAACAATTTGTGGCCAATTGAGTTGCCAGAAATACCTTCTGGTTTTCTGTCTAGTTCTAGCATGGTTGTATAAGGGACATTGTAGATAAATCAATTATTTTTACTTAAGCCTTGATGGTTACAGCTACGGAGACTTGATGGTTACAGCTTAGGAGCAAAGCAAAAGGAAGACAGTGAAGATCTGTCAATTAGTAAGACCTTTTATTCTAAACAGCATCCTCTAGTAGTGGCTTCTGGAAGTTGCCAGGAATTGTATTGCCAACATGATTTCCTCAGTTTTGACTCAATATCCAATGATACCTATATGTCTGAATTTAGTTTTATTGTTGACCTAAGCAAAGGAGTTGTTTTTTTAAATTTCTATGCATTTTCCAGTGTAATTAAGTTATTGCTATAATAATTTAGTAAATATGTAAACTAAATGTCTATATAATTGTTTAATTATTTTATTAATTGCATGCATAAGTGAGATTTCATAGAAATGAATTTGAGCTCATGATTCTAGTAGAAGAGCATGGGATCTTAGGTGTTCTTCTGAATTCGGGACTCAGGTTGTCTGGTCTAAGATGAGGCTCACAGCAGACAAAAAAATGATAGAAGATAATCACTCTAGTGTGTAAATACAGTATCAAATTGATGAGTATAAGAAAACATGTTTTTTTTTTTTAAAAAAAAGCAGCTAACATTTAAGCCTGTTCTTAGAAGAATAATGCTTATATCAAGTAAGTGGGTGTTGGAAGTGGTGCTGTAGCTCCAGTGGTAGAGTGCTAGCCTTGATCTGAAGAGCTGAGGGACAGTGCTCAGGCCCAGAGTTCAAGCTCAACGACCAACCAAAAAATAAAAATAGTGAAGTAAGTGGGTGTCTGTGGGATTTAAGCAGGAAAAAAAGACTAGAGGAAACAAGTCAATAAAAAATGTCAAAGAGAATATCTTAGGTGGAAAACAAATATATTACATATTTATTTTTAAATATGTTTATTATCTTCCAGTAGGCATACAAAGGAAGTGCTATATCACAAAGTAGTTCATGAATACAATACATCTTAATCAATGTCACCTCCTTCAATGTTCTCATCTTCCTTCAACCCTTTACTTTTCTTCATTTTATGGTTTATACAGTGAATTCTTGACTGCATTATCCTTTCATTCATCTTCTCCTTTTCCCTTGGTCTCACACTTTCACTTGGATCTACCCATTTCCTGGTGTTGATATTAGTGGGCTTTGACTTAGTCTTTTTAAAAGATTATACTATTTGAGCTTACCCCACAGAATCTATTGTTTTAACTTATTATTAATTTATTAACTTTAGTTAATTCATATGTACCACTTGCATATGACCCAACATATTTGCTTTCATATTTATAGGCACATTCTAACACAAATGAGGGAAACTATGGAATTTCTGCTTCTCTGGGTATGGTTTATGTCACTTAATACAATGGTTCTGTCTTTCCAAGATATATATATATATATATATAAGATATATATATATATATATATATATATACACCACGTTTTTAAAAATTCATTCTTTCATTGAAGGGCAACTGGGTTGAGTCTGTCTTGACTATGGTAAATAGTGGTACTGCAGTGAACAAGCTTGTGCTGATGGCTTTAATGTAACCTTGTTTGTATTCTATTGGCTAAATGCCAAGGAAATGGGATTGCTGAGTCATAGGGTAGTTTTATGTTTTGTTTTTCCAAGACTGTCCATAATGCCTTCCAGAGTGTTTGAACAAGCTTACATTCCCACCAATAATGTATTACAGTTTCCTTTGGGCCTATCCTCCCGAGCATTTGTTTTTTTGTTTGTTTTCTTAATGATTGCCATTCTTACTGAGATGAGGTTGAATCTCAGCATTGTTTTGATTTGCACTTTCTTTAAGGCTAGGAATGTTGAGCATTTTTTATGTGTTTATTTTCTACTTTTACTTCATCTGAATAGTCTTTTAGCCATAAGCCCATTTATTAATTGAGTTGTTTTTTCTTTGAGAGTTAAATTTTTGAGGATTTAATTTCTTCAACTCTAAGTATATCCTGGATATTAGGCTCTTGTCTCATTTACAGCAGATAAAAATATTTTCCCATTCTGTTGGCTTTCTGTTTAGCTTGTTAGTTTTGTCCTTTTCATGGAGAATCTTGTAAGTTTGATGTAACCTAATTTATGAAGTCTTTCATTGATTTGTTGTGTTTCTGAATTTTTACTTAGAAAGTTTCAGCCTGTCCCCAGGAGTTGTAGTTTCCCCTACCCCAACCTGTAATAATTTTGTGGTTTCTGGTTGTACTTTGAAGTTTTTGTTCCATTCTAATTTTATGCTCATGCCTGGTAATATATGAGAATCTAGTTTCAGTATTCTAAATGTGATATTCAGTGTTGCCAGGAGATACTGTCTTTCTTCCAGCTTATGCTTTTGGCTCCCATATCGAATATTAGGTGGATATAACTCTGTGGGGTTCTTGGTCTTCTATTCTGTTCCATTGGTCTTCAGGTCAGTTCCAATTTGTTTTCATTACTATGGCTTTGTAATAGAGTTTGAAGCTTGGTATTTTTATTCTTCCAACAGTGTTATTCGTGTTCAGAATTGCCCTGGCTATCTGGGGTCTTTTGTGATTCCATACAAAGTTTTGGGTCATTTTCTCTATCTCACTGAAGAAATATTGTTGGAATTTTGATAGATATTACATTGAATTGTAAATTGTTTTAGGCAGTGTTGCCATTTTTATGATGTTAATTCTTTTAATTCAGGAACATGGAAGGTCTTCCCATTTTCTTAAATCTTGTTTGATTTCCTTTAACAATTTTTTTAAGTTTTCACTACAGAAGTACTTCACATCTTAGGTTAAGTTACTTCCTACGGTTTTTGTTGTTTTTGTGTTTTGAGGTAATTACAAACAGGGTGCTTTTCTGGTTTCAGTTTTAGTCTTCTTCTTGTTGGCATACAAAAAAGCAACTGATTTTTGTAGGTTGACTTTATACCCTGCTACTTTGATAACAGTTTGAATCAGCTCTAGTAGTTTGAAGGAGGTGACTATAGGATCCTTTAAGTACAAGATCATATCATTTGCAAGAAGAGATAGTTTTATTTTCTCCCTCCCTTTGGATCCCTTTTATGTCTTTCTCTTGCCTTATAGCTCTTGCTAGGAATTCCATTATTACACTGAAGAAGGATGGAGAGAGTAGATATTCGTGACATTTTAGTTAAAAAAAGAATCGGGAAAAACTTTTCATATTAATGCTTGTTAGCCACAAGTGTATACTGACAGAAGAAAAGAGAGAGTTACAAATTGACCTCTAGCCATGATCATTTTACTTGTCACTATTTTATTTATGTTTTCATCTCTTATTTGAGAAGAACAAAATGTAATATGTGAAGAAGGCTATAATGTATATTAATTTCAATATCCTAGTAAGCACAGGTACTGCAATCTTTGGAAAGGCACTGGAGATTATGGTCATGGGAAATGACAGTTTATTAGATTTTGTAGTCATGCTTCACATTTTGCCACACTCCAGATGTTTTTTCCTCCACCATTCAAGTACTGCAAACACAGAAAAGCATACAACATATTTGTTTTCAATGTGCAATTAAAACAACCTGAACTCAAGAGATCAAAAGCAATATTGTTTGACCTTGTGAGGGTTGTAATTTCAATATACACCAGTAAAATTGTTATGAAACAAATAGGTTAATAAAATGGCTTTGATACTTTCAAATTAAAAATAAATAGTAATAACAATAATGCTAGCCAAACATGTTGACTTTTCTTCTTTTGGTTTTTGTTGTTGTTACTTTCTGTGACAAAATCTTGCTCTAGTCAATCTTGCAGTTGACTACAGAATATCTTGATGCTTTGGGCTATCCAGCTGTCTGTCACCAAACAGTCTTTAGGCAATCTCATCACAATGTTTCCCTCTAAGTTTATTTATGGTTTTGTTAACATCAACTAGTTGTACAAAGGGGTTCTATTTTAATCTTGGTCATAATCATCCCCTCTATTATTCTCCCTCTTCTACTCTCCTTTACTTAATATTCTTTTTTAATTTAATTTTATTGTCAAGGTGATATACAGGAGTTAGGGTTACATACATAAGATAGTGAGTACATTTGCTGGGGAACTTATAAACTACCTCATTTTTCACCACTTTCCCTCCTTCTCAGTCCAACCTCCACTGTACAGTTCATTTCAAACATATTGTCTTCTGAGTATCTCTATGGCAATGGTTCCCCTTTGACCTTCATCTCACCATTTTGTTTTTTCCTTACCCTTCCCTAATTCAGGAAAATGTATATATAATGGCAGATCTCCTTCCCTTAAATTTTAATTTCTTGGATACATTTTCCATGTTGCTGAGATTCTTGGTAGGATGAAATATATATTTAAGATTAGGAAGTAAAATAAAAATGAGAATAGAACAATAGTTGTACTCTAAAAGATACAATACTGCCAAAATGAGAAGAATATGTTTTAGCAAGCTTTGGTTGTTATATAAATCATGTTATATAACCATTGCAAACAACAGCAGATTAAAAATATAGAAATAATAAAGTAACGACTCAACATGTCTAGTAATACTTAACAAGCAAAACTTTAATTACTCATAAGTGATTTTCTAAAAATTCAAAATGTAAAAAAAATGGATTTTTTTCTTTTTCTATTTTTTATTGTGAAAATACCATACAGAGGGGTTACAATTACATGGGCAAGGTATAATGAGTACATTTCTTATCAAATATTGTTGTCTCCTCCTTTGTTTCCCCTTCCCATCCCTTCCCATCTCCCCCCACTCTACCCCACCTCTCCTCTAGTCCCCATGACCCCCACCAAAGTTTTAAAGTTCATTTTTCGACATATCATTTTGTATATCTCATTGTTGCAATGGGTCCACCTGTATCCTTATTTAAATGATTTTCCCCCTTCCCCTCCACAAATTATACCAACATCAAATACAGTGAAAACAGGGGTTATACCGTGAGGGAGGGACAAACAAACCAACAAAGAAATCATCTTATAAATATGTGAGAAACAATCGCAAGAAAGAAAAAACATTGAATCCTTTTCTCGGGGTTCATTTTGCCTAACATCAACTTATCTGACCATTTCTGCTTGTCTCAGACATATGCTAGTAATTGCCAATAAGGGAAACCATGGGTCCTATGTTTCTTTGGGCCTTGCTTACTTCACTTAATATGATTTTTTCCAAGTCTTTCCATTTCCTAATAAATGGGTCAATGTCATTCTTTCTGATGGAGGCATAGAATTCCATTGTGTATATATACTACAAAGAAAGATTGGACAAATGGGATTTCATGAAATTACAGAGCTTCTGCATGGCAAAGGACATAGCTAGCAAGATCAATAGAAAGCCCATGGATTGGGAGAAGATCTTTACTAGCCATTCAACAGACAAGGGTCTCATATTTAAAATATACCTGGAACTTAAAAAATTAAATCCCCCCAAAACAAATCAAAGAAATCAAAAAAACCACTCAAAGAAACAAATCAAAGAAACAACTGCCCAATAAATAAGTGGCCTAAAGACTTAAAGAGATGACCAATAGACACATGAAGAAATACTCAATCTCTCTAGCCATAAAAGAAATGCAAATCAAAACAACATTAAGATACCACCTCATCCCAGTTAGAATGGCTATAATCAAGAACTCTAATAACAACAGATACTGGAGGGGATGTGGACAGAAGGGGAGTGTAAACTTGTTCAACCACTTTGGAAAGCAGTATGGAGGTTCCCCAAAAGACTCCCCATAGAGCTCTCCTATAATCCAGCAATCCCACTTTTGGGCATTTACCCAAATGATCACAAAGAAGACCATACTAAAGCTACCTGCACAACTATATTTATTGCAGCATTATTTACCATAGCTAAGATATGGAACCAACGCAGATGCCCCTCAGTAGATGAATGGAGCCAAAAAATGAATTTCTAAACTGGTGTTCTGTTTTTAGCTTCCATTATCATTCAGCTATTAAAACATTATCAAATCCTTTAAAAAATAAGAAAGGACTATATCATATGTATCTTTGAAATCCTGGGATGCTTTTCATTATGAGAAATAAAATGAATAAAACATTTTATAATAACATTTTTTAAATTTCTATTGGAACTTTGAAAATAATATTAAATATATTTTAATATACTTATAAGCAATTTTTCTTGTGTGGAGGGAAGTTAGATATCATAGTGGGCATTATGACACTTCCCACTCTCTATGCTCAATATCAATAGACCTTATTCTTCAATTAAAAGACACAGAGTGTCTAGTTGAATCAAACAGTAAGTCCCATCTGTCTGTTGTTTACAAGAGACACATGTTACCAACAAAACCAGACACGTTATTAAAGTGAAAGCTTTCAATAAAATGTTTCACACAAATGCCCCCAATAAAAAAGGAGTAGCAATCCTAATAAAATAAAATAGACTTCAATTTAAAATTAGTAAAGAGAGACAAAGAATAGAGACATACTAATAAATGGAACTCTACTACAGGAGACTATGACAATTGTATATATCTATGTACCAAATCCTAGAGCACCCAACTTGATCAAACACATACTACTTGACTTAAAATTACACATAGATCAAAACACACTGTTGGCAACTTCAAGAAGTCATTGTCACCTCTGGATGAATTATTCATCCAGACCAAAACTCAGCAAAGAAAACTCAGACCCAAATACCTGTATTGACCAAATAAACATAACAGATAGTTATGGACTATTTCCCCCAAAGCTACATTCTTCTCAGCAGCCCATTGTATATTCTTCCAAGTAAATCTTGTTATTTTGCAAAGCATGTTTGTGCAAATTTCAAAACATTGAATTATACCTAAAATCCTGTCATTTCTCAATGAAAAAAGCAAACAGAGCTCAACAACAAAAGCTATCACAGAAAACTCACTAACACATGGAAATTGAACAACATATTGCTGAATGATCAGTGGGTCACCAAGGATATTAGAGGGGAAATTCAAAATTTATGGAATTCAATAAAAATGAGCACACAAAATGGCAGCTCCTCTGGGACACAGCAAATGCAATATTCATTGGAAAATCTATAGCTCTGAGTGCTTACACCAAGAAATTGGAGAAAACTCAAATCAACATTTTAATGATGGACCTCAATCTCCTTGAAAAGAGGAACAAGCCAAACCTCAAACTAATAGGCAAAAACGAATAATAAAAATTAAATCAGAAATAAATGAATTAGTTTGAAAAAACAAAGAAGTAACAATAAAAAGTTGGTACTTTGAAAAAAATAACAAATTTTACAGACCTTTAGCAAATTTGATCAATAAAACAGAAGAGAACATACCCAAATTAATAAAGTGAGAGAAGAAAATGGACCCTTCACAATAGAAATATGCAAGATTCAGAACACTATTAGGGAATACTTTCCAACTTTTATCAAATTTGAGAATTTGAGAGAAATGGAAACATCCCTGGAGAACATTGGCATAACTAAACTGAACCAAGAAGATTTAACCCAACTAAATAGATACAGAAGAAGTATAAAATTCAAATGGCAATAAAGTACCCTTCATCCAAGAAAAACCCAGGACCAGATGGATTCATAGCCTGATTTTATAAGGCATTCAAAGGAGAATTCACTCCCATACTCTAAAACTCTTCAATGAAATAGAGGGGGAAAGATCACTACCAAACTCATTCCATGAAGCCAGCATAACACTCATCCGAAACTAGATAGTGACTCATCAAAGAAAGAGAACTGTAGACCCATTTCTTTAATGACATCAATGCAAAACTTCTCAATAAAATTCTGGCCAACTGAATTTAACAACTACTTAAAAAAATGCTGTGATCAAACAAGATTAATTCCAGGGATGCAAAGCTAGTTCAAGATATGCAAGTCAATTAATGGAATTCAACTCATCAACAGATGCAAGAACAATAAACGAATGATCACTCAAGAGATGCAGAAAAAGTATTTGGCAGGATCCAACACCATTTAATATAAAAGGTGTAGAGAAACTTGGAATCCATAGAACAATTCTCAATATACTAAGGACTGTGTATAACAAACCTACAGCCAGGATTATACTTACTGATGAAAAGTTAAAACCATTCCCTCTAAAATCAGGAATGAGATAAGGATGCCCACTGTCTCCACTCTACTTCAACACAGTACTATCAAGAGCAATAAGGCAAGATAAACATAAAGGGGATCTTAACAGGGAAAAAAGAAGTAAAACTATCCCTCTTTGCGTATGACAGGATCCTGTGTTTAAAGAATCCTATAGATTCCTCACACAAACTACTTGTGTTGATCTCAAAGTTTGGCAGTGTACCAGGGTATATAGTTAACCCACAAAACCCAGAAGCTCTCATGTATACCAACAATGAGATGAGCAATGCTGAACTAATGAAAGCAACTCCATTTGTAATAGCCTCAACAACAACAACAAAGAAACCTTGAAATTAACTTAGCCAGATGTGAAGGATGTCCATTGTGAAAACTTTAAAAATCTGAAAAAAGAAATGGAAGCAGAGTTAAGTAAATGGGAAAAAAAAATCCCATGCTCCTAAATGGGAAGGATTAACTAGTAATATTGCCCAGGGAAATATACAAATTCAATGCAACACCTATAAAAGTTTCAACGACTTTCTTCATAGAAAGCAATAAATAAATTTTAAAAATCATATGGAAAAATTAACGATCCAGAATAGCACAAACAATCCTTAGCAGGAAGAACAATGCTGGAGGAGAATAATGCAGAGCAATGGAGAGTAAAACTCCATTACACAGCCATAGAATAAATACGGCATGATACTAGCACAAGACTAGGCCTGAGGACAATGCAATAGAATAGAAGACCCAGAAATGAGTCCACAAGCATAAATAGCCACATAATATTTGATACAGGAGCCAAAACACAGGTTGGAAGAAAGACAGATCATCAACAATTGATACTGGAAAAATTGGCTATCTGCATGCAGAAAATTGAAGCTAGATCCTGATATATCAGAATCATTTCCAAATGAATAAAAGAACTCAAGTCCAGATACCACAAAAATATTATAGGAATAAAGTAAGGGAAAGACTAGGCCTTCTGGAAATGGGTCAAAACTTCCAAAATAAAGATCCAAAAATTATAATAAATCAGAGAAATGCTGGATAAATGGGATTTCATCAAACTAATGAGCTGCTGCATGGCAAAGGGCATAGCTATCAAGATAAATAGAAAGCCCACAAAATGGGAGAAGATTTTTACCAGCTATGCATCAGACAAGGTCCTCATATCTAAAATATACTTAGAACTCAAAAAATTAACAGCCCCCCAAACAAACCATCAAAGAAACAAAAACTTCAATAAATGGGCTAAAGACTTAAAGAGATATTTCTCAGAAGAAATAAGAATGGCCAATAGACACATGAAGAAATTTTCAACATTCCTAGCTGTAAATAAAATACAAATCAAGACAATATTGAGATTCCACTTCATCCCAGTTAGAATACTTTATCAAGAAATTTATAATAACAGATGTTGGCTGGGATGTTGACAAAATGCAATGCTACTACACTCTTGGTGGGAATGTAAACTTGTTCAAGCACTCTGGAAAACAATATTGAGGTTCCTCAAAAGACTAAATATAGAGCTTCCCTTTGATGCAGCAATCCCACTTCTGGACATTTATCCAATAGAACACAAACAGTGCCACACTAAAGCTACCAGCACAATCATGTTCAATACAGGATTGTTTACCATAGTCAAGAATGAACCCAGATTCCCCTCAGTGGATCAATACAATGTGCTGTGGAATTCTATTCATCCATTGGAAACAATGATATTGTATCAGTTGTAAGGAAATGGAAAGACCTGGAAATAATTATTGTAAGCCAGAGCCAAAAAAACAGAGGTTGCATCATTTTCCTCATTTATTGTAGAGTATGACTATAAATCTATAAGTAAACACACTGAATGATTAACATATAATATACATGCTATGGATATTATATATACATGATAAATTATATAGGACTCTAGACATTTACACACTGAAGTGATTGGCAAAGTCTCAATAAGTATGTTCATAAGATAATAAAAAATTATACTTTATAAAATGTACTCCAAGAATAGGAAATAAGAGATTTTTCTTGTTGTTGTTGCTGTTTTTGTTTTCTTTTCCTTTTGTCTTGTTCGTTAGCTTGTTTGAATTTGGGAGGGTAAGAAAGGGCACAGAAAGGTGGGATAAAGGGAGAACAAATACAACAAATACTCACTAGACACTATGTAGAAAATACATCTAGTGGGTGGAGAAAAATGGGAGAGAGCAAGGGATGGGACATGGTTCAAAAAGAATTGTACTTATTACCTGATTTATGTAACTGTAATCCCTTTGTTTATCATCTCTACAATAGCACTGAATAAATAAGTAAGAATACTAGTAAGCATTTTATGGGTTGATTCACATATGTTCATAGTTTAAGAATGAGATATTAATAATATTTACAATGAAAGCTAATCATCTGAAAAATGCATTCTAAAATTCTATTGTTTGATGATTGCTTTTGCAAATTATGTTGTAAATGGAAAATTTGTGAAATTTTTATGATCATTGAAATATGTGTTTGTAATTGTTTTTATATGAGGAAAAAATCAATTTAAAACAAAATTAAATATTTTGATAAGGAAAATATATTATTACTTTATTATTACATTAAATGCTTAGTACATATATTAAATTGTAGGGCTGTTTTAACTGTAGATGGTTTTGGTAGCTTCTTAAATTTTCTTTCCTAAGCAATGGAAATAATTCCACTAAAATGACAGTTAAGAAAGTGGGTTGGCAGAAGTAATTACAGTGCTGGAAATTCTCCAGAGCTCTGGGGCGGACCTCCTGATTACTAGTGCAGCATCTTTTACAGTCACAACTGAGTTCAGATGAGCCTCATCCATCAGCGCCTGTTTTCCCAACTATCTTCTGATTCCTGCTGGAGCAATGGCTAGCTGGTAAAATAGGTGAAAAATATGCTTTTTAGTACATAATAGATTCACAATCCATTCATTAGACATACCTATGATTTCTTAGGTGCTAAAAAATGATACTCAATTTGAAAATATTCTAACTTACTGTCTGGGGGCTGAAACTACCCTTCTTAGGAAATAGATGGGGTCAGGAGGTCCTGAAAAAGTCAAACTTTTAATATAAATATTGTAGAACTTTGAGAACAAAAAAAGGGCACTGTTCAAGTAAGATGGTAAATTTAATGGTTCAATTAAGCTTTATACTTGTTGAATCTTACTTTTGTTTATTGTATTGTACCTTTACCATGTCAAATAAGTTATAGAACAGAAATTAAATACATGTGAAAAAATAAAGAAAACAAGAAAAAAATAAATTTACCTCAATTTGTAAAATAAAGTAACATCAATATGAGGATCAAAAAGTATCTGTAGGAGACTTACCAGAACATCATGTATACAGAGATCAATAAGCATTTGTTACATGAACAAATCATAATACACATGACATCTAAGTGTTAAGACCTTAGTTCAGGAAAAGAAACAAAATAAAAGATTTGTTATCCATGGAACTGCTGGCATATTCTCAAATTTCCCATGAAAGTTAGGTAGATATATCCAAATATACCACCACTTTATTATCTTAATTATTAAAAAAAAGATTCAAATTATATTAGGTCTAACATCCATTGACTACAACAGACAATAATAACTCATTACCTTCACATTCAATGATTAAAGGAAATATTCACACACATTTGTACATACAAACACATGTGTGCAACAGTTGCCCTCTCCCCAACACCACACCTTTCATAACTACAAAGAAATAATGTCAGAAATTTTATGAAAAGCAATTTTATTAAAAGCAGTGGAGAATTCAGAGTGGTTATGGAAGCTATCATGTGAACTCGTATTCTATGTATTAATCAAATAAAGCCATCTAGATTTGTTTAGCAGACAAGCTTTTGGAGTCCTTATGCTCAAAAAAGCAATTGCAAAGTAAAAATATTCCTTAACTTTACACATGTGGAATTGGAAAGTTTTAGAGATAAAATACTGTTATAAGAACTGTGTTTCAGTTTCCAGTTTGGGCTGTTGCATGCAATGAAGATATTTTCAGTCATGGGTGTAGATTTCTTTCATGTAGAAAAAAAGTCTAGCATTGATTAGAAACCCAAGTTTTTATGATTATCCCCATAGTATATGAAAATCTTTCCACATCACCCTTCAGTGTAGACGAAAAGGGAGAATCATATGCCCATTTGTGATAAATAGTTCAAACTCTGAGTAGATTACCTTAAAAAGAAATGCATCTCATGCAGGTGTGTACTGAGAAATTCAAAAAAAATTTAAATGAAACTGTAATTTTCAAGTATTCCAATTTAAATACTCAAGAATCAGGATGTCAGACACTAATAGAGGTATTGTTTGGAAAGTGTGATTCAAATAGAACACCTGTAGCTTTTTCTGCAAATGGGAGTAAATTATATGAGGAATATTTATTTCTCTTCAGATAAAATTACTGTGCAGAACAATGCTTTGAACAATCTAGTCTGCAGAGATAGAACTGAAAACATTCATTTGTGTCTTCCTGTATTTAAGAAAACACATATTGTAAAAATAGTTTTCAGCATACAATGTAAAAGTCTTTTCTATATTATATTATTCACAAAGAAAAGGAATCAATGATCTATTTTGTTTCTATTACAGCCTTTTGTATTGATATAACTATGGGTTCACATGTAGCTTAAGAAATAATATAAAAGATAACTATATTTTTATTCAATTTTCCCAAAGTGGAAACATATTCTTTATACACATTATTAAGAAAGACAGTTATTAAAATTAAAATGTCTTTGACCTTATTCACACCCATTAGTTTTACATGCAATAATTGTGTATGTTAAATCTTTGTGTTCTTCATGCTTATTTGCATGATGCATTTATGTGTTTAGTCCTATTCTATTATATAACATATTCGTTTACATTTCTGTGACCACAGTATCACATACAGAATTTTAACCTAAGAATCCCATAGCTGAAAACTCTCCCCCTCCCCCACCACCTCTAAGCCCTCATCTATTTATATCTCTATCATTTTGTCATTTCAAGAATGCTGCCTAAATAGAATTGCCTAGAATAGAATCCCTTGAGATTGACGTTTCATACTCAACTTACTTTTCAGAATTGGATCTGTCTAAGTTATACTAGTCAATAACTTCTTTAATGCTGAGTGATTGTTTGTGATGTAGAAATTAGACAATTTCTTAAATGTATCAAAGTTCCCGGTTGATGATTATCAATGAATCTTCCTTAAATATTTGTGTATAAATTTTGCACAAATGTAAGATGGCATTCATAAAGAATCAATGCTCAACATCCTAAATAGTTGTCATAGAGGAAATGTGCATTTATTTTATAATGAAATCCAAACTCTGGTTTAGAATAACTACCAGACTCATCCCTTGAGGGCATACAAGAGTGATTGATTTCTTTTATAATTTAATTATTAATCAATCTTATGACATTTTAAATTTGGGGAGGAGATATTATCAGGTAATAACACCTCATTTTGCTCTTAATTTGCATTTTTTGTAACAGCTAATGGTGCTGAATGTTGAGTATACCCTTATTTTCCATCTTTATAAAATCATCAGTGAAATGTCTCTTCATTTAACTTGTCAATTGCCTCACGGGATTTTTGTGAAGTTTATAAAAACTTAGTTTTCCTCTAAGTTTTGAGAGTCTTTTTATATATCCTAGATGCAAGTACTTTGTTAAATAGATGCTTTGAAAAATATTCTTCCCATTACCTCACTAGCATTTTTATCCTCTTCATAGGGTTTTTAACAAGACAGAAAAGTTAGTTTTGATCTGTTCAAACTTATCACCTTTTCCTTTTATAGACTACACTTTTATTTTATATTCCAAGAACTTCTCATCCATTCTTTTCCCCAAAGATTTTCTTCAGCATTTTTATCTAAAATGCATGTATTTCTACATTTGATATTTAAATCTATGATCTATGTTGATTTAAATCTTGAAAATAGTAATAAAATTTTGGTTGATATTTCTATGAAAAGATTCTTCTTTTGTGAATATGCTATTGCAAACTTGTTCAACCAAAGTTTTTTTTTGTTCTTGTTTTTTGGTTTTGTTTTTGTAATGGATCATTTTTAAAGGTGTTTTAGGATCAGAGCAAAGTTGAGCATAAGCTACAGAGATTTCTCATATACCTACCCACGTGCAATTACTATTATTATCTGTTTTTCCCACCATGGCAATTTACTTGTGCCAGCTGATGAACACGCATTGACACACAGATTACAGTGCCCTTCTAGAATGGAATATTTTACAGGTATGTCACTCAGCTTTCCATTACTTTGACATAATACCTGCAATTTACTTAAAGGAGGAAAGGTTTATCTTGGTTCTCAGTTCCATTCCATGGTCATTTGATTTTCAGATTTCTTGACCTTTTTACCATCTCCATTATTTCACATTTTCAAAAATACATATAATGAGAATCATACCTTACAATGTCTTGTTACTAAATATTATTCCTTTAAGTTTCCTCGATATCTTTTCATTTCTTGATTGATTATCTTTTCTCTCATTGAAAGAATTTCATTTTTTGATAGGCCAGAGTCCATCTACTCAGAATGTAACCTTCATCTTTTGAAGGACATCTTTGTTACTTCCAAATTTGAGTGATTATTATACATACACATACATATAAAATTTTTGAGTGTATATGTAGCTGTAATTTTTAAGAAACATTCAAATTGTATACTACAGAATTGGGGCATTCATATTTCTACAAAAATTCCATTTTTTCATATTCTTGCTATCAATTAATTGCACTTACCATTATGCTTTCCATCACTTTGTTACTTCTAGCAAGCCAAAATATATAATTCTACTTTATCATGTCCCATAAGACCCCTACAGTTTTTGCATTAATTTTCATACAATTTTTCCCTCGGTTTCAGTGATTTTTGTAAGTGTCCTGTAAATAAACTGTCTCCTTTCTACTTCATCTAGTTTGCTAATGAAGCTTTCTGTGTGTGTGTGTGTGTGTGTGTGTGTGTGTGTAGTCTGCCTGCATGTACGTTAGTATTGGGGCTTGAACTCAGTGTCAGGGTGATGTTTCTGGGTTTTTATGCCCAAAGAAAGGCTACCTCTTTAACAGTTTAGCTCACTATACCTATGCTTCTTTAGTATTTAATTGAAGATAAGAGTTTCATGGACTTTCTTGCTGTTAGAGTGGAACTGTAATTCTCAGATCTTAACCTCCTGAGTAGGGGGAATTACAAAGATGAGCCACTGGCAGGCTACTTGTGCTTTATTAATTTAGTTATATTTTTCAACCATGATTTCTGTTGTGCACTTTTTAAATTTTTCAGGCCTTGGAATTTTTGTTCACAAAGCTAGCACTCTACAACTTTGAGCCACAGCTCCACTTCCAGATTTCTAGTCATTGATTGGAAATTAGAGTCTCACAGCTTTCCTTCCTGGGCTGTCTTTGAACTGTGATCCTCACATCTCAACATCTTGAGTAGCTAAGATTACCTGCTTGAGCTACTGCAGACAGTTCCTAGGTTATCTTGAATTAAATTTGTTGTTGTTGCTGCTGCTGCTGCTGGTGGTCTTAAGGCTTGAATTTAGGGTTGGGGTGCTTTCTCTGATCTTTTTTGTTCATAGCTGGGACTTTACTCTTTAGCCAAAGGATCTACTTCTGGATTTTTTGGTGGTTCAATGGATATAAGAGTCCATAGACTTTACTGCCCAGGCTGGTTTCAAACCACAATACTCAGATCTCGGCCTTCTGAGCAGCTAGCATTACAAGCATGAGCCATGAAAGCCTGGCATATATTAGCTCTATTAGTAATGACCATTTTGTGGCTGTTTTGTTGAATTTGTTGTTAGTTAAAATATATATCTTCATCTTATTTTAGTTGGTTTCTGAATGTTTATTATTTATTTGGAAGGTTTTTTTGTTTTTCTTTTTATTCTCTATATTTTTTCTGACCCTTTAATAAGACTAGTGCCTCTTCTAATCTTACCAGGGTTGATTTAGATTCAAGGAAATGTTACTCCATAATTAATCAAAAATAGCAGCTCAACTCTATATAGAGTTGAATCCCATTTTTGTGTTAGTGACCTCCAGGGTCACAAAATGTACCCAGATTTCATACTGACAAGATAGAAGCAACACAGCTTTTCCCAGAAGCTTTTCCCTTAAGATTTACCTGGATAAACTTGAATATTTGACATGTGTTCTAATTGCTCTTTGCTTTTCAATAAAGAAGATGAGATTCATAGTTTATCTCCCACTTGTTCTTCCCTACATGACAGTCAGAATGTGTATACTCATATTTAGACTATATCCTTTCAACTAGGAGAGATAGCTGTTGGATACTCTCAAGACTAAAAATATCCTCTGTTCTCCATGGTCTTGTATATCATGAATTAAAAGTCCAGTAAATACCAGAACTAGGTTATCTTGGAGCCAATTTCTTGTATTGATCTGTATCATATACAAACTATACTGTAGAAAATCTGATCCCAAGATCTGTCTGGAAATCTTTATTTGCTGGGTGAGCATGCAAGACAAAGGTGTATGGAATGTTTTCCTTTCTCTCCTTCTTGGTAGAGAGCTCCAGTGTCTTGTCAGAGAGAGAATGGATGAAACTATCTTCAGAAGAAAGTGATGGGAATGATCACTCACTGCTTATACCAGGGCCTGCGTCATGAATGGAAAGATTCTTGGTTGGAAGTTGTCACGAGAGCAAGCTGGAAGGAGCAACTGTTAGCGCTCACTTCCAGATTCAGGCAAGAGAACGTCGCCTAGACTCCTTCCAATGGAAGAATACAAGAATTTATTTTGAGATGCCTCCAAAAGAAATCTTCTGGCATGCTTATTCTTTAAACTTGGGGAGGCTTAGTCTTTATTTTTTACTTAAGATGTAGTCTTATTAGAGACCAAATGCACAAGGAGATGCTAAGAAAGAATGTGGCCTATCCCCTTCCTAAGAAATTTGAAACTAGTCTGGTGCAGGGGATGAACTTCTTGGAATGTTTGCATCACTTTATAAATACATTTTGAAGTACATAAAAATAGCGTAAAGAACGTCAATGAACTCTGTTGGCCAATAGGGGATGAGAGAGTGGGAGAAAGAGATAATGTAAGAAATGTCACTAATAAGTTCTAATCAGAGGAGATTGAGCTCAGAAGGAAGCGTGAAGGGCATAACTTCAGTCAAAATAGATTTCTTGTGTCTATGAAAATAGAACAATGTAGCCTGTTAAAATTGTTCTGGTAAAGGAGAGTAAGAAATGGGATGTGATAGTAGGGGTATGATTGCCTGAGAAATATTGTAAAACTGTGTAAATGTAGCAATCAAATCCCTCTCTATAAGCAAAGCAAAACGAAAACAAATGAAAACCCAGCATACCTTTTGTTGTTTGTGCCTAAAGAAAATCCTCCAGTGCCAAGTCTTTTACCATTCTTCAGGCAAAATGATTTAAAAGTTAAGCTTTCATCAGAAGCTACAAATATTGGGCTCTATGTGTGGTACAAGCGCTGACTAATAAGAATGAAGCAGAGATCTAAAGATTTGCTTGATTATAGGGTGCATCATTCAGGGTGGATTTAGCGCACGGATATGTTTCCACTTTCCTTCTAGTTTCATTGAGGGTGTCATATATAAGAGGATTTCATCTAGTTTCTGGCTTTTGCTCACTGAGAATGTGTAGGTGTTTTGCTATGTCTGATGTAGGAGGAGATACAGTCAGGGAAGGAGGCTGTCCCATCGTACTGATTTATTTTGTGTTCACATTTGTGATTTTTGTTTTGCTTTGTCTTACTGTTCCGTTGTTTTGTGTTTGTGTAGAAATGTATAGAAATCCCAACACTATGCTTCCACTTTATCATTTTCATCTTGAATTATAATAAAAGAAGTCTTAATGATGATTCTTGGTTTTGTGTATTGAAAGTTGATCATAATTGAATGGACATATGAGGATGTCATTTTCTTCTAGAAGATACATATCAAATCTTCTTAGTAAGTCAATAAATTCAACAATGCTAATCTATGGAACAATTAATCTACTAGTAATAGAATATATATGATCTCATGCTTTGGGCTGTACAGTTTTTTGTGTGTAATCATCAATTGTCTGAAATGCAGGTAGCCAAGAAGAATTTGTGTGATGACTGATTCTGCCTATTTTGAAATCGTTAAATATAAAACCTCGTACATATTTTGATAAAAATGATTTAAAGACAGCGTAAGAGATTCAGCTAAAGGTTAAACAGCACAAGCTGATCAACTTACTGAAAAATCTACAGAATAGTCATGAATAAATTTAGACTTCAATACTTAGTAGGTAGCATACGGAATATTACCTTTGTTTTATTAAAATTGTTTATCTGAAAGCACTGAGAACTCATAGGTACTCCAACTCCCTGTGTTAATTTCAGGGGTAGCTTATAATATATGAGTTTCAGAATTGTTCAATTAACTAATATGAAATGAACTAATTTATGAAAATGCTTAAATTAGTTTAGCCTTTCTACAATAAACACATCTTAAAATAATGTGCAATATTTTGTTTGATTCAGGAGAGACACAGGAGATATAGGAGTGGAGGATGAACAAATGCAGTCATGGTATTAAATATACACTTTACAAAAATGAACTAAGCAACTTTTGGGCAGAGACAAGAGGGGGAACATGGGGGAAAGCAAAGGAAGGGGTAACTTTATCCAAGAAGTACAGTATTCACTCATTACCTGTCTTAATTTTAATCTCTTTGTAAAACTCCTTAATAACAGTAAATTTTAAAAAAATAGTGAGGAACAGCAGCAGAACTGCACAAAGAGAGAAACTATTAACATCTTTCCTTCTTAAGATGGAAGACTTTAGCATAAGAAAATGGAAGCTTTATGCTGAAATAAGGATACAGGTTTACCCATTTTAACAATGAGATGAACAAGACACTATGTTGAAAACAAACTTTAGAACTTTGGGGGCAAGTTGAGGGGGGGTTGGGGCGGTGGGAAGGAAAGGGATGGTTGGGGAAAAACAAAGGAGAGGGTAACAATGCCTGATAGGAAATAGACTCATTAGCTTGTTCATGTAACCATAACCCCTCTGTACAGTATCTTTACAATAATACATACACACACACACACACAAATATATATATGAAAATGGAAGCTTCCAAGTCAGAATTAAGGCAACTGCCTTGACATTATCTATCCAATGGAATAGCTTGTTCATTTTATGCTCTGAGCATCTAGTATAATTTATGAGGTGGAATGTCACACAAAGGCTCCATTTGAGTGGCAAATGAATCAGAGATTAAAAGCATGGTTTATTTTCTCTTGACAAAATGAGTCATTGAGCGAAGAAGCAATCCACTGTCGTTACTGAGAGGCAGAACGCCATGAAGAAGTTCTCACTTGAAGGCAGGATATGAAGCTGAAGACAGAATGGATTTTTTTTTGGGGGGGTCGGGTCATGGGGCTTGAACTCTGGGCCTAGGCGCTGTCCCTCAGCTCTTCAGCAAGGCTAGCTCTCTACTACTTGAGCCACAGTGCCACTTCCGGCTTTTTTCTTTTTGCTTATGTGGTGCTGAGGAATCGAACCCAGGACCTCAGGCATGCAAGGCAAGCGCTCTACCACTGAGCCACCTTCCCAGCCCCAGAATGGATTTTTTAATATATGTTTGAACTTTGTTTTATTCATTAATTATAGTGTGATATGAGAAAAAGTCATCACAGCATTCCTATTTGTGAAATGAACCAACGATTAGCTACCCATCTAAGTTGTAACCTAAATTTTTGTGAACACAAATCTTGATCACTTAGCACTCAATACAAATCTGACTATGAAAATCAAACATGTATGCTAACAAAAAGTTATGATTGCTTTATGTTGTGGCATTTAAATCCCTTAGTTATTTCTGGAAATAAGACTCTACCCAGTAATATTCTGTATGCTTCTTATTTACAGATTACTCACCATATACCCCTTCCATCATTTCCAGCTACAGACATTGATAATTATTGACATATTTGCTCCACCTGTCACTTATTTTCATACCAATTTTAATTAAGTAAGAAATTGCTTTGGATCATGAACATTTTGCCCAGTCAGTGAATTTCTAGAATTATTTTGTGTTAAAAGTAGTCTCAAGAAGTCAAATGCAACAATTTTTATCTGAAATTATATCATGCAATTGCTATTCCAAAAGAGAATGTTAATATGGAGGCTGGGAAGCATATTTTGGAAGGTATCTAAAATAATACAGACTAGAGGTAAGTATCAGCGCTAAACAGACACCAAATCCCTTGTTTCTTTACATTGTTTCTTCCTTCTTTCTCAGTACTATTTTCCTTTGATTTTACTCCATCTCTGGAAACAACGTAAACGTAATTTAATCAGGTTTAAAATTTTGCACTTAGATTACTGAAAACAAACCTATTGAGATGATGTCAGGAATACTATTGCTGTTCAGAAGAAAGAAAATATTTGATTTTCAGTAAAAGCAAAGATGTTTAAGATTCAAAAATCTAAAACAAAATTTTTGTCTGTCTTTATAAGTGGCTAACTGAGAAACACCATGAATACATTTCTGAATAATTTTCTATGTTTAGTATTATAATGGATTTTGCATGGTTACTCATTATTGTTCATGGAAAAAGGCATATCTTATTATGAAATGGCAACTGGAGGAAGATGGATTTTTGAGTCAGACGAATGCATGTTATGATAATGTCTTAGCTTGAAAAAGAAAATTGAAAAATGCAAAATGATTAAAGTGTGTATGTCAAATTTTTCATATGATCAGATTTCTCTGAGCTAATGTATGTGAAGTGTAAACAGGTGCATTCATTGTCAAACCTGGAATACTTATCTTTGGACTTAACTAGGAACAAAGTCCTGCTAGTGAACACACTGAGATATTAATATAGTCTTAGAGCAATTAAGAAGCCGAACCAGCACTTTGTCTTAATTTGAGATTTAATCACATACTGCCTATGACATCTGGCATATAATTGCCTTCTCTTGTTATTTAATTTTTCATATGCCAATATCAAGTGCACAATCAGAATAAGAACTCCTGGAGGGCACATTGGAAAAATATGAGGAATTCACCCACAGTTTCTTCCTTATTTTGTGCATCCTTGGCAAACATTTGTTACATGATGAAACAATGTAAAGAAATTCCATCCTAGTTAATCAGCCAAGATTACATGCATACCAATCAGCTAAGGTCAAGTGCATGTAGATCTCACAATTGTCCACATGAATATAATTGTAGTATTTTTATCCTGGCAGTCATGTAACAAATGTTTTAGCGGTAATAGTTGTCCAGAAGCACTTTTTGTTAATGTTTAATAGCTATATGAAAACAAAAATGAAAAAGAACTGTATTTCCAACCTAGTTACTAGAAAAAGTTTAGTCCTTTGTCTCTGGGCAGTTTCTTGTCAAATATGAAAGATCTTTCAGACTTTGTATAAAAGGTATAGAAGCTATAAAAAGTCAATAAAGATTTCAATGATGGACTGTCACAAATGACAACTTTATATTATTTACTTTGTTTTTTTCTCTTAAAAGGTATAATCAAAAAGTTAGAACTAACTAACGTTCATTCGATTTAAAATACAATTTACAAGCAATCCCATAATTTCTCTTAGAAACATCTTTTTCTTTTCTTTCTTTTTTTATTGTGAAAATACTGTACAGAGGGGTTACAATTACATGGGAAGATAATGAGTACATTTCTTATCAAGCATTGTAGCCTCCTCCTTTGTTTCCCCTTCCCATCCTCCCCCCCCACCGAATCCTCCTCTCCCCTCCCCCCCACCAAAGTTGCAAAGTTCGTATTCCATGTAACACTTGTGCATTTCACTGTTGCTATGGGTCCACCTGTATCCCTGTTTTAATGATTTGATTTTTCCCTTCCCCTCCACAAATTATACCAACATCATATACATATTTACAAGATTATTTCTTTGTTGCTTTCTTTGTCCCTCCCCCAGGGTATAACATCCTTTTTCATGTGAGCTCTAGACAATTTTGCTATGTGTACTTCTCTTCTGTGAGATTTAGTTAAACAAATGGTCAGCATGACTGACACATTCATTCTGCCTGTTTTGGCACCTGAAAACTGTGTTATTGACCCACAGAAGTGTCTGAGAATAACCAATGAGAATGATTTCCTCATTCCCTCTACAGTATATGTGGAGGGAGTGAGTATAAGACTGGTTCTGTTAGTGACATTGGTCATGTCATTTAAGTCCTCTTGTTCTATTTTTAGCTAAAAATAGACCATATAAACAAACATTCTCCATAGGAAGGCAATGACTGAGTTGAATAAGCATGAGACTAAACAGGAGGAGTTTTTTATTACATGACTCTTTTATTACATGACTCAAATTCAGGGAGCCAATTGAGCATTTAAAAGGTTCTAATATTCACCCATCACATTCATTTCTTTGCATCAATTTTGTGCTACATAAGAGAGAATTATTAATATATATTTATTAATCAAAAGGAAATTAACAGAAGATAAAAGTAGGTAGATAATTTCTCAAAGTCCTTAAGTATTTAGGCCCAGCAGGAAAGATATAATGATGCTTTAAAAGTTATCAATCACTGAGTTTCCAGAACCTACTGCAAATTACTGTCTATCCATGGTAGACTTACTATCCATTTGGTCAGTTTTACACTCTCATGCATCTAAAATATATACAATTTCTTTCTGCACATTTGATATATTTTGTCACTTAAATTTTTCCTGGGGAGAGCCAAAAAGATTTTATGTTTTGTTCACCCAAATAATTATAGCATGCAGCAAAGTCCAGAATTCAGCATTTAACCAATGAAGTTGATATCACTTTTTGCATCAGTAGAATAAATCATGTCTTCTTCTTGCATGTAATGGGCATTTAATAAACATTTGGTCCATAATTAGAGTAACAAACATATTAAAATGCAATTATAGAGCTTCACTGGTACATTTCATTATCCCCTGTGTGTTTGTGAGTGTGTGTATACATATATATGTATATATATGTAATTTTATTTATCATTTAAATTTGTATTCTAACAAATGAAGAGTGCCAGAAAAGAACCGATCATGTACATTGTTCATATAATTTATTTGATAAAAAAATAAGCCTTGCTTAAAACAAAGCAACTCAAATCTTTATTGCTACTGTTACTGTATCTAGGTAAGGGTTTGTGAAGTTTCCCTCTAAAAGTAAGGCCTCTTTACATAGGGTGGGTCCTTGACTTCAATCACAGAATAAGAATTTCTGAACAAGCTGTAATGGCTAAATAAAAACCTCTTAGCAGAGTTTTATTAAGTAAATTAGAAGGCAAACAAAAATCAGGCAAAGAGACAAGCAGAAAGACAGAAACACACTGCAGCAGCATGGGGGGCTCTCAAAGGGAGAGATAGATTTTTGACATCAGGAGTATTTATATGATAAAGGCAGGGAGAATCTGACTTTAAAGTTATGCAAAGATACACATTTTATCTTTTCTCTTCATCAATTGTTACGATGTCTGAGTCCCTGGCTCTGGTACACCATTTACTGTTTAATTCATGGGCATTTCACTTAAGAAGAAATATATCCTGTCAATAAACAAATGCTCCTTCTACAGGTAAGGACTGCATCCTGTTGTCTCTCTTAGAAACAGAGAGTGCTTCTATTTTTCTTTTTTTTTATTTGCGAACATACTGTACAGAGGGGTTACAATTACATGGGCAGGATAATACGTACATTTCTTACCAAGTATTGCAGCCTCCTCCTTTGGTTTACCCTTCACATCCCTTCCCAGCCTCCCCCTCCCCCCCAATCCCAATCTTTCTCCTTCCCTCCCTTCGCCCCCTCCATCCCCCCCTTTC
>NW_012267311.1:263959-267387 GCF_000151885.1 Dipodomys ordii | reverse complement strand
TCTGGCTCCTTCGTCCCGGACTCTCTGTGTGCGCGCTCAGGTATGACTGCGGTCGCCACCGCGACCCTCCCGCGCCGCGGCGGCTGCTGGCAAGCGCTCAGATGTGTCTCGTTGTCTTGGCTTCCCTCTCTTGTCTAACTCTCTGTCCTGTGATGGCACACTTGGTGTGATTCTCTGGCTTAGGACTCTAAAACTGCTTTCTATGAGAGAGCTTGTTCAGATTCCAGCTTCTCCTCCGCCATCTTCCGCCGTCCTCCCCTTCTATTTTTCTAAATACCTTTTTTTGTCTCTGAGTTCCTGATCACCTTCACCAAGCCATATTTTCCCTAGTCTATGCTGCCTGATTTTTTTCCTAAAATGACTTTGGTCTCTTAAGTATAATGGAATTTGATGGGTGAGGATCAGATGGCTGTATTTGTTTTAAGCTGAATTTGGGGAAAAATAAATTGTATAAATAATTGTCTTAATATTATTCTTTGGTTTCCTACTGAAGATGAAAACTAATTGTAACCCTGACTCACTGCTTCTATTTTGAACCATCCTGCATTTTATTTCTGGACTTTATTGTTCCTAAATAATTTTTAGCTTAAAAAATACTTCCTTACAGTTATATAGAAAGCCCTGTTATGAATTTAACAGCATTGTACTAGATAGAAAAATCCACATAGTTGGAGGTCATACAAGTACATTTGGCATTGAAACAAAGTAATTCTGTCTTGAATTATTCATGTGTTTTACATTTTTATCTTATTTTCTTTAGTATGAAGTAGTGTGTTTCATTTTCTCTTTACTAGATTACCAAATGAAATTTGATTTACAGTAATGGTGATGTAGAGTCTCAAGTATGAGATTTCATTGCAAATAACACATAGCACCAAAACAACATTAGTACTTGGTTTAGGTCAAGATAGAATAATCCAAAACCTCTTTATAAGTATTACAGGTTTAAGTATACATATTACTTCAAAGTTTCAATTAAAAGTTGAAACTACAATAACATAAACACTTGAAAATAAAAGCATGGCAAATCAGTTCTGTTGTTATTACACAAATATTCTACTCAAATATTTATTTACTCAGCAAATGTCCTGTGTAATATGTATAAGTATTAAAAACTCAAAGACATTTCTCTTCTTCAAGAGCTATTTATTTTTGGTTCTGCTTTGTATTTTATTGAAACCAACAGAGTACTAAACAGAACTCTTAATAGCTAAATGAAATGTAAATAAGATATTTCAACTACTCATGTAGCACTTTGGGAATGCATTGGCAGTTTGCATATTGGTTTCATATTATGTAGCCACAAAGAAAAATGATTCCTTGTGGGTCTTTAAACGTTAACTATCTGTAAGTATCTTAAGTATACGTAAGGTTAAGTCACCAAAATATCACTAAATTACTGTTGCTGCTGCTGAATAGCTAATGCAGAAGTATGGGATTGAGATTTTTTTTGTTTGCTTTGTTTTATTTTTCTCAGCCAAACTAATAGGTTTATCTGTGTAGCATAGTCATTAATTCATCAATAATTATGGTTTCACCTAGTGGATGGTCAATTGCTGTGAAATAGAAAAGGTGAGAGGAGATGAATAAAAAGTCAGATCAAAAAACCTTCACAATGGAAAGTTCCTTTTATTCACATATAAAATTATTTAGAATTGTAGGCATTTTTACTATATTATTAGTGCTTAACCATTCACAGAATAACATATTCAAATGCTTAATACTCTATCTGACTGCTTCTACTAAGGAAGCTAGCAAGAAAGGAAGAATATATTTGCATTTTTTTTCCTTGATGGTGTGCAAATCATATGCCTTCTGCAAGTTTACCTAGCTAGAATGTTCCAGAGAATGAATGTTCATTTTAATATCTCTCCATTCTGGAAAAGAGTAGCCAATTGTTCTAAGTTATATAACTTTGTAAAAACTCTATATTATCTTTCTAAAATATAATAGTCACCATTATGTGAAATACAGTAGCATATTGCATGAATAGTTCCATGTTGACATTTTTCAAGAGCCTCATAAATCTCATTGTAAAGAAAGACAGCTTCAGACAGTTTAAAAGATAGTAGTGTATGAATAAATCCATTGGGTTATTCCCTACAGCATGATTAATAAACCTTAAATTGTTTTTCAAAGTTTGCTTCCATGTGACATTCCTTTATTTCAAAGGGGAGGAACACATTTAAGTCATATGAAACACATTTAAGTCATATAAATTATATAATGAATTGAATTTCACATTATTGCTGCATATTTAAAACATACAAAGAATAATGCTGTGATAAACATGGTTGTGCTTGTAGCTTTAATATGGCCTTGTTTGTGATCATTTGGGTAAATGCACAGAAGTGAAATTTCTGGGTCATAGGGGAGCTTTATGTGAAGTCTTTTGAGGAACATCCATATTGCTTTCCAGAGTGGTTGAACAAGTTTACAATCCCACCAACAATGCAGTAGCTTTTCTTTTTCTTGGCCTCATCTCCTCCAGCATCTGTTGTGATTAGATTTCTTGATTATATCCATTCTAACTGGGGTAAGGAGGAATCTCAATGTTGTTTTGATTTGCATTTCTTTTATGACTAGAACTTTTCTTCTATTGACCATTCTTACGTCCTCTTCAGGTAGGTCTCACTTTATGTCTTTAGCCCACTTACTAATGGGGCAAAGGTGTCTCTCAGTAGATGATTAGATCAAGGAAATGTGGCATATATATATGCACATATACATACATATATACATGTATATGTGTATATATAATATACTAAATATTATATATTTATATATATATACATAATGGAATTCTATGCTTACATCAGAAAGAATGACGTTAACCAATTTGTAAGGAAATGGAAAGCCTTGGAAAAAATCCTAATAAGTGCAATAAGCCAGACCCCAAAAGAACATAGGACCCATGGTTTCCCTTATTTGCAATAATTAGTATACATCTATGATAATGTTAGCAGATGAGCAGAAGAGTTTAATAGTTATGTACATATGACTATATAAGATGACATTAAGTGAAATGAGCTCCAAGGCATGGATATAAGATGATTTATTTTGTTGATGTTCTTTTTATGTACCATGTGAAAATTTTTGTGAGACAAAGACAATGGAGAAGCAATGCAACAGCAATATCCACAAACATGCTAGAAATGATCTGTACAACAGCAGGGGTGGGGAATAAGGAGATGGAAAGTAGGAGAAAAATGAGGGGGTTAACAAGTTTGACAAGAAATATACTTATTACCTTACTTACATAACTGTAACCCCTCTGTACATCACCTTGAACCTACAGACCTATAGCCATCTAATCTTCGATAAAGGAGCTAAAAAAATAGAATGGAAGAAAGACAGCCTCTTCAGTAAATGGTGCTGGCAAAATTGGTTAACTACTTGTAGAAAACTAAAACTAGATCCTTATATAT
>NW_012267311.1:200719-262504 GCF_000151885.1 Dipodomys ordii | reverse complement strand
CCCTCTGTACAGTATTTTCACAATAAAAAGAAAAGAATAAGGAAACATACATGGAAACCTAAAACATGTCTTTAAAATTTTTCAAGGTATTTAATGAAGTACTTTTTACTGTTTTATTTGATGGGCATTTTATAAAAATACCACATCTGGAGATAATTCTAAATATTTTATTCAAATAATCTTATTAGAAATTCTAGCTAGATGGGGCCCGGCGCCAGTGTCTCACGCCTGCAATCCTAGCTACTCAGGAGCCTGAAATCCGAGGTTCATGGTTCAAAGCCAGCCCAGTCATGAAAGTCCATGAGAATCTTATCTCCAATAAACCACTCAGAAAACCGGAAGTGGTGCTGTGGCTCAAGCAGTAGAGCACTTACCTTGAGCTGAAGCGTGCAGGGACAGTGGCCAAGCCCAGAGTTCAATCCCCAACACAGACAAGAACAAAAAAGTGCATTGCATCTTTACCTTAATTTATTCAGAAGGGACAAGTCTAAAATTTGGAAGGTTGACAGTGTACTAAGAACATTTGAGACAACAAATATATAAGATTTGAAGGGAATTTCATTGTTGGTGTACATAGAATACATAATTTTAATTAAGGAAAAAATAAAGCTATATAGAAACGTGTCCCATGAACTACGTATTTATTGGTTGCTACTCACATCTTCACTGATGAATTTTTCTCTCCTTGGCTTCTCTCTGGTCCAGTATACATGTGACTGCATACTGAAGTGTGGATTAAATTCAAAGTTCATTTAATTCAATATTATATTCTCTCAGTATCATTGTTTTATACAATATTGTTTCATGTGCATTATGTTATAACATAAATGTCTTTTTAAAAAATTGTTGTCCCAATACCTATTTAATATTCTGTGCAGCACATATATAGATAGTTCTGATGTATTTTTGTAATAATGAGCATTTACATATCAGTCTATCCTGAATAATGTCATAAGAAACATATTAGGATGTAAATATACTAATACCTCTTTAAATGATTAGAATAAGTACTAATAGTGTTATATTTGTAGCTCTTTGAATTGCATTTAATTTAGTATCTCAGAGTATATTTTGTAATATTTATATTTCTTTTTTAATAAGTTCTATTAATGCTATTAATAGATGTGATACAAACTTCCAATATTTCTTTAATGTCAGGAATCATCAAATAGACATAATTATATAATGCTTTATATTCAAAATTAACTATATAACATCTGAGAATATTATCTATATATGTATAATTGCCTTTTTATCAGTTTAGGTAAAATGTAAATAATAGCTGTAATCAAAAATTTAATGAGTCATTTGTAAGATTTAATTCTTGTCAAAATTTTTAGTTTTCTTATAATTGAAGTGCAGATTTAGAGTATAAACACTTAGTACTGTTGTGTACAAAATAAATTATGATAGAAATATGATAGATAGATTGATAATTTGTTTTGACTATTGTAATAGCTTTATTTACAGTTTATTGCCATTTATTTTGAATGAAAGTATCAGACCAAATAATGTTTTCATCAATCTTAAAAGTTTTACAATTTTTTGGTTGGTCTAATTCCTTGGTACTCACATTTGTAAAAAGAAGTGAAGAGTTCTTAGGAAATATATAGAATGTTTGATTTCTACTCATAGAATCACCACTTTCCTTAATTATTGCCATATAACAAACATTAGAAGTGAGCATGAGAAAATTTCTGTACAGATTTGTTTTATTTTTTTTATTGTGAAAATACCATACAAAGGGGTTACAATTACATGGGCAAGATAATGAGTACATTTCTCACCAAGCATTGTTGCCTCCTCCTTTGTTTCCCCTTCCCATCCCTTCCCATCTCCAACGCCCTCCCCCCTTGCCAAGGTTATAAAGTTCATTTTTCGGCATAACAACTTGTACATCTCATTATTGCAATGGGTCCACCTGTACCCCTATTTAAACAATTTGTTTTTTCACTTCCCCTCCACAAATTATACTAACATCAAATACAGTGAAAGCAGGGGTTATACCATGGGGGAGTGACATACAAAGCAACAAAAAAATCATCTTAAAAATATGTTACATACAATCGGATGAAAGAAAAAGCATTTCAATCCTTATCTTGGGGTTCATTTCATCTAACATCAACTTATCTGACCTTTTCTGCTTATCTCAGTCATATACTAGTTATTACAAATAAGGGGAAGTGTGGGACCTATGTTTCTTGCGTGGCTTACTTAATATAATTTTTTCCAAGCCTTTCCATTTCCATTTCCTAAAAATGGGGCAATGTCATTCTTTCTGATGGAGGCATAGAATAACATTGTCTTGATCCATTAATCTACAAGATTCAGAACACTGGAATCAAATACAGTGAAAACAGGGATTATACTGTGGGGGAACAACATACAAAAGAAAGAAAAGAATCACATCATGAATTATAAGTCCATTAAAAATAATAGCAAGAAATAAAAAATCACTTGTGTCCCTCTCTTGGGGTTCATTTCGCTTAACATCATCTTATGTGGTCAGATGTACATAGCCTTTGACCTTCTCTGCTTGTCCTAAAAAGGTACTAGTCATCGCAAACAAGAGAAACCATGGAACCTAGGTTTCTTTGGGCCTGGTTTATTTCACTTAATATAATTTTTCCAAGTATGGAGATTCCTCAAAAGACTCCACATAGAGCTCCCCTATGACCCAGAAATTTCACTTCTGGGCATTTATCCAAATCCTTACAAACAAGACCACACTAAAGCTACCAGCACAACTATGTTTATCACAGCATTATTTATGATAGCTAAAATATGGAATCAACCCATATGTCTCTCAGAAGATGAATGGATTAAGAAAATGTGCTCTCTCTCTCTCTCTATGTAGATATAGATATAGATATACACACACACAATGGAGTTCTATGCCTCCATCACAAAGACTTGCAGTGATTTTTATTGTGAATTTTACTTCCTTATAAAGCCAAGCACCAGTGGCTCACATATGTGATTGTATCTACTTAGGAGGCTAAGATATGAGGATCTGACGACCCTGGTTTGAAGTCAGCCTGGGCAGAAAGGTCCATGAGACTCTACTCTCCAATTAGTCACAGAAAAATGCAGAAGTGGTGCTGTGGTTCCAAATGATAGGGAGTTATTAGGAGTAAGAAGAACTCAAGGACGTGTGCCCAGACCCAAACTTCAAGACCCAGGACTGGAAAAATAAAATAACTATTATTAATAATAACATAGTAAATAATTTGTTTAATACAACACCCTTTGTCTACCTGCAAGATACATTGTACTTTTTAAATTTTATTTTATTGTCAAGGTGATGTTACAGTTACATATGTAAAGTAGTGAGTACATATCTTGTAAAGATCTCCTATGGAAAGAAGTCAGGAAGTGACAAAGAGACAAGAGACAAAAAGAGTATAAATGAGAATGGGGTCCAATATAATGGAGAGCTTCTTCTGAGGGGTACAAAATGTTGGACACTGTTCTCTAATGCTACTAGGAAATTAGGGATAAGCTACTTGACTTTCATCTCCTTGTCAACAAAACATTAATTATTAAATCAAATGATTTATAAGTACTTATCCCTCCGCAGCATCATTCAACTCTATATCATCCTATTAATAAAAGAAGGAAACATGATAGAAGCAAAAGGAAAAGTGGGGGGAAATAAAAATACATTCATCTTTGAAAAATTTCCATGGTGAGAGAGCTAACCTCAAACATGATAATAATTGTAATTATAGCATACTTCAATATTTGGTATTAGTGACCATCACAATTTATATTCCTTTCTTGATTTTTCAGTTTTTTTCTATCCATCTCCATGATGTTTACTTCCTTTGTTCTTCTCTTCAATATTTTGTAAGGCAATTTATAAATTACCACATCAGCCTCATCACATATAAATGTATCCATCAGTTGAAATGAACATAATGAGTATAAAAGGGTGAGCTAAAAGGATAATTTTATCCATTAATCCATGTATATAGAAGAGTAGAAAATAGAATATAATAAATAGATGTAGTCTGGATCACTTTTAAGGAATAATTATAATTATAAAGAATATATGGAGTTGAATATAGAGAATTTCATTTCTGATTCTGAGAATACCTCATTGAAGAGTGGTTATTTGATACAGAAAATAGAGATGGTCAGCATTTTCATAAGCATGGAAGTTGCTGCTGGTTTAGAAACTCAAAAACTGAAGTACAATTATTACTTTGTTTCATTTATCTCATTTTATTATGTAGATCCTAACTACAGATGCTCTTAGTAATTAAAATAAATCTTCAATAAAGAGAAAGCTTTGATCTGTTTTACAAGGTCAAAAATATATTGAAGTTATTATAGTGCCATATCAGCTGTAATTCTCTAAGTATATCAAGCTGAAATAATCAGAACACAAACGGTCACGGAAGTTGTTTCAGTTATCCTGATAATAAAACATTAAGAATTTAGTGGTTTTATTAGTTTAAATACCAGGTACTAAACTATAAACAGAAATTTCCAAATAACAGTAGATTTGTATTTAATTTTCAAAGTATCTCTGTAACAATTATACCTCACACATAATATCAGAAAAATACAATAATTTGTTTTGGAAAATTTACCTACGATATCATCAGGTTATCAACAAAGACTAATATCTAAATTCCATTAAGCTAATTTTGATAATTAGTGTTTTCAGTGAGTAACAAAGTGCTACCTAGGAAAAGTGACAGTATATTAATTCATGAGGTAATTGGTTATACCAGGAAATATTGAAATATCAGAATCTTTTGCCAGAGGAATATAGTCAACTGAAAACAGTCCATATATGTATATATGTATATATATATATATGAATAATTATTTGTGTAGAAGTCTATCCAACATTTAATTACTTACATTTTTTGTTATAAGATAAATAGTAAGCCTAAATCTCAGGACATTATTATCCTTTGCTAAGCATAATAAGAAACAACTACATAAATAGGTAAAAGCATAAAATGTACTACAAGTACAGGTCAAAAATCCAAAGAGATGAAAAATAACCCCTGGAAATTCAACAAGGTGAAAAAGGCAAATATGTGAGTAATATTTTATATCATGCACTAATCATTCTGAAATTGTAGTATGTCATTTTTAGCAGTATCATAAATGGCGACACTGTGCTACTTTGCTGTTCCTTAAAAACTATCAGAAAAAAGTATTTTTTGATGTACTCAAAATAGTCTTTTTCCTCTATAAATTAGAAATGCTAACATGCTGATGGCTCTGTGTAGCAAGGAATCTTCAACTTTTTAATTAACATGGCCTGTGAACAGGCCATGTGTTTTCTCAACCATTATTCTGGATATGCCTGTAAGGGAGTTTCTGAATGAGGTTAACATTGAATGTACAAGTTATATAAAGAAGTTTGTTTATTCTATAATAAGTGAGAAAAATCCATTCGTAGTAGTACAAAATGGAAGAGTTCTAACATTTGCTTGAACAAGAGTTGATTTTGACTTCCCTGCTTTGAAATGGACAGCAAAATTTTCCTGCATTGGGACTGGAACTGAGTTGTTGAATCCTCCAGAGTCTCAAAGTCTACTCGCCCTTACACTGGAACTACAGTTTTATCATAGGTCCCATGGTTTGCCTTATTTGCAATAACTAGTGTATGTCTGAAACAAGCAGAAACGGTCAGATAAGTTGATGTTAGGTGAAATGAACCCCAAGATAAGGACTCAAATGGTTTCTCTTTCTTGCTATTGTTTCTAACATATTTATAAGGTGATTTTTTTGTTGCTTTGTATGTCCCTCCCCCTAGGTATAACCCCTGTTTTCACTGTATTTAATGTTGGTATAATTTGGGGAGAGGAAGAGAAAAAAACAAATTGTTTAAATAGGGATACAGGTGGACCCATTGCAACAATGAGACGTACAAGATGCTATGTTGAAAAACAAACTTTACAACTTTGTCGGGGAGGGCAGGAATGGTAAGGGGAAACAAAGGAGGAGGCAACAATGCTTGATAAGAAATATAATCCTTACCTTGCTCATGTTATTGTAACCCCTCTGTACGGTATTTCCACAATAAAAAAACATAATAAAAATTCTGAATCCATAGATATCAACTGAAGACCTAAGCAATTATCAGCCAAAAAAATCCTTTCATTTATTTCTTATAATAAATCATTTTTTCCCTTTTTTCCCTTTATTCATTAATGGTTATATTACTCGGGAGAACCCTCACTAAACATGGAATTATTGACACATTTTAAGTCTGTATGAACACTAAACAGCATTCTATAGAGGAAAAGTCTTGCAAAAATATAGTTTAAAAGGTTAATAATTTCTATGATATTCACCACTAAATAAGATATGAATATTTTTGTCTTTTTCTTGCTGTGTTTAAGAAATTATTTGTATAATTTCTTAAAATTTTCTTAAGTCAGTTTTGAGTGCAATGCTTCTTGGGTATTTTCATCCCTTTTGCTCTTCCCCATTTTCCCTCTCTCAAGTTACACTGTTCATTTTTAACATGGTACAGGTTGAATACCACATCTGCATTTGAGCACCCTTCTTCTCTTTATTCCTGTGCCCTTCCCTTTGCCGACCCCCAATAAAACTAATTCAAACAACACAAAACAAAAACAATACTATAGAACAAAACTAGTTTTTATATTTTGGAATTCTTTTTGATAGACAGTACATTGGATATTCAGAGGAGTTATGCATTTGGATTGCTCTCCTTCACATAACTTCCTATAGTCAATTAGTTTATGAACAAATATATAGAGCCCTGTTCAAGTGATGATATGTAGTATTTTAGATCTAGATTCTACACATAAGAGAAAGCATGCACTGTTTATCTTTCTAAGCGTGGCTTACTTAACATGATTTGCTCCTTGTCCATCAATTTCCCCCGCAGATGACACAATATATAATTTTTGTAGATATAAATTTGGATATAATTTTCTTACTGACAAATATTTCTATGGGCTTTGTAAAGCAAAAACTTTAGCTGTCCACAATATTTCTACAACATGTATTAAATGTATAGAAATTAAACAAAACTTTGTATATTCAAGAAGAAAGTTTAAAATTTTAATCCTAGCCACCTCCAAGGGAATGCTGCTACACCATTGTTGGGAATGTAAACTGGTTCAACCTCTCTAGAAAGAAGTATGGAGGTTCTTCAAAAGACTAAACACAGAGTTCCCTCATGATCCAGCAATCCTATTTCTGGGCATTTATCCAAATGAACACAAACAAAGCCATACGAAAGCTACCAGCACAACTATGTTCATTACAGCATTATTTACCATAGCTAAGATATGGAACCAACCCAGATGCCCCTCAGAAGATGAATGGATCGAGAAAATGTAGTGTATATGCACAATGGAATTCTTTCCTTCTGTCAGAAAGAATGACAGCACCCAATTCATAAGGAAATGAAAAGACTTGGAAGAAAATCATATTGAGTGAAATAAACCAGACCCCAAAAAATACGCTCTGTGGTTTTCCTCATTTAAATAATTAGTATATGTTTAGGATAGTCCTAGCAGAGGCTGGTAATTGTTAAGTACCTATGTACATATGACTATATAAAATGGTGCTAATTGAAATTAACTCCTAGATATGGAAATAAGAGGGGTTTTTATTGCTGTTTTAATGTACGATGTGAAATTATTTTTTTCTTTCATTTTTCCCCTATGGTTTATCCCCTGTTCTCGATGCTTTTGTATATAGGTTTATCTGATTTGGGGAAGAGAAGAGGAATAACAAAATGGTGATACAAAGGACAAAGGTGAGCCAATGCAACAAGGATATTCACAAGACACTATGTTGGAAATGAACTTTACAACTTGAAGGGAGAAAGTCATGGGGGAGGGAAAGTGGGAGAAAAATAAAGTGGGGTAAGAATGTTCAACAAGAAATGCACTCATTAACTTACTTATGTAATTGTAACCCCTATGTACATCACTTTTACTCACTATGGTGGCTCCTAGGGAAAATGAAGCCCTGGACTCTTCAAGAATTCCTAGTTGTTTTATTTTATATGTACATATACATATATATGTATATATAAAGAAAAAAATCTGCTTCTGTGGCCACAACATCTTCATCACTTTCTGACAAATTTCATTTTGTTCCCTTTGACAAAGTGAATTAGAATTACTATCAGATACTACCTCAGTATCTATGAACTCTTAATTCCATCTTCAACTCCAAAAGATAACATTTACATGATCAAAACAGAGTGTAACTAAATTTTGGGGTCTTCTACTCAAGTTACTTCAGATATTTTTTTAAATATTTGATAAAGAAAATGTAGTGGCAATATAGAAGCTCATCATGGTAATACCTTAATCAAGAAGCTGATGCACAAAGGTCATGATTTCAAAGCCAGCCAGAGTTGTATAGTGAGATCTTATTGAAAGAAAGATTAAAGAAAAATACAAAGACAGAAAGAAAAGAAAGCAAGAAAGTAACGAAGGAATGGAGGAAGGAAGAAAGGAAGGAAAGAAGAAAGGAAGGAAAAAAGAAAGGAAGGAAAGAAGAAAGCAAGGAAAGAAGAAAGCAAGGAAAGAAGAAAGTAAGGAAGGAAGGAAAGAAGGAAGGAGAAAGAACCAAGGAAAGGAGGAAAGAGAAAGAAAGAAAGAAAAAGGAAGGAAGAACAAAGAAAGAAGCAAAGAAGAGAAGAAAGAATAAAAGAAAAAGAAAGAGAAATATGATTCCATTGAAATAAACAATATTTTGGAAACAAGGTTAAATTCAATCATTCAAAACACTGAAGAGAAAACATTGTGTTTATATTTTGATAGGTTACTAAAATGTATGAAATTATTAAAATTTTCTCTATTTTGTGAAATTATGTGGCTAATAAATTGAATTACATATAAATACAAGTATAAAAATAAGCCTTATTAACATGAAGTTAGAAATATGACAGGAAATAAATTTTCTCAGCATATTTTCAAAGACCTTAGTATACAAATACTCAGTGTATATTAGACTGAGAAGATTAATGATACTGTAAAACCAAAATGGAATCTTAGAGCTAAATATTGGTATTAGGCCCAATCTATTTGTAAAAAGATTTTCATGTGTCCACTGGACTATAATTTTCACCTAAGGAAACTTTCTTAATGTTAGATTTTTATAAAGTAAAATGTTCAGAACTGTTGTAGAGTTTGGGAATATAATGTGGGATTCTGCGAAGGAACCTTAATGAGTTATAAGAGTCATTGCATTTTAGAAGCTGATCCGAATAGTCATTTTCCATTGCCAGAGAGTTCTAAAGGAAAGTAATGGAAGAAGGTTACAATCAGACTCTCCTGCCATCCTATTTTAATTTTATAGCTAAGTAGTAAAAAATAAAATAAAATACTGCTTGGAATTAGCTCATTTGGATAGCTCACACTAAAAACAAAAACCCCTTTTTCTTATACAGTTTTTGCATCATCATATATTGGTAGGGTAAAAACCATTAATTTAGCTTTCCCAAACTTCAGATCCCAGAAATAGGCCTTTTTCTTCAAAAACCATATAATACACATTGTAACACAAAATTTATACTAAAAAGAGGTCTAGCACCAACTTTATTTTCACTGCCACTAAAGTGTAACTATTCAATATTTAACATATAATGTCTGCAGAATTTTGACAGAAAAGATAACTGGAAATTACAATATAGTATTCTATATTATACAGCTACAATATAAAAGTTTCATTTATTTCATTACTCTAAAAAAATAAAATAGAAAGGGCTGGGAAAGTGGCTCAGTGGTAGACTGCTTGCCTTACATGCATGAGGCCCTAGCTCTATTCTTCAGCACTAAATAAGCAGAAAAAGCTGGATGTGGCTCTGTGGCTTATGTGGTAGAGTGCTACCCTTGAGCTGAAATGCTGAGGGACAGTGCCCAGGCCCAAAGTTCAGGCCCCACAGCCGACAAAATAAAACATAACATAAAAGTAAAATAGAAGACAAGCAGCTTCTGAATGCAAAATCTAGTCGTTTTGCTTTTATCAATTTTGTTATTCACAGAATACTTATTGGATGTTTGCTGAGAACACAGCGCAGAGCATAATCCATTTCCCCCCAAAATCTTGCAGCATGACAACAGCATGGTATCAAAAGCAATCTTCCAAAATAACTTGATAATTTGTCAGCTAAGAGCCAATATATGCAAGGTAGAAGGAAATAGGACATTTTCCCCATTTTACTAGAATTAGTTAACTAGTTGACATGAGGGTTCCATTTTGACATTATGTCTGTATATACACACAATGGACCCCATCAGACTCAATCCCTCAATTACTCTTTCTTATTCCTTCCCCTTTTCCAAACAACCCTCAGCAAGCCTCAGTTTCATTTTTCCCTGTGTACATAAAACATATCTTGACTACATTTACTCTCAACCTTTTCACCCTTTCCAATCACTCACTACCCTCCAACCAGAACTAGATAGATAAATAATAAATAGATGATATAATGATTGATTGATATATTGGTAGATGATCTGTTTGAATTTGTGTGTGTGTGTGTTGTTGGTCCTGGGGCTTGAACTCTGGGCTTGGGTGCTGTCCCTCAGATCTTCAACTCAAGGCGAGCACTCTACCACTTGAGCCATAGCTAGCTTTCGGTTTTCTAGTGGTTTATTGGAGGTAAGAATCTCACGGTCTTTCCAGCCTGGGCTGGCTTTGATCTGTGATCCTCAGAATTCAGCCTCCTGAGTAGCTAGGATTTACAGGCGTCAGCCACTGGCACCCGGCTCTGTGTGAATTTATATACATATTTTTATCTTTTATATCTAACATCAACATATGAGAAAAATATTTGAATTTTATCCTGAATGTGACTAGCTATGCTTAAAATAATTTTCAGTTCCATTCATTTCTCTGCAAACAACATGCTAGTAATTGTAATATATGTTGAAAAATATACTATTGTGAAATATATGTGTATACTTATATGCATATATTTACCTGTGTTTATATGTATATCTACATATGTATATGTGTATGTATATATATGTATATATCATTTCTTGATGCATTCATGAGTTGTAGGGCATTGTAGGGCATTGTATTTCTACAGCTTACTTTTGTGAATAGTGTTGCAATGAACAATGGTATGCAAATACTGCTATTATATCCTGACTTTTCACAAAAGTAGGTATTTTATTAGCAAGTAAAGTACAAAGATTTGTTGAAGTTGAGTCATATCTTCTTGTTAACTACTTGAAATAATTTCTGGAACTTTTCCTTTGTGTGGTGCCCTTGTCTCTTATATTCTCCTCCACAAATTGCAGCAATTGTAGCCATTTTTTTCTCTTTACTTGAGAGACCATACTTTGCTGTTTCCTGAGCCAGAATAGTAAGGTGTGTTATCACATGACCCACCATAATTCCAATTCACAGTGATATAAGAAATAAAAATAATAATTAATAAACTGTATTGTTTTTGCTAGTGAGATTTTTTAGACATTCTCAGGTTTCTTTCTCTGCTGTGATAAATTATGAAAAAACAAAAAGTAGTGAATTCAAAAATTGTTTGATCTCCCTGCAGAAATTAGGAAACAATTTAAAAAATAGTGCAGAGGATAATAAAAAAGATTAGGAGAGGTAGACAGGATGAAGGGAAATATGAGTGGCAGGTAAAGTTATGGGTTTAATCAACTAAAACATATGAGAGGGTTAGGATGCAGCAAAGTTTGGAGATAACTAAGACACATGATTAGGAGAAAATAGTGATGGATGGAATGATTTGCTTACAGTACTAGAGGAACATTCAAGTGCTGAGTAAACAGGTGTGGAATTGAAGAGAGCAGCTTTGGAAATTACACGAGGTAGGTTATACATTGTTTCCTGTATACTATGTAAGGATTTGTGTTACACTGAGAATAGAATGGTAGTCCATCAGTATGGTATTCTGATTCAATTGGCATGACTTGTTCAGATCTATGAATTTAAACTTGTAGTCTAAATGATAGAAAATAGAATTTCAAAGCCAGGAGCTGGTGGCTCACACCTGTAATCCTACCTACTCAGGAAGCTGAGATCTAAGGATTGTGGTTCAAAGCCAGCCCAGGCAGGAAAGTCTGTGAGACTCTGATTTCTAATAAGCCACTAGAAAACCGGAAGTGGCACTGTGGCTCAAGTGGTAGAGTGCTAGCCTTAAGCTGAAGAGCTGAGGGACAGTGCCCAGGCCCCACACTGACAAAAAGAAAAAAGGGAAGGAAAGCAAATAAAATTTCAAAGTTAGTAAGAGGACAAATTAAAAAATAAGCAATACATATAAGATATGATTGCAATAATTTAATAGTAATTTTATAGTTTCTTACTTAATGGTAGTATAAGTAAAAGAAATGAAGTTATGATTGCATTTTTAAGTAACCACAATTAATTAAGAAGACTTAGATAAGAGCACTAGAGAAAAGAACTATCTAGGAAGACTTGGTATTGATTGGATCCTGATACCTGGGAAAACTGTTGTCTCAACTGAGATGGATAGAACTGTAGATAAGTCATGTTGGGTATAAAGGACAATAAAAGACTTTCTGAGATGAAAGTGTTAATTTTGAGACGAGTTTTAGAATTTCAAGAGGATGCTTTAATTTCTGATAACTTGGGACAGTAACTGATTATTTACTGTAGAATTTAACCAGGAGATTATACAATGCTAATGAGCATGAATCATGACATGTTTATTTTTAGTTTTGCAAGGAACCTAGACCAGAGAAGATATATTACAAGGCACAATGCCACCCACACTAATTATTACTCTATTTCTATTATACCAACTGAATGAAGCTATAAACAATTTAAGAGAGTTTTTAATTGTCTATGAGACACAATACTAAAATATGGAAACAATGATTAGAATTATAAAATACCCAATAATATATGCAGCAGTGTGCTTTTTGTCTTGCATATATGTTTATCTGATTTGGGGAGGGGAAGGAGAAGCACAGAAATGGTGGGGAAAAGGGTGAACCAAGAGGGGAGGGGAAAAACAAATTGTTTAAATAGGGATACAGGTGGACCCATTGAGGGCAGGAGTGGCGGGCAGGAGTGGCGGGGGTGGGAGCGGCTAGTGTAGTTGTGGAGATGGGAGGGAAGGGATGGAAGGGGAAAACCAAAGGAGGAGGCAACAATGTTTGAAAAGAAATGGAATCATCACCTTGCTCATGTAACTGTAACCCCTCTGTAGAGTATTTTCACAATAAAAAAATGTAAAAAAAAAAGTGAACCAACTCAGCAGTGAAACTCACTAGACACTATATTGGAAATAACTATACAACTTAGGGGGGTTGTTGGAAGAGAAAATGAGGGAGGGTGACACTGTCAAAAAAGAATGGAGTTCATCACCCGATTTATGTAACTGTAACCCTTCTGAACACCACCTTCACAATTGAAAAAAGAATTCTCTTTTGTGGAGTTTCTTCTATAGATTTTGTTGATCTAAATATATCTATAACTCCCCTGCAGAAATGGTTTTCTTGAATTTCTCAGTATTCTATTGAAGCTCTATTTTACAGATCTATGGAATATGTAAGCCATATATACTATATAAGTAATGTTACTGCACTTTATAAACATGATAGTGCAAAGAATCAGAGTTAGAACTATGATGTTAGAACATTTTAAAATGAGAAATTTTGCATTCATATAAAAATAACTCCCTAGCAGAATATATTAGAACTTCTGTTGTCTATTGAGGGGCATCTGGTTTGGCTTCATATATTAGCCATGGCAAATAATGCTGCAATGAACATAGTTGTGCTGGTAGCTTTAGTGTGGCTTTGCTTGTGATCATTTGCATAAATGCCCAGAAGTGGGATTGTTGGATCATAGGGGAGCTCTCTGTTTAGTTTTTCGATGAACTCTATACTGCTTTCCAGAGTAGCTGAGCCAACTTGCATTTCCATCTTCATTGTAGTAAGGTTCCCTTTTGGCCATATCCCCGCCAGCATCTGCTACTATTTGTTTTCTGGATAATGGCCATTATAACTGGAGTGAGGCAGAATCTCAATGTGATTTTGAGTTATATTTCTTTTATGGCCAGCAATGTTGAACATTTCTCCATGTGGCTATTTGCCATTATTATTTCCTCTCCAGAGAAGTCTTATTTTAGTTCTGTGGGTGGTTGTTGTTTTTTTTGAGGATTTGTTGTTGGAGGGTTAATTTTTTGAGCTCTAAGTATATTTTTGATATGAGGCCTTTGTTGTATAGCTAGTGAAGATCTCTCATTCTGTGGGCTTTTTATCTACCATGCTAGATATGTCCTTTGCTATGCTATCAGAAAGAATGATATTGCCCCATTTGTAAGGGAATGGCAAGACTTGAAAAAAATAATATTAAGTGAAGTAAACCAGGCCCAAAGAAATATAGATTCCATGGTTTCCCTCATTTGCAATAATTAATTTATGTCTAGGATAGTCTTTGCAGAGGATCACAATAGCTCAATAGCTATGTACATATGACCATATAAAATGATGCTAATTGAAATAAACTACAAGACAAGGAAACAACAGATGGGTTTTTTTGGTTGTTGATATTTTTGTCATCAATGTACTGTATCAAGTTCTTTCTTCTTATTTTACTTCATTTTTCTTTTCCCATTGGTTTATCCCTAACAATCACAGTCCTTGATTCTGTTACAGAGTCTTGTATATAGGTTTATCTTATTTGGGAAAGGGAAGGGGACTAACAAGGAGAATGGATGACCCAATGCAAAAGTGATAATCACAAGACACTATGTTAGAAATGAACTTTACAGCTTCAGTGGGAGGGGGAAAGTGGAATGGAAGTTGCGAGGGGGAGGAGTAGGGGAGGGAAGGGATAGTGGGAGAAAAAGGAGTGGGTAACAATGTTCAAAAAGAAATATACTCAATATCTTATTCATTTAACTGTAACCCCTCTGTACAGCATCTTTACAATATAATAAAAAAATTTAAAAAGAACTTCTATCATGAACTGTATTACACTCTTTCGATTACATTGTCTCAGCTTTAAATCTTAAATAACTATGACAATTTATTTAAAAAAAATAGCCACTTATATTTTTATCTAAATTATTTTTATCATGCTAAATAACACAATTTAAATTGTCCTTTAATTTATATAACTTTGTTTTCTTTCATTTTATTTTTTTTCTCTGTGCTGTGATTTGAAATCAGAACCTCGTACTTGTCAGACTGGCTTACTACCAATGAGCCTTGCCTCCATACTTCCACCCAGGATGAGTTCCTGAGTGGTATCCTCTTTCTTTAGACTTCCTCTGGTTACTGAGGTCACACAAAACAACCAACAAATCCAGCGTCCCTCCAAGGAGATTCTCAGTGCTAGACTGGGACAACAATCTTTCTCATGTCAGCCTCACTCCTAACTTTGGATGACATGCAGTCCACAGTATCCAACTATGAGATGAGACTCATTCCTAGGCTGTTCCTGAATCAGGATCTTCCTTTTCTCAGCCTTCCAAGAAGTTGTAAGGTGTGAGTCACCAGTGCCAGGTTATTATATAGTTTATTAAATTCAAATCAATGACCTACCAAATTGTACACTTGCTGTCACAGGAACTACCTTGTTTAGAATTCTCTGCATATTCACTAGAAGAGATATTCTATACAGTTGAATTTGACTTTTATATTTAATCATTTATATTTCAAATTTATTACTATTTTCTACTTTATAAGATCTCCTTAGCTTAATTATAAATTTTTGACATGATAAGCATTTAGGAAGGGATTTAGCAAAGCATTTAGCAAAAAATGTTCTGCTACATTATTATGCAGACGTAATAAAATTGTTAACATTTGTAGACAAATAATCTATATTCTAATTAAGCAGCAATTAAGCAATACAATTGCACTTTTTCGACATAACAACTTCTACATCTCATTGTTGCAATGTTATGTCGAAAAATGAACTTTACAACTTTGGCATGGGGGAGGAAGATTAGAAGGGATAGAAAGGAGAAACAAAGGAGGAGGCAACAATGCTTGATAAGAAATTCACTCTTTACCTTGCCCATGTAATTGTAACCCCTCTGTATGGTATTTTCACAATTTAAAAAAAATGCACTTTTACCTGAATGAGTAAATTGCATTGTACTTAAACCAAATTATTGAAAGAATGTAAAACATCAAGAAATGATCACACTTTACTGATGTGATTGCAATCAATGTGTTATAACCACTTTGTGTTTTTAATATATATTTTGTTAAGATTAACTGAAAAATTATAATTTCCTCTATATATGATATACACTGATATTTTGTTATACATGTAAAGAATGATTGAATCGAGCTATTCACATATCTATCATTTAACATTTAAGTTGCTTATAGAAAATGAGTTATTTGAAACCTCTCTCTACTTCTATTTTTGTTTTTCACATATGTGAGATTGTATAGAATTTGTCTCTCTGTAACTGCTTTTTTGTGTAACATAACTCTGTTTATATCTATATTATTGCAAATTACAGGATTTTATTTTGTTTATGGCTGAATAGTTCTCAATTGTATATACCACATTTTCTCTGTCCATTTATCACCTGATGAACATTTAGACTTATATTAAATCTTGGCTATCGTAAATATGCTGCAATATACACGGAGGTGCAGGTGTTTTAGAGCATATGGTTTTAGTATAATCAATAGTATCAGAATTGTTACATCATATGGATATTCTATTTTGTAATGAATTGAGGATTCTCCACAGTGTTTACCATAATGAATATACTAATTCAAATTCTTGATCTCAGAAAACAATCAGGATCAGTTATGCTAACTACTTGGATAAATGCCATTTCTTATGTTATCAATTTATGTTCCCTATCCTCTATTTTGCTACCTTTTCCTTTATCTAAAATTATATGTTTCCTGCTAGTCATATTGAAACATGGTAAATACAACTTAGATATCTTAAAGGTCTCTGTGTGTGTGTTCAGATGTATTTCATTGTTGTCTGTATGATGAACAGGCAAATATGCTCTGCTTTATACAGTTGCCTACATGCTTTAAAAAAGACATGAGTAAACTTGTATTTTATGCAAATCAAAACTATCTTTTCAGAAGGTGCTGGTGGCTCACACCTGTAATCCTACCTACTCAGGAGGCTGAGATCTGAGGATCAGGGTTCAAATCCAGCCAGGGAGGAAAGTCCATGAGATTCTTATCTCCAATAAACCACAAGGAAAACCAGAAGTTGCACTGTGGCTCAAGTGGTAGAGCACTAGCCTTGATGTGAAGAGCTGAGGGACAGCACCCAAGCCCGGAATTCAAGCCCCATGCCTGACAAAAAACAATAAACAAACAAACTCCTCTTTTTTCATAATGAGCCATCAAACTATCGTTTACAATTTTCCTGATTACTAAAGCAAAAGTTAAATTAAAGATATCACATTGTCTGTGGGAGAAAGGGGAGAGTTAGTAATTCTTTCTTAATTGATATACGTATAAATGACTTAATAGAGGAAGACTTGACATACTAATATTTTTGACAAAGAGATCATAGTATAATGCAAAATTAAAGTAAAATAAATTTTCAGGAGCTGCAAAATTTCATTATTTCCCTAAAGAGAATTCAGCTATATTATTCAGTAAGGAAACATAGATGCCTTTTATTCAGGTGACTGCTCTTTCCTTCATGTACAGTATTTCCCAGGTGCCTTTATGTGAGAACAGAGAAATTCTGCTACAAAATATTCAAAAGGAATATGTAGGGAAATATTTACGACACAAATGTATATTTGCATATGATACCATAAATACTATCATCTATTTACTACAAGGCCTTCAAAGCAGAGCTCACACCAATACTCCTCCAACTCTTCAATGAAATTGAAAGTTCACTACCTAACTCATTCTATGAAGCTATCATAACCCTCATCCCAAAACCAGGCAGGGACTCATCAAAGAAAGAGAACTATAGACCCATTTCTTTGATGAACATTGATGCAAAACTTCTCAACAAAATTTTGGCCAATCGACTTCAACAATTCATCCAAAAAACCATACACCATAAGCAAACAGGATTCATTTCAGGGATGCAAAGCTGGTTCAATATACACAAATCAATTAATATAATTCATCACATCAACAGGAGCAAGAATCAGAACCACATGGTTATCTCAATAGATGCAGAAAAAGCATTTGAAAAGATCCAACACCCCTTTATTATGAAGGTTATGGAAAAATTAGGAATCCATGGAACATTCCTCAATAAAATAAAGGCTGTATATGACAAACCTACAGCCAGCATTATACTTAATGGTGAAAAACTAAAGCCATTTCCTCTTAACTCAGGAACCAGACAGGATGTCCACTGTATCCACTTCTCTTCAATCTAGTATTAGAATGCCTAGCTACTGCAATAAGACAAGATGCAAACATAAAGGGGATCCAAATTGGGGAAGAAGAAGTAAAACTGTCCCTCTTTGCAGATGAAATGATCTTGTATTTAAAGAATCTCATAGACTCCACTCCCAAATTACTTAAGCTGATTCAAAACATTTTGAAAGTAGCAGGGAATAAAATTAACCCTCAAAATTCAATGGCTTTTCTGTATGCCAACAATGAGAAAAGTGTGGCTGAAATTAGGAAAGCAACTCCATTTGTACTAGCCCCACAAAAATAAAATGCCTAGGAATTAACTTAACCAAAGAAGTGCAGGACCTCTATGATGAAAACTTGAAAAACTTGAAAAAGGTAATCAAAACAGAACTTAGAAAGTGGCAAAGCCTCCCATGCTCCTCGATTGGAAAGATCAACATTGTGAAAATGGCAATACTTCCCAAGGCTATCTACGAATTCAATGTGATACCTATCAATATTCCAACCTCATTCTTCAAGGAACTAGAAGAGGCAGTCCAAAAATTCATACAGAACAATAAAAGACCCCAAAGAGCAAAAACCATCCTCAACAGAAAGAACAGAAAGGAGGAATATCAATACCAAATTTCAAACTCTACTATAAAGCCATAGTAATCAAAACAGCTTGGTACTGTCACAAAAAAGAGACCTCAGGACCAATGGAATACAATTGAAAACCCAGAAATGAACCTACAGACCTATAGCCATCTAATCTTCGATAAGGGAGCTAAAAAAAATAGAATTGAAAAAAGACAGCCTCTTCAGTAAGAAGAGGTGCTGGCAAAATTGGTTAACTACTTGTAGAAAACTAAAGCTAGATCCTTACATATCACCCTGTACCAGAATCAACTCCAAATGGATCAGAGACCTCGGAGTCAAAGCAGACACTCTGAAAACATTACAGGATAGAATAGGAGAAACCCTAGGTCTTCATGGAACAGGCCGAAATTTTCTTAATAGAGACCCAGAAACACAACAAATCAAAGAAAGGTTGGACAAATGGGATTGCATGAAGTTAGAGAGCTTCTGCATGGCAAAGGACATAGCTAGCAAGATCAATCAATAGAAAGCCAATGGACTGGGAAAAGATCTTCACTAGTCATACAATGGACAAGGGTCTCATATCTAAAATGCACCTAGAACTCAAAAACTTAGATCCCCCAACTACAAATCTCCAACGAAACAACTGCCCAATAAATAAGTGGGCTAAAGACTTAAAGAGAAACTTCTCTGAAGAGGAAAGAAGGATGGAGAATAGACACATGAAGAAATGCTCAACCTCCCTAGCCATAAAAGAAATGCAAATCAAAACAACATTGAGGTACCATCTCACTCCAGTTAGAATGGCTAAAATCAAGAATTCTAATAACAACAGATGCTGGAGGGGATGTGGACAGAAGGGAACCTTACTGCATTGTTGATGGGAGTGTAAACTTGTTCAACCACTTTGGAAAGCAGTATGGAGGTTCCTCAAAATCTCCACATAGACTTCACCTATGATCCAGCAATCCCACTTTTGGGCATTTACCCAAATGTTTACAAACAAGACCACACTAAAGCTACCACCACCACTATGTTTATTGCAGCACTGTTTACCATAGCTAAGACATGAAACCAACCCAGATGCCCCTCAGTAGATGAATGGATCAAGAAAGTGTGGCATATATATATACAATGGAATTCTATGCTGCCATCAGAAAGAATGACATTGCCCCATTTGTTAGGAAATGGAAAGACTTGGAAAATATTATCTTAAGTGAAGTAAGCCAGGCCCAAAGAAACATAGGTCCTATGTTTTCCCTTATTTGCAATACCTAGTATATGTCTGAGTCAACCAGAAAAGGTCAGATAAGTTGATGTTAGGGAAAGGAACCCTAAGATATGTATTCAACTGTTTTTTTTTTCTTTCATGCGATTGTTTCTAACACATTTATAAGATTCTTTCTTTGTTGCTTTGTATGTCCCTTCCCCACGGTATAACCCCTGCTTTCACTGTATTTGATGTTGTTATAATTTGTGGAGGGGAAGGGAAAAAACAAATCGTTTAAATAGGGATACATGTGGACCCATTGCAACAATGAGACTTACAAGTCCTTAAGTCGAAAACTAACTTTACAACTTTGGTGGGGGGTGGGGAGGGTTGGGTGGGCGGTTAGGGGAGGATAGAATGGGAAGAGGAGACAAAAGAGGAGGCTGCAATGCTTGATAAGAAATGTACTCATTATCTTGCCCATGGAATTGTAACCCCTCTGTACAGTATTTTCACAATAAAAGAAATAAAAAAAGAATTCCTTGGCTTCTGCTCATCTATAAGTACATCTATAAGTATTCATCTATTAACTCCTTCATCTATCAGTCTCTCCATTCAAAATTCCAATATTTATTAGTTGCCTATTTTTCCAGGTACTACTGAAACATACTTAAATATCATAATCAAAAGTGATTTAATTATGTCAGCAAATATGAAACAAAATCTTTTTAGATGTATTTCCTTCAGCAAGTGATTTATATTTCACTAGCAATATTTATTTAAACCTATCTGCTCCTTGCAAATCCTACCATTATTCTAAAAGGAAGTACCAGTAACGATCTCCAACAATATCCACATAATTTTTATTCTTCTGTTAATTTTTTGCAATCTTCTCTCTCAATACTCATCTAGTCCTTACATTGTTTAGCCCATTGCCTACAAACAGACTATTAAATGCTAGATTTAATTTTAGAAATATCATTTCTTTACACAAACCCAGTGTTTGTATTTCAATCTTACTTTTGCATATGCAAACCCTATAAAAACAGTTTTGTATAGTTGGACAATACTGATGGTGATCTTGTGAGCTTTTCTTTTAAGTTTCCAGATTTTTTCTTCTACAGTAAGTGCTTGGCATAGATTGATATTTATTTGAAATATTCAGCTATCATATTTTGATTAAATAAATTGACTATGGAAGAGCAATGCCATTATTTTCCATCTACAACTTTAAAAACATATGCCAGGACAAAAGTTGGGTGAAGATAAGAGCAAGAGTTTGGTTTTAAAGGTTTGTAAGATATTTATGTTTAGAAGTCTAGGAGATATTAGAGAATGCAAATTAAGTGGATGGGATGAATTCCTCTTCACTCACCTACATACACATGCATGCATACACACACACACACACACACACACACACACACAACATGTAAACTTTACATTAAAACATGGGAGAGAGCTTGCCTAAGGTGGGAAAAAAATACAACAAAACAATGAAGTAGATCTAGACATCAAAGCAAAATAACTACACCATTATGCACAGAGAAGACACATGAAATTGAGGAAATTATAGTGAATTCTAATCATATATTTCCAGAAAAATTATGAGGAAAGTCCAATGGATTCGCAGAGGAATATTTTGAGACACAAAGTCACTTGTGTTAGATATTGATGAAGGTCATCCAGACCAAACAAACACATCTTCCACGGATCTCAAAACATGAAAGCAATGAATGATGAATGATCTTAGCATGAACAACATAATTTTGATTGTGGAAGGAGAGATTACATGGGAATAGAGAAGAACAAAAAATGTTTTCTTAATGTCTTAAATGAGAGGTACTAGAGTGTGCTAATTAAAGTTATGCAACCACAGAAGGCAGATTGCTGATGTTAGAGGTAGAATAACAAAAACAAGGAGTCTTCTATGAATTCACTAAAATATATTAATATATATTATGTGCCCAACAAATAGCAGCACTTCATTTTGCCAGAGTGAGTATTTTACTATGCTTAATTTTATTATTTGTATTAGAGTGGAGTATTGCTTTGGTTGTTCCTGATTAGTCAAATTACATAAGATAAATATAGCAGTTCAATTTTTGTGTATTATGTTATAATACCCAAGTTTCATCTTGTGAAAATCTAGGAATAGTTCAGTTAGTATTTCTAAACACATCTTTACAGAGAGAAGGGAAGATGATTTGATTTGAAACATTGACATTGAAACTTACATAAAACATACAAATATCGGCTGGGAAGGTGGCTCAGTGGTAGAGTGCTTGCCTTGCATGCATGAGGCCCTGGGTTCGATTCAGCACCACAAAAACAGAAAAGGCTGGTAGTGACAGTATGGCTCACGTGGTAGAGTGCTAGCTTTAAGCTGATGTGCTGAGGGACAGCACCAGACCCCATCATTATCAAAAAAAATACAGTGATGGAATATTATGACTGGGGAACACAGATTTTCAGCTGGGTGACTAGAATTAGGAAATAATACATACTAGTAAAGGTAAAAGGATTGATGAGGGAAGCTAGGGACTAAAGAGAGAAATGACAATGCTATTTGGACAGGATAGACTTCATGGAGGAGAAAAACAGAAGATTCCTAGAAGAGTCAGAAATTCAATGAAAGTAAGAACAGTAGACATTCTAGCTTCTGAGTCTTGCCTTTTGGATTTAGTATCATGGAAATATGGGTGATCTACTTCAGAAAGAAAGTAGGGTCAGGAATGTTATTGCAATGGTTGGATGAGCATATTGTGTTTAGGGTAGAAAATAGAAAATAGTAGTTATATAAGACTCAATAAAGACTATTGAACATGAAAAGCAGGTGAGATGAAGACTGTCACTTGTGTTAAATGCAGATCAATGAAAAAAATAATCTTTCTCAATTTAAAATGTGGCATAGTTCAAATGAAAAAGCCCTTGTCTAGCCATCTTGAGACCCTAAGTTCAGTACACAGTATAGTTCAGAAAATTCTACAAGTATACTTCAAAAATAATTAGGCAACAGATCTTCTCTGAGGGAAATTATCATAAACACAATGCTTCTTATATTCTAGGAAATACACTAAAAGAAAGTAAGTTTAAGGTATTTTATGAAGGTAGTATTAGAGGAACTCAATATTACTCTTTTGTGAATGCATGATGTAGTAATTCATAACTTTATAAATACTACCATGGGTCTGATTTATGATTTGATAGGACAATCTTATTCAAGAATAGGGAAATTATAAATGTGTTAAATATTTATTTTGTTCTTTTGCAGAAATACTAATAAACCTATCAATATGAAATTGTTTGAAATTCATAGAATAAAGAATTAAAATAATTAAATAATTAATCAAACAAATAATTTCATGTTTAGATGTACCACTCAAAATGCTTCCACAGATATTAAAGATATGGCAATGCTCATAAAGCCTACTATTTAATTGGTGAACATATTGGATAAGTATTTTATTTTTCTGATTCAAACTTCAAATTTTTATATTTAGATATTATCTGTTTATTCCAATTATTGTGGAAGAGAAAATACAAAGAGAAAATAGTTGTTTTTCTTGAGATAATATTTATTATGCTAGTAAAATAAAAACAGAACCATACATTGACAGACAATGTGATACCTTTGGAGAGGAATGCAAGAGAAGTTGATTAATATGCATTATTGTATTATCCAAGGACTGCACTTAGTATTGTGATCTAATGTATTCACTTCATAAAAATGTTTATAGAACATTTTATTAATATTTAAATTAAATCCATTTAATCTAAATAAACTCAACATTAGAAAATTGTATTTCATTACATGATAAAATTGAAGTGTAACTAGCTTTGTGAAATAACAGGTGTGTATGTAATAACTAGCTTTTAAATTACCAGTATATATAATTAGTATGTTTATTCTTTCAAGATAAAGTATCACAAATAAAACAAATTCCTAGCATTCTAAAAGTATGGATTGTTCTTAAATTATTGGTCTAAAATAAAAATGAATGAGTGAATGAATTTAAAAACCGTGTGGAGGGTATAAGTTCTAATCACAAAGATATAAACTCAGAGTCATGATTCTTCAAACAAAATGGATCTTGGATTAAAAAATTACCTCCTCTATTTCTTTCCTCTGTGGAAAATGACATCAGTAGTGTTTGCCTCACCTATACTGCTTTCTTCTGAGAATACTAGATGTGAAATGTTTAGAAGACTGCAAAGAAATTAATATATATAGTTAGATATTGTTTTTATTAGGATGATCTTTTTTGCAAATGATTAGGTAATGTTGGCATGGTAAGAGCTCATAACAGGTAGATTTGTGGATAAAATGGGAAGAATTTTTGTTGCTTTTCCAGTAAAATACATCCTTATGAATGGAAAGACAAATTAAAGGCAACTTAAATTTTCTGACAGCCAATAGCATACATGGGGCTTAACTTGACTTCCTTCAGAGCTCCTTACTTCCATTTATTCTCAGGTATTGAACCAACTTTGCAACTTCTATGAAAACCAAACATTTTAAGAAGAAATCCTGATAATTTTTAAACATGTTATAACTTTTTCAGAACACTTGGATATTTTGACTTCCTAATTTTCTCCAGCAGTAACTAAATTTGGTAACTCCAAATTCAAAACAGTAGAAAAATAATTGCAACCAAATCTAAAAATTTGTATTTGTATTTAAACTTTTTTTCCGATGGATCACATTTTAATTGTCTGAAACATTCTCCTAAAGTGATTAAATCACCAAAACAAAAGCCAAAAAGAGTTTTAAAGTTACATTAGGCTGATTCATCTATTCAAGAGACTAAAACTTAAAGCTAGATAATATGAAAGAGTGAGTCTAATTACTAATTAGAGGGACAGTCAGGATTAGAACTAAATTCATTGGGTTGTAAATTTGTTCCATGACATTATGCTTGATTCATTTTATAATTAATCTAAAATTATTGAAAACCTATTACTCTCCCTTCTCTTCTGAAGTGTTCTACATTTGAATACATATTAGAATTAGGAATTATTTAGATGCATTTAAATTTGCCTTATATTATCTGACATCCCATGCAGAAAGGGGTTGGTATCTTTTATTAAAAGAGTTATAGTTCTACACTGAGAAATAAGAATAGTCATATTAAGTTGGACAAGAACTAGAAATAGACACATATCACCTTAGATCCAGTCTTCCTATCAAATAACTTATGAAAATAATTATATACAAATTTCAGAAGAAAAGGAAACTGAGGAGGTTTAAAATAAATAACTTTCTTCTCTGCACATTACAACTTTTGGAATATTTGTTTTCTGAAAAATTAATTATTCTATAATCCAAAAATATTTCATGCATTCATACACACACACACACACACACACACACACACACACACACACACACACACACACACTGCAGAATTCTTTGGTACCGAGAAGCTTTGCATCTAGAAACCCCCACATTTTCTCACTTGGATCTCGATCAAACCTCACACTAAAGTATGTCATGCTTAATTGTTAGTGTTTCACACTGTGAATCCCTTTTTATTTTTCTAAGTTCACATGTGCCACAGACAATGATTTTTTTCAGGTATGCGTAACTATGTAGATGTATTTCGTAAAGATGCAACAAAAGTGAATGAATTAGACATTGTCATACAAATATAACTCAGTGACAGAAATACTCCAAATAGTTCAGTGTGAGATTTGAGGATGGAAAAATAGTATCATCTCAAGTATGTAGACTTGAGTAACTGGAAATAAATTAATATTTTTTATGTCATAGTAGTCTCGTTATGGCAAACCTGTCTATAACAGTAGTTATAGAATTAGAACTTCTTCAAGGTTCCATAATATCAGATATGTCTGAACATTTTAACTACTACAAAACACTAATAGAAGACTCTTTACTTTTTGGTCCATGTTTTATAATGTTTATTAAACACTGACCATACTTCGGGTAGTTTTGCTATATATAAATACATTGAAATTATTATTTCAGTTCATTGCCATAAAATTGTATCATTGTAGCTCTGTCCTATTCAGCTATATCCTGTAGGTTCTAATAACTTTATATAACAATGATGAAAAGAAATAAACAGAATATTTTTAAATTAAATTTATTGTCCAGGTAATGTACAGAGTGGTGACAGTTACCTATATAAGCTAGTGGTACATTTCTTGTCAAATTTGTTACCCTTTCCCTCATTTTTCTCCTACTTCCCCTCTTTCCCTACCCCCTCCACACAAGTTGTGCAGTTCATTTCCAACATCTTGTCTTGGGACTATCCCCATTGCATTGTCAGTCTTTGTCCTACCCTTCCCTAATTCCATTAATGTATATACAATACCAAATTAAATGCAATGGCAACCAGGGATGAACCATAGTGGGGAAAACACAAAAGAAAAAAAGATGTCACATAGTACATTAAAAACAACAACAATGAAAAACCACTTGTTTCCATATCTTGGAGCTCATTTTGCTCTGCATCATTGAGCTATTGTGATTCTCTGCTAAGACTATCCTATACATATACTAATTATTACAAATGAGGGAAACCATGGAATCTATGCTTCTCTGGGTCTGGCTTACTTCACTTAATACAACTTTTTCCAAGTCTTTCCATTTCCTTACAAATGGGGCAATGTCATTCTTTCTGATGAAAGCATAGAATTCTATTGTGTATATATACCACAATTTTTTGATCCATTCATCTACTGAGGGGAATCTGGGTTGGTTCCATATCTTAGTTATGGTAAATAATGCTGTAATGCTGGTAGCTTTAGTGTGGTCTTGTTTGTGGACATTTGGACAAAGGCCCAGAAGTAGGATTTCTGTGTCATAATGAATCTCTGGCACCAGAATCAATTCCAAATGCATCAAATACATAGATGTAAAAGCAGATAGCCTGAAAGCATTATAGGAAGGAACAGGAGAAACACTAGGGCTCCTTGGCACAGGTTGAAATTTTCTTAAGAAAGACCCAGAAACACAACAAATCAAAAAAAGGTTGAACAAATGGGATTGCATGGCAAAGGACATAGCTAGCAAGAGCAATAGAGATCGCACAGATTGGGAGAAGATCTTCACTAGCCATACAATAGACAAAGACCTCATACCTAAAATATACTTAGAACTCAAAAAAATAGAATAAAATAAATGCCCCCAAAATAAATGAAACAACTGTACCTTTAATAAGTGGGCTAAAGACTTAAAGTGAGACTTCTCTGAAGAGGAACTGAGAATGGCCAATAGACACTTGAAGAAATGCTCAACATATCTGACCATAAAAGAAATGCAAATCATAACAGCATTGAGATTCAGCTCACCCCAGTTATAATAGCCATTATCAAGAAATCCAACAACAGATGCTGACAAGGATGTAGCCCAAAGTGAATGCAACTATATTGTTGCTGTGAGTGTAAACTTGTTTAACCACTTTGGAAAGCAGTTTGGAGGTTCCTCAAAATATTTATTTTTAATTTTGTCTATCCCTTATGTTACAGATGATAACATTCTCTACAAAGCAAATTCTACAGAATTAATGGCCAACAATATCTGTAAAGAATTTTTAATTTTTTTTTACCTTTTTTCTTTCTCTCTCTCTTTCTTTCCTTCTTTCACTCTCTCTCCCTTCCTTCATTCCTTCCTTTCCTCCCTTCCTCTCTCTTTCTTTCTCTTTCTCCCTTCCTTCCTTCCTTCCTTCCTTCCTTCCTTTCTTTCTTTCTTTCTTTCTTTCTTTCTTTCTTTCTTTCTTTCTTTCTTTCTTCCTTCCTTCCTTCCTTCCTTTCTTTCTTTCTTTCTTTCTTTCTTTCTTTCTTTCTTTCTTTCTTTCTTTCTTTCTTTCTTTCTTTCTCTCTCGGTTTCTTACTCTCTTCTTTTCTTTCTTTCTTTCCTTCTTCTGGTGCTGTGTGAGACTTGAACACTGAGCCTGGGCACTGTCCCTGAGCTCCTTTTGTTCAAGGCTATCACTTTAGTACTTGACTCATAGTGTCACATCTAGCTTTTTCTGTGATTTAATTGGAGGATAAAAGTCTCATAGATTTTCCTTGCTTAAACTAAATTTTAATTAAGAAAATTAGCAGTAAACTTTCAAATTTCATGTGTACATTGATAGTATTGAAGAAAGTAATTACATTTTTTTATTTTAAATTCTTACCACAATACCTTGCCCTGACCACTTAATAATTTAGAATATTTTGTATAGTTGACATGGGGATTTTCCACACAAAATGTCTTGGTGTCTGCAAACATAGACATTTTTCTTTCTTCTTAGCCTATAAATATTTTATTTTCTCTTACTTCATGAGCTAAAATGCTCAGTAAAGTATTGAAAAACAAGAGTAAGTATATCTTTGCTTTGTTGATGACCTGAGTTAGAAAGCATGAAAATTGTAAAGAACATATTTAAATTTTTTGATATTATGCCCTTGAAATCTGTCATAATTGTATCTTTAATGGCACAAATCTATTTGAATATCAAACAACAATTGCAAATATCAGATCTTTATTACTATTTTATTATATTCATAATATTCATGGATGAAAAGTAAATCATTATAACAAAGTCATCTAAACATGAGTAGCTGAATTAGCTGAATACAAATTCAGTGTTTTTGTTTATTTAGACAAAATGAACTCAATTATTTTTTTATGCCAGTCTCAGGGCCTGGGTACCATCTTTGAGCATTTTTGCTCCTGAGTAGAGCTCTAACACTTGTGCCACAGCTCCACTTCCAGGCCTTCGGTAGTTAATTGGAGATCAAAGTCTCATGGATTTTCCAGTCTAGGTCGTGTTTGAATCTCAGTCCTCAAATCTCAGCCTCCTGAGTAGCAATGATTACAGGCATGAGTCACCAACACCTGGCTTAGCTCATATAGAATAAGAATTGGTCTGACTTTGAAGAAAAGTGGAGAAATTTAAAAATACATCTGTATAAAATAAATTCACAAACTTCAGTGTCAGCTCATTATTGTTTTTTTCATTATTGTTAACATCATATTCGATAGTGCATCATCTTTAATAGTATTCCTCAATTTAGTAGTTTTGCAGCATATGCATGTTTGTAACAATTTCTATCATAATCTGCATGGTGATTCATGCTTGTAAAGCATGCAAAATTATAATTCAATCCGACTTTGTAAAGTTTCCCTTTCAATACACACTTTATATCCATTTGGGTACCAAATAAACTTTCTTTCCTTCAGCTTTGAATTGTATTCATTCAAATGCAGTGTGATACCAACAACAAAACATAAAATCTCACTGCCATGTTTGTTTTTTTGTATTTGGCCAGACATTCCTTTGGTTCAAAAAAAATCTTCAATTGGAATTAATATCACAGTAAATCTTTTCTAAAAATACTTTTGCATGTTGAACAAGAATGAATTGGCAAAGAGCACATATTATTAAATTCGTTGTCATCTAAATCTTCTGCAAGTTTCATAAACTGTTAATGATTCATAGCACCTGTCATGTAGACTATGTAATTTTCACAGCTATATCCATGGCAATTTAATAAGATTGCTTCAGAAACCAAGCACAAATATTTTCACTATGCACAATTCAGTGAAGGAAACAATACAAGAAATATTAGTGTCTTATTTCAGCATTGTTAACAACTATTTTTTGACCTAATAGTGTTAGAGCACCATGTGTCAGGACAAAACTAATGCTCTGATACATAGTCTAATTTCTTCTCAACAAAAATATTATATTATGAGATAATTCCACCACAAATTCAGTTGCCTTGGCTGAAAAGGGATGGCAAATTTTGGTGAACTAGAATTCTTCATGCAAAATTTTCTTATACTTATAAATTGTATGAGCTATTGTATTACTCAGTTCATCTAAAGCTAAAGATACTACTTCACAGGCATTTTAAAAGTAGGCTTCCACAGGCCCAAAGAAGCATAGGCTCCATGGTTTACTTTATTTGCAATAACTAGTATATGTCTAAGACGAGAAGAAAAGGTCAAAACTACGTACGTATGACCATATACGCTGATGCTAAGCAACATGCACACCAAGATAGGGACACAAGAGGTTTTATCTTTGTTGCTATTGTTTGCAATGTACTTATAATGTACTATGTGATTTTTTTTGTTTCTTTTGTATGTTCTTCCCCCATGGTATAACCCCTGTTGGCACTGTATTTGATTCCCATGCCCTGCATCTTGAATATACATTTTTCTAGTATGGGGAGTGTAAGGGAAATAACAAAATGCTGAAACAAGGATATAGGTTGACACATTGTAACAATGAGATATACAAGACACAATGTTGAAAACAAACTTTACAACTGGAGGGGAGAGGAGGCAGTGGTTGGGGAGGTAGGGAGGAAAGGTAAACAAAGGAGGAGGTAACAATGCTTAATAGGAAATGTACTCATTACCTTACTTGTAACTGTAATCCTGCTGTACAGTACCTTTACAACAAAAATATACATAAAAATGGGCTTCCATAGAGAAATACTGAAGACATTCTAATTCTCTTTTCTTTTAATTTTTAAGTGCTGCAGTTCCTTTTGTAACTAATTTTTGTTTCTATGTGCATTCTGTACTTTCTTTACAAATTTTAAAATGTATTCATAGATTTTAAGCATTTAACATAACTTATTAACTCTGTAAATAAAATAATTAATTAATTTGAGTAGCCTATTATAATTGGCAGTGGCTCTGTTGAAGCATGCTGCCTAGAGCAACATTCATATGAAATCTGAAAAAGACACATAAAAATGTTTAAATGAAATTAATCATAACTATATTGACAGTATGCTTATGTGAAATACTAGAAAATCATGAGCACACCCAATATGCAAATTACAGTTTAATATTATCTTTTGTGAATGTGGTATATGTACATAGTGGAATTTTACTCATCCATTACAAAGAATAATATTGTACCATTTGTGAAAAAATGAAAAAAGACTTAGAAAAAAATATTTTAAGTAAAGTAGGTAAGGCCTAGAGAGACAAAGTTTTCATATTTTCCCTGATACAGGGAAGCAAGAATTAGTAAAGACATTAGGTAGTATGCATGTGTATGCAAATGTATTAACTGAATTATGCTAAATTCAAGTGGGAACTTTGTAATTCCTTAGAAAGTAAAGGTCAAAGTTCAACTAAATGAACACCAGGAAACAAGTACTTGAAATGGGAGGTGGGGCCATGAGGGGAGGAGGAAAGGAATAAATTGGAGACAAGGAGAGAATGAAGACAAGAACTGACTGCATTAAAAACAACAACAAGGAAAAACCTCCTGTCCATATCTTGGGCTTCATTTCTTTTTGTTTCTTTTGTATGCTCTTCCCCCTATGGTATATTCCTTGTGTTCACTGTATTTGATTTTCGTACCCTGCATCTTGTATATGCAATTATCTAATTTGGGGAGGGGAAGAGGAATAACAAAATGCTGAAACAAGGACACAGGATGGGCCATTACAACAATGATACTCACAAGACACTATGTTGGAAATGAACTTTACAACTTCGGGGTGGGGAGGAAAGGGAGCAGTAGAGGACGGAAGTTATAGTAGGAGAGAAACAAGGAGTAACAATACTTGACAATAAATGTAATCATTGCCTTACTCATGTAACTGTAACCCCTCTGTACAGCATCTTTACAATAAAATTAAATTAAAAGAAAAAAAAAAGAACTGACTGCATGGCCAAAAAAATTAAGAGGAAAGGGGCTGGTTGGAAGGGACAAATGAAAATCTTAAAAGGAGTGTCACTGATCAAGAAACATTGTGTTCATGGAAACTCCTTTGTATAAGGAGTACTTAAAGATATTAAAAAATTCTTTTGTGATACAACAAAGCTCTGGTACAGAAATTAATAAAAGTTTAATATGTTCATTATGTTAACTAAATAGAAGAGTTAAAGGTTGTTTACTCAGCTGCCCTCATCACAATAACATTTTGAGTTTTCAGTAGTTTTATATAATGCTACACATATCATTTTAGATATATAGTTATATGTATACTATGTATAATTAAATATAGTTATATATTTATGATCATATATGCTCAAAAATAGATTTAGTTACACATACTATGTATAGACAAATACAGTCATTAGATGCAAACTAACATACATATATCTTAGCTTTTACTCCCGCCAATAATGCTGAAGTTACACCAGTTCACTTTAAACTTCAAAGATTGTTCTGCCATCTCCCTCTCTTTATAAATTTACCACTTTCATATTTTTGTTCTACATAGGCTATAAACCTGTAGTAAAATTTTATTATTTAGGCTTTAAACAGAAAATTAAATTTTAAGGGGATTTTAGTATAAGTAGAATGTATTTTATATTTAAAAATAGTTGTCACTTTTAATTCTCTTGATTCTTTTTAGAAATATTGATTTCCTTCTAGTATCATTTTTCTTTTGTCTGTCCTAAATAACTTTCTTTTATTTTTTGTTTATCTTATTTTTAGCTTTCTAAACAATTCTTCATTTTTACCTCAACTAATATTTAAATGAAGCCTTTTTAAATATTTAGAAGATGATAGTTTATGGGCTGGGAAGGTGGCTCAGTGGTAGGGCACTTGCCTTGCATGCATGAGGCCCTGGGTTCGATTCCTCAGCACCACATAAGCAAAAAGAAAAAAGCCGGAAGTGGCACTGTGGCTCAAGTGGTACAGCGCTAGCCTTGAGCTGAAAAGCTGAGAGACAGCGCCCAGGCCCAGAGTTCAGGCCCCACGACCGGACCTAAAAAATAAAAAATATAAAAAAGAAGGTGATAGTTTATAATATTGTATCTGAACAAGAGAAAGCTCTGCTCTGGGTCAGACACTTGGATAGTGGCTCTAACCCTTAGAAGAATCCCCAGCAGCTCTAATCGTTCTTGAAAGTTCTTGAGTTGCAGTAATAAGGATGTGTGTGTAAACTTTGCAGGGGGTGGGGGTGGGGGGAGGATGCATCTTGATAAATGGAGAGACATTCTGGAGTTTGGGAGCACTGCTCTGCTATTCACCACAAGTAATTCAATAATAGCTATTGACCTGCTCTGTAACCTAGTAGAATCTGAATACTCAGGCCATGGGGCTGCTTAGGTACCATGTAACTAGATCTTCCTCTCCTGGACTTGTATAGCTTGACTCAGGAGGGCTACAAAAAGTTGGACATGTATAGGAACCCTCTAACACCAAATTGAACGTAGAGGGTGGATACCAAGCAGCCCCTGCAGGTACAAATAAATTCTAGAAACTGGTAGAAGACACATGGTTTCTACTATTGATTGCTTACATCCTCTCTCTTCAGCTCACTCCTTTGAACTCATGAAGACTGCCTAGCACCAGCTCACAGAGAATTAAATTGGGCTTGGTCTTCAAATGGTTCTACCCAATATGCAGTTATCCACTACCCCTAACCCCAATGAGAGTTCACAATCTCAGCACTTCAATTCCATGCAGAGACACTGGGAGAGATTTATCTATCCAGTGGAAAAGAACTTGGATCAGAGAACTCAGTTGTTTGTTTTATTGCAAAAGAAACATAGAATAAAGCTTCACACTTCAGTAGAAGCTAGACAATATTAATTTTCCTATTTTATGTATTTCAGCCAAGCTTTAGATTTCAAAATTCATTATCTTACCTTACAACTGGCAGAAATCTTATCTTAATCCTTACTAGGATTTCACATATATGAAATGTATGTACAAGCTAGGTGGCTCACACCTACAATACTAGCTACACAGGTGGCTGAGATCTGAGAAACATAGTTCAAAGCCTACCTGCTCAGGAAAGTCTGTGAGACTCTTATCTCCAATTAGCCACCAGAAAACTAAATGTGACTACGTGGCTCAAAGTAGTAGAGCACTAGCCTTGAGCAAAATAAGAGCTCTGAGACAGGGCCTAGGCCCCAAGTTGAAGCCCCATGACTGATTAAAAATAAATAAAAAAGAAATATGTCTACTATATATATATATATATATATATAGGTAAATATATGAACATTGTATATGTGACATAAAATATACTCATTTCATATGCAATTGGATATATCCTTTTAGGAATACTCTTCCTTTTATTATGTTTTTGTTATTTTTTTCTTTTAGGAAAGCATCTTAACAACAGGAATCATCCATCAATTTAATTTTTTTGAAATTGTGTTGAAACCAATGCAAGCTAAATTGCTTAGCATGTTTCATAACATCCCTTAAAAAAAGGCTAAAGCACCTTCCATTCATGCTTAATTCCTTGACAATTATCACTGAATCTTTTGACATGTCAAATGTATTCAAATTTTTCTAGTAGAATTGGAGAATTATGTTAACAAAGTATTAACTCAAGTAAGGTATCAAAAGGTAAAGGATTATAAAATATAAGACTTATTCCCTTTTGTCACTAATTACATTGGCTAGATTTCAATGGAGCTTTGTTTTAGGTATCTTTTCTTTTGTGCAATAGCAGAGGAACAAAAAGGAAATATCAAATAATTTGGATAGCAAGTGCAGAATTTGGTATAAAATTTAAATTGATAATAAATTTTCTAGATCCATTCATACATTATCTCATAATGATTATTGTCATTTCCCAGGAAATTCAGTAGAATTTTCATGTTCCTAAATGTTCAAATATTGAGGCCAAAATACTAACTAGACCAGGAAGTGGCAGGATAGCTAGGACATCATGTTATAACAGAAGATAAAGCAAAATGAAGACAGAACTCTGTCTGATAAAGACCCTTGATTGGCAACCTGCACTCAAAGGTATGAGACATTCCTTCACTCTTGAGTTCAAATGTTCTCTTTAGTGAGTTACTTTAGTATCTTTAACAGACAATTTTCCTGTAATGTTACTAGCCCTAGTCAGCAAAGTTTGCAGTAGTAGACCTTTAACATAGTGAAAGTTCAAATTCCAATTTAGAGTTGTTAAAGAATGAATGAAATATTTGATCAGCAATGAAACACACAAATTATTGAATGAGTATTTTATTATATTCCAAATGGAATTTGATTTTAATAGTTTTGAGGGAATCTAATTAAATGAAATATGTGAAAAAAACAAGAATGAGAAATGTTTATACTATGCCTATAAATACTCTGAGTAAAACTAGCTTTATTTCAAGAGTCATGAAAGCATTCATGAAATAAAACTCATCCTACACATAGCAAAGTTGGCCCATTAGGACTTTCTTGGAGAATAAAATATCATGAAACACTTATAATCTTTGTTGTGACTTTTGTGTATCTCCATTGTGAAATACATCAAATGTTTTAACTTTGTTTTTTAATGCTATCAGGAACCTGCCAGAGAGACTAGAATCAGAAAGTGAGAAGACACCAATTGTAGATCTGAATGAACCACAGAAGATTCCTTCTCCCCCCAAAACAAACACCTCCATATTGCTCACGGGAAGCATGAATTTCATATATGCTCATTGTCACACCAATCATACATCTTGAGATGAATACTAACAGGCATTTACTAATGGGTGTAGTCACTTTTAATAGATGAATATCTCCTGAGCCATTGTGATTACAGGTAGTACTAAGTGCTGATTCTTAAGTTGGGAAATAGACATCTCATCTAATGAATGGAAAGTCAGTTCATATCCTTTCAAACCTAGGGATGTTTTATAATTTCTAAATTCTAGAAATTTTCTTAAAGTCTGGTCTAAAATGCCACAGGCATATTCACAGAAATATCTAAAGCCGTTAGCAGATTGTGTTATTTATTATGTTGAAGCTCTAGGGGCTAAGAGCATCTGAAAAGATGGTTGTGCCAACAACTGAAATGAAAGACTATATAAATAAAGGCCCAGTTGTCATTTAGCTTGGTGTGTATAGAAGGGAAAATATAATGGAACTCCTGTAAAAACAGAAAAGAGTCCTTGCGTCCTTCTGTAGCTGAAAGCAGAGATGTCTGTGTGCTATTTCATCAAAGGATATAGTTAAATATTGATGTTCCTCTCCCTTTATGAATGAAAGGCTTACAATGAATAAGTAAGAAACTGAATAAAAATGAAAGCACATTTTAGATTGCAGACTATTCTTCAAAATGTGTTATGGTAATTATTAATAAAATGATATATAATGAATACCAATCTTATTTAGAATAGGGTGAATGGTATAAATTCTTAGTAAATGTTTGAATGTACTTATTTATTTTCAAAAATGGAAAATCATTCAACTCATCTGGATAAATTCTTACTTTATTGTTAGAAATAAAATACACTATTGGATAATCATTACAGTACAAAAGGATCATGAAGAAATGAAAAAAATTTGGCCTAGAAGTTTAAGTTCACTCAGTACTCTTGTCTATGCGTGGCATTGAAAAATTGAAAATATGAATTATTAACCTTCACTGATAATTTTCCACCATTTATGATTTGATTTTACAAACTAGAGAAAAAGATAAATACAAGTTTCATTGCCCAGTTTTTCTTAAATTTTTAAGGGGATAGTTCCATATACTTGAGTCCTCCACATTTCTATATTAAGAAAAACTCTATTTTGTCAATTGAATTTAGCGATATTCACTGTGTTAAAAAGTTATGTGCATTTTTGTGTATGCGTGCTTGCATACATGTGTGCTCACCTGCATGCTTGTGTGTGAGTGTGTGGGTGTGGGTGTGGGTGTGTGCATGCATGTATGTATTGCTCAGGCAAAGTAGGGTAGGAAGGAAGGTTGCATCTAAGCAAGATGAAAAGGATGGGGTATGGAGTGGTTAGACAGAGTAATCTTGCTTTTTTTCCAGGTTTGTAAGAGTAAGCCTCAAATGAATGTCTTGTGAGCACTGCTGCAGCCACCATAGGGAATGGGTGTGGCATGTGCTGCCAAAGAAGGCTGAAGGATTGAGAGACAACTTTCACATTCCTTATGCCTTGTTGATCACGCGTTCTTTGAGGGTGGGCTATCAAATAAATAAAACCAAGGTAATTCTAAGTTCATAAAGATTCTTTTTTGATGGCTATTTCATACTCTCCGTAGTTCTGCAATGCTAAACAGAGAGTTTTCCAAAAATGATTAAGCTTCACAACCCTTTTCCTAGAACAATTTTCTGGGTTTTATAATGCTTATAGTACTTCTAATTTTGAAGGAGTGTAGTCACTTTCCTGGTTTTCATGAAATATTTACTCACCTATCTAAATTTAGTCTGTTGCTTAGTTTCCACATGAATAATGTCTTTAAAGAAAGAAGAACATCTAAGGGAGGATAGATAACATGTATTTTCTCCAAAAGATTTGTCTGCATGCAGCTGAAAGACTAAAGCCCAACTGTCTTCTGAAGCTATGCAGAATCTTCCCAATCTATATGTTTTGATTGACAAATATAATTTAGATTTTGTTATATTCAGTGATGAGAACTCCATGTCAAATGTTACAAGGCTGTATTCAGAACCACTCCTACAATTACTGCAAGGCATGCAATCCCATGTGATCCCATTCCATCTATCTTTGCAAATCCTTAAAGATGAATCTGTTTCTTGTTTCATTTTTGATTTTATAATGATAATTGATAATACTATCTTCAGTTGTACAAACAAGTTGCCATAGGAATACAGACATTCTCACTTCTCCTTCCAGTCCCACCCCTTTCCTCACTCCTTTTAATTTTGTAGCATATTGGATTTTTGACTGCATTCTTCCCCTCTTTTCTTCCTTTCCCTTTGACCTCATTCCACTCCTTCCTAGCACCTAATTCCTGTTGTTTTATTTTGCTGATCTTTGGTGATTTTGTCTTTCTTAGGACTTGCACTACTTGAGTTCGCCCTTGAATCTACTGTATTTCAGTTAACACGTTCGAGCATACTTGCATACCACCCAAAGTATTTACTTACAGGTTTATAAGCTAAATCTAGCTTCCATAGAGAGGGGAAAACACAGATTCTTTGTCTCTCTAGGCCTGACTTGCTTCTCTTAATGTAATTTTATCATCTTTTCATGTGTCTTAGCATTTCCTGCAGAATTCCAGTGATAAACACATACTTTCATAAATGTGAAATATTGCTGTTCTTGAGAACCTGTGCTCTGCCAAAGTAAACTGGTTTCCCTGGAAAATACTGTATTCAATTATCAGAATATGTCAGTTCTTAGAGCTGACCCCGTGGAATACATCTTTAAACTACGACTTAATTGACTGTCGAAAACAGTTTCCTAAAAGGGCATTGCCCAGATTCATCAGATCAGCACGGGTTCTTGATGGAATTGTCTTTGTGGCCTTGTATGAGAGTGTATGAGGGATACACTAAGATTAACTTTCACTGTTAGGAATGATGTTTGAGAGGACTGTTCATTGATTTGTATTAGGTATTCTTCCAAAGTTAACAGAGGGAATTGTTCCTCATTCTTCTATGCTCAAGAACCATACTCTTTAGAAATAGTTACTCTATCATCTAAATTAAAAAAATAAACCAATATACCATTTCATCCTCTTTATCATACCCATGATCCAGAAGGATGTTTATGCAAATTTTGCAAAGAATACACTTGATATTTCACGGTATGTCTTTTACGTATTGATCCCATTTACATTCTAACTGTATTCCTTTTGTTTATTTTTATCTTTAAATTATTATTTACTGTGTGTTAAAATAAAGCCCTTTTAGAACAAAGAAAGCAATCCACTTATATTTCAATATAGAAAAGGAGGTAGGACAGGAGTAAGCTTCATAAAATCCAAAGATGATCTGACAGTACAATAATTTATCCAGGATAGAGCCAAAGATTGAAACAGTGAAATTTACTTATGTAGAATCTTACAGGTAAAAACCACTTGTCCCTTTTACAGAATACTGCAAAGGGATAATTTAAGTGAGGACAGAAAACTAATGCATTGAAGCGATATCCCTAAATATTAGAATAAATCTAAACTATTTTAGCTAGGTTAATTGTAAGTTACTCTGTAAAACACAGAAATTTAGTATTATCAATTTTGAAACAGGATGTTTGATTTTCTTTTCATCATATTTATGTACATAAGCTATAAATATACAGATGAAGGACATTGAAGAATGAATGGATGTAAGACTCAAGATCAAATAACCACCTAATGCATTTTGCACAATACATCTGCTCACTAGCTCCTACATATCAATTATTGTATAGATTAACATAGCCAGCCAGAACTAGCATTGATCACTTCTAACTGATCACTTCTAACCCTCATTTGACTTTCATTTCAATAGGATAGATGAAAATAGATGTCTACTATCAAATAAATAAGAACAATATAAACATTATGTCAAAATTATAAGCTACACAATACCAAGGAAAGTTGTTCAAGTTAAAATTGGCAATGGAGATAAAAACATACATTTCCAGTTATACAATTGAAAATTTTGATTACTCTAGCCTATTCATTAACTTCCATTGGTATTATGTTTCATGAATAAATAAAGCTTAATGCTGAACTCAGTTAGGAAAAGAGCCAAAAATGGACTGGAACTGTTACAATCTTCATGTTAATAGTATATTTTGAATTTATCTTTAAAGGTAGAGTGTAAGCTGGGCACTGGTGGCTCACACTTGTAATCCTAGCTACTCAGGAGGCTGATATCTGAGTATCACTGACTGAAGTTAGCCCTTGAAAGAAAGAGTGTGAAACTCTTATCTTGGAATGAACATGTAAAAATCCAGAAATAGAGCTGTAGCTCAAGTGGTAGAGTGCTAACCATGAGCAAAAAAAGCTCAGGATGGGTACTATATATACATAAGTATGTATATATGTATGTATGTATGTATAAATATATACATATAATGTATATGTACATTGAATATCACAACTGCATGAATGGGAATTTTTACTAACAATTTAAATGCAACTAATAACTCTAAATTCAAAGCCTTGTAGGAAGATACTACACAATGACTTCTGAGTAAATAACTTAATGACTAGGAATTTCTATGTCAGTATACATAATCTTTGCTTCACCATACTTTATTATCATTTAACCAGGAATAGTTGTTTTGTGTTTACTAATATTCTGCTTAGCAAATTATAGTTTAATAAAAACCATATCTAATATTTCCTAATAATTCAAGGAGATATACCTATTATTTCTATTAAGCAATACTGTATGGTAAAATATTTCTATAAACTAAGTAACCACATGAAGCTATGCTTCTAGAAAATCTTACATTCTGGACTGCTTCAAATACCTATGTTCTTTCCACTATATTAAAATACCACTATATTAAAATTCTTAGTCAATTCCAACATTTATATGAGTACTTGTAGAGAGATGTGTATTAACTATTACAACCAATGAAGTTTCAGTCATATTTAAGAGAGGTTATCCTCATAGACAGTTACAATGGTGACAGACTGAAGAAGAAAAATATGAACCAAAGGCACATATAATAGTGTTTTTGTGCACTTTGAAGGAGATAGAAAGATTTAGAACAATGGATAGACAGACCTGGACGTGGACCGTTGATAGAGATAATAGGGGTATGAGAAAGGAGTCTCATCACAAACAGCATTTGAGCTGTCTGTACTGGCATATAGCTGTAATCCTTAAAGACTCAGTCAGGAGATTTGTGAGTTCAAGATCACTCTTGACTACATACAGAGACCCTGTATTTAAAATAATATTAAAGGAGAAAGGAGAAAAGGAAGAAAGGAAGAAAAGAAAGCAGGAAAATGAAAGAAGGAAAAGAAAAGAGAGAGAAAGGGGATGGGAGGGCAGGGGAAGGAAGAAGAAGGCAGGGGAAGATAGGAGAGGCAGCACTCAAACTAGAAAGCTGACAGTAGTAGACTCTCCAATCCAATAAGCAGATGTTGCTCTTTGGGATAACTCAGAAATCAGTAGTGATGAGTATCAACAAGGCTAACAACTGCAAAGTTTCTTTAAGGATTTTTAAGGATTTATTACTGTGCTGTGTTTTGTTTGTATATATACTGGAGCTTGAATTGAGTGTCTTGTGCTCTTGACTTACCCTTTCCACTCAAGGTCTGTCTTCTACCATGTGAGTGATATGAAAGAGGGGAGGATGCAGTTGTGATATTCAATGTACATCCTATGAAACCAGGAAAATTGAAGGGATGAGTGGAATTGGGAGGGATATTGTCTTATTCATGTGTTCAATCAACTATAGAAACTCTAATTTTCTAATGTACAAAAGTCAGACCACAAACTATATTGAGTTCATAATATAATAATGACTCATATGAAATAACATGTATTAAATGACTAAATCAGAATCTAGGGCATAAGATGTAACCTCATAAATGTTTCATGGAAGACCATTTTAATTCTCTGCATTATAGCACAGCTTCTGTAAAGAGGTGACCCAGATTCAAATATTTGCTCTTCCATTACTATCTGGATGATCTTGAGAACACCTTTAGTCCTGTATGACTCAATCCCTTCATCTACTAGGAAGATATAAAATGATACACTATTTCATATTGCTGTGCCTATCCAGCAATTTATTTACATATATAATAGTATAATATATAATATAAAATGTATAATAATATGTCACTCTCTCTATATATATGTCACTCAAAACAATTCTTCACACAGACACCAAACAATTGCCAACTTTTTCTATTGGCATATTGCAAAAGAAGATAGGGTACATGAATAGAAGAAGGAAAGGAGGAAATGCAGTCATTATATTTAATATACATTATGTAAAAATTGAATTATATAACTTAAGGGTAGAGATGAGAGGGGGAAATTGAGGGAGGAACAGAGAAGAGGTGGTATTGATGAAGATGCATTCTATTTATAACTGACTTAGAGAATTGTATCTTTTATGTATGACTACTTAATAATATTTTGTTTAAAAAAAGAAGCAATAAGCTCACTGACTTAAAGTATATTGTAACAAGCAAAAGTAAATCTGAAATCTCAAAAGTAATATCAAAGAAGATAGTTATAAATATAAATGCAAGCAGTATTAATAGTTTTATATGTGCCAGATGCTCTCTGATAAGTGACCTAACTTTAGGATTCCTTCTGCAAGAAAATTAGCAATAGAAAAAATACATTAAAAGACATTCATCCAAAATTCCTTGTGCCATTTAAGCATTAATAAGCTACTGGAAATATGTCTGTGATTTCAGGTTATGCATCCAAAATTTGAATATTTTTAAATACTTCATAAAAGGCCAAGTAAATATTAGCTTTAAATTATATATTGCACAATATTTTAGAACAGTTCACTTCCTAAGACATTTTGAAAAAATCGAAAGTTAAAACGATCTATTAATATTTGCAAATGATAGCATTTACAAAAAATATCTCTCAATTTCTCAACTGTTAAATTTCTAGAAGTAGGTCTTACTGAGGAAAGGAATGGCAGGGCATAGCATGAAAAACATAATTCAAAATGTCATTTCGCAACACATCCAGCACCTGTCAAAGTAGACAATATGAAGATTGGAGTTTTGCCAGTATTAAACATATAGTGGTACATATATCCCTATATAAGTTACTTCATGTTTAGGAAGTAATATTTTCAATATGAACAGTATACTAAGGAGCATTATTCATCTTTTTAGTTCACAGAGATAAGAAACTGTTTAAGTAGGTATATCCTATGAACAACTATTAGCTACAATGGCCGCTGTTTAAGACATTAAGATACGATTTACAGTTCAAAGCATGTATTGAATGTGTGCCCTGTGTTGCATTGAACTTCCTTTTTTTATATAACTGGAGTTCTAGAGGAGCCAGTGCAAATTGCAATTAGTTCATAGTGCTGACAATTTCCTGTATAGCTCACAAAGCAAGTAGGAAAACTTATTTTACTGTAGTAATGGAGAAGTCAGATGTTTCCTCAAAGAAATCCTTTACAGAAACTATGAATATGAATGATGGTCTATAGCATGTGAGGATTACACACCTGGATTTGCTGAACTTGGCATCTTTAATATTCCAGGGTGAAAACTTTCTTATCAGAGAAAATGTTAATTGTGGTAGTTGAAATGGTTCTTGACCCATAAAACCAGTCAGGTTTTATTTCTGCAGTGTCTCTACTGTTGTGTTTTCCTAGTCCTTCTGTCAAAGCTCTTCTATATCAGACATACAATTCTATCTCGTTTGCACAACTGTGTAGTCTTACCTTGGCCAGGTTCAAATCACATTCCAAAATCCTTTGTTTCTTGACAAAATATCCAACTTTCTTCAATACTCAAAATAATGTTCATTAATGAACTAATGTATGACTTTGTTAATAATCACTGTCAGAAGTTTCTGACAAGTAAACAATAGTGTATATATATAATAATGTACATTAAAATAATTATAGAATATCTATAGTATTGTTATTGTACATGAGTTATAATGCAACACATGGAACAATGCCTAGTATATAGGGAAAAGCAATTTCTATTAGCTATTCTTACTGATGTAAATTGTAGGATGAGAAGACAGCAGTAGCTACATTTTATAAGCAATGGCTTGACTTTATCTTTGCCTCAATTAGACAAAAATTTAATCACTAGTATAATGTCAATTTATTTTAATATGCAATTTATTCATATGAATAGTATTTATGTTACCTAGATATTAGCTGATCATAAGAAAGGAAACTATAACCAGTTTCTAATATATTTTATATATATTTTAAAAGGAAATGGCAAAGAGAAAAATGTTTGGCTTATAAAAGAATTGATGTTTAACAGAACTGTCTAAAAGCAAAATGAACTACAAAAGCTGAAAGAATTAATTATAAATAATATATTATGGAGAAATCACCTTTAGTTTAAGAAGAGTAATAATTTATTATCTACAAAATCCTTATAAACTTTCCTCATGGTGTGTTTTTATTAAGTATCTTTATCTGAAAATATGTATTTTTTCTGAAAATACATATCATTAATAAGATGAATGAACATTGAAGGTCCTTAACCATGCCAGAACCTGGGGAAGACAATAGCTCTGAAATAATAAGCCAGATAGATTGAAATGAAAACCATGAACAGACTCATGTAATTGAGTAAATAACTTATTTTTTTTATCTTCATTCTTTTGTGTGTGTGTGTGAGAATACCGTATAGAGGAATTACAATTACATGGGCAAGATAACGAGTCCATTTCTTATCAAACATTGTTGCTTCCTCTTTGTTTCCTCTTCCCCTCCCTTCCCATTCTCCCCCTCTCCCCCCACCAGATCCTCCCGCCACCCCCCACCAAAGTTGTAAAGTTCTTTTCTACATAACAACTTGTACATTTCATTGTTGCAATGAGTCCACCTGAATCCCTATTTAAACGATTTGTTTTTTCCCCTTCCCCTCCACAAATTATACCAACATCAAATACAGTGAAAGCATAGATTATACCGTGGGGTAGGGACATACAAAGCAACATAGAAATCATCTTATAAATACGTTAGAAACAATTGCATGAAAGGAAAAAAAAACAAAAAAATTTGAATACTTATCTTAGGGTTAATTCCCCTTAAATAAATTATTATGAGAATATTGCCTTTAAACAGTTTTGAATGGGGCATTCTGGGAAATGTATTCTATAATTTGAAAATCACTAGCTTCATAAAAGGGACAAAATATGGAACTAAGAACAGCAAACTATAAAATTTAGATATTTAAATGTAAGTGTAGATTTTGTTTTTGTGTTTTTTTCTTTTTAGAAATGAAAGGATAGAGTGCTTCTATCTTAGTTGGAATGGGGAAGATCTGAAAGGATTTCCTGAAAAGAGGCTGAAGAAGTTCAAGGTGAGATCTGATCAAAGATAATTACTGACCGTGTTATCAATTTCATATTTGGCTAAAGAGTAAGCCATTATAGAACATTACGGGAATGACAGGAGAATATACACATCTATCATGTTTTCTTATCTATGAATACTTTATGGATTTATGTAACAGATTATTACTATGAATGTGTTAAAAACTGTATCAACCAGTAATATGTCAAATTCAGAATAAAGTCATATTTCTTACCAATACTAGTCAAGCTTTTCTGATTGGAGTACACATCTTGGTTTTAGTATCGGTCTCCTAACTGATAAAATGAAAATATTTTAAACAAGCAATTCAGCTGCACAAAAATAAGAAAAAAATATAGTAGCACAAATTAAGGAGGCAATACAATATTAGGAGCTGAAAAAGGGAAAATTCAAGAAAAAAGATGTACCGTGTTAATGGAAATTTGTTTTGCATTTTTTTTTATTTTTGAGTAAAGATACATATGTAAAAACAAGAGGATTACATTGTGATATTCCTATACATGCAAACAGGGCATTTTGAATAAATTCACGTTTGGGGACATTTTTCAAAAGTTAAAAAAAAATTGAAAATCCAGTATCAAACACTTACGTCTGTAATCCTATGAATACGGCATGGTATGACCTGAATGAGTATGATTGGAAGCCAGTTCAGAAATGAAAAGTAAGCAGATTCCATCTCCAATGAACTAACCAAAAGCCAAAGTGGATGTGTGGCTCAAGTAGGAGAGCACCAGTTGTGAGAGAAAGACTTAAGGACACTGTCAGGTCCTTAGTTCAAACTCAGTAGAAGCACAAAATATAAATAAGTTAATTAAGTAAAACATAATTCTCTCATGACAATATAACTCTCTTTCAACCATTCTCTAATGTACTTCTCTTTCACTCTCTCTTTTTCACTTTTGTGTCTCCTTTCTTTTGCTCTGTCACACATACAACACACACACACACACACACACACACACACACACACACGACCAATAGTGAGTTTTTGAGGGCATTGCCTGTTAAGATTCCTTGCACAATACTTTGAAGAAAACTCACAAGTATACAACAAAGCAAAATTATGATGTACAAAACCGAATTTTGAAGAGAAAACTTAACATTTTTGCGTTGAAATAAATCAAAGAGAGAAGCTAAGTTTGAAAAAGTGACCTTGTGTTATGTCTCTATTTTAGGAAGCTTATGATATCTGTACCCGATTATATGTAGGGGGAAGTGTAAGAAAATTTTCAAAAATTGATATTTGGTTTCTATCTTGCCTTTTTATTAAGTGTTCAAGAAATTTGAAAGAAATGGCATCTAGCAATATCACAGATTTCTAAATTTAGACACTTTTATCCAGAGATTTCAAAAGACATTAAAATATTAATTAAGCTTCACATCACCCAATATTCCTACTACATATATTTCACAGATGGCTAAGCCACAGCACTGAGATGTTAAATGATTTTTCTCAAGGAGTTTGTACTTGGCAAGAATAGAATGGGAAATCCTGATGTGTGTTTGTACTAATCCCTAGATATTCACACTTTGAAAAGGAGCCAGAAAAGCCAAAAAGGAACTTTCTTCATTGCTATCATTTGGGGGAAAACTAAAGGTCTTTATTGTGCTATGGCTGAAGAGAACAAGGGGAATAAAGTTAAAATTATACAAGATGTCCATAAAGCAAATGCACAAAAGTAGTGATTTTACAGAGAAATAATCAATGGTATTTTCATGTTCATATAAAGGCAAAGAGCAGTACTTCATTAATTGGTATGGGTCTAGCATATAGAAAATTGTACTCATATTCTTTCTAAACTCCCATATTAGTAAATATAATAAAATGTTTCTTTCTTGAACATTCTCCAAAGATATGTATAATGACGACAAATTGAAAAAGCATAGAATACATATTTATGAGTCATTTTCCTTAATAATTAACTCAGTCTCCTTGAAATTTGGAAATAGAACACTATTGTACAACTGATTAAGTTGAAATTGGAGAATATGTTAAATACTCCAACAGAAAATGACATGTATAATGTACAAATCACTAAAGAAAAATAAACATGTCTAATAAGCCTGTGAAAAGAAGTCAAAGAAGAATTTAAACATATTAATTTCGTATGAAAAAACATTATGTTTATATTTAAATATATATGTATTCACATATGTGTATACTTGTGAATATAGAATAGATTTTATATACAACATACAATGTATTGATAATATTCAGTGCTTTTTAATATGTGTACAAGGCAATGAGAACAGCTGAGGAAACAAATTGGTACAATATCTCAGGAAATCAATGTTTCAATATACACAAAATTTATAAATATGCTTGATTTTTGATTTACCATTTCCATTTGTAAGAATAAATCTTGAATGAATAACAATGGATTTATATAAAGGAAGGATGGAACAAACATTTATTACATCTGCTAGTCAATGCCAAAAATGGAAACCTAATAAGTATCCAAGTATAATTTCTTTAAAACTTGTGTACCTATATTTCCATTTTATGTACTTATTTAAATGATGTGAAAGAATATGCACTTATATGGTAAAATTCTTTCAATATTTTGATACTGTGACATTTGAAAATCTACTTCTAAGAAGTTTGTTACATAACGGGGAAGAAAATATATATACCCCAGAATATTAATGCTTTTTATAATTTTTGAAATTTTAGTTTCTTAATTTTCTGCAGTGTTCTGCACTACCTTTCAAGTTTTATTAATTTATGCTTGTTGTTAATATTTGAAATTGAACTATATTTTGAAGAAATGTTGATTTTTCTTCTATTCTTAAAATTTGAACATTTCTTAAAACAGGCTCAAAGAAAGTGACAAATAAGTGTAACTCCTTCTTAATGTTAACAATGTTAAAAACATGCAGTATTATCTTATAATACCAATAGCAGAATATTGACTTTACTACATGTACCTGAGCTTATGTAGAGTTCACCGGTTTTATATATGCCCTTCTGTTCATGTATGCCATTCTATGTGATTTTTATCACCTCCAGCTTCTGTATTTATATTCACAGTTACCATGCCTAATTTTATATACTCACCTCATCATAATTTTCTTTCTCCCCTGTCTCATCATGTAGCAACTACGAATCAGTTTCTATCTCTATATTTATATTATTTTTAAATGTTACATGAATAAAATTATACAGGATACATCCATTTGTTACATGCATTTTTTCACTTAGCTTGATTTAGTTGGAATACATCAAAGTTTTTACATATATTCATGTATAGATAGTTCATTCCATTTATGCTTTGAAGAATATTTCACAGTATATTTGTTTGTTTGTTTGTCGGTCGTGGGGCTTGAGCTCTGGGCTTTGGCGCTGTCCCTGAACCCTTCAGCTCAAGGAGAGCGCTCTACCACTTGAGCCACAGTGCCACTTCCTTTCCCAATATATATGTACTATTGTTTGCTTATGTAATCACCGTGAAAAAATATGTATGTTCCGGTTTAGGGCTATTTAAACTTGAGTTGTTTTTAAACATCTGTGTCCAAGTTTCATCATGAATATCCAATTTGATTTCTTTGGGATCAACATCCAAGGATAAAATTGGTGGACTTGATTTCAAGCAGCTTTCTTTTGCTCCTGATTATATTAATTAGGTTAATGAAATTTCTCCACAATCTTTCAGCAGTCATTGCTATCGCTGTTTAAAAATTATCCATCCCGAGCTGGGAAGGTGGCTCAGTGGTAAGAGCGCTTGGCTTGCATGCATGAGGCCCTGGATTCGATTCCTCAGCACCACATAAGCAGAAAAAGGTGGAAGTGGCGCTGTGGCTCAAGTGGTAGAGCGCTAGCCTTGAGCTGAAGAGCTGAGGGACAGCGCCCAGGCCCAGAGTTCAAGCCCCACAACCGGACCCAAAAAAAAATATTTATCCATCCCAACTATGATATGTCTTTATCTTATTTGTGGTTTCCACAAACTTACTGGAAACTCAAAGGCTTTGAACATCATTTTCTTGCTTATTTGCCATAGGATTTGTATCTCCTTTCTTTTGAATATCTGTATTTGACTTTTAGCCATTTCTAATTGGACAGATGGCTTGATGTTGAACTATGAAAGTTTTTATACGTGCTAGATACGTCTTTTGATAAAGATGTGTTTCATAAATATTGTCTACCAGTTTATAATTTATATCTTCATATCAGGAGCATTTTAATAAAAAATACTTAAAATTGTATGAGGTCCAATTTACAAAAATTTCCTTTTTGTCACTACTCTTTTTGTCCAGTCTAAGAAATTTTATTTATTTGTATTATTAAATATTTTTACTTTTTTTTTTACATTTTGAGTTCTGTTTTCTGTTTCTGTATTTTCTATTGTATTTTCAAAAATTTATTTACTGTAGTATATATTATATAATATGGTAAAATCAAGCTAGTCTCCTTTTGACTTAATCTCTCCCAATTACTCCTTCTCTCCAAATAGTGCATTAAACATTCATATTCTTAGTTTTATTTTACTGTAATTTAAAGAAGCTAGATTAGGGGAAACAAAGGAGGAGGCAACAATGCTTGATAAGAAATGTACTCATTACCTTTGTAATTGTAATCCCTCTGTATGTTATTTTCATAATAAAAATAAATAAATAAATAAAGCTAGGTTGTGGGGCTGGGAAGGTGGCTCCGTGGTAGAGTGCTTGCCTTGCATGCTTAAGGCCCTGGGTTTGATTCCTCAGTATCACATAAGCAGGAAAAGCTGGAAGTGGTACTATGGCTCAAGTGGTAGAGCACTGGCCTTGAGCTGAAGAGCTGAGGGTCAGTGCCTAGGCCCAAAATTCAGGCTCCATAACCAACCAAAAAATTTTTAAAAAGACCTTTACTGTTTGTCTCAGGCATATACTGTGAGATGTACAAGTCGTTATGCCCAAAACGAACTTTAAAACTTTGGCGGGGGGGGGGGGGGGGGGGGGGGGGGAGGGGCAATAGGGAAAGGATGATAACAGGAAACAAAGTCGGAGGCAACAATGCACTCATTACCTTGCTCGTGTGATTGTAATTGTAACCCCTCTGTATGGTATTTTCACCAAAAAAAAAGACAGATTGTAAAAGTGGGGGAAAATATGTGCCATTTGTCTTCCTGATACTGGCTTTTTTCATGTAACATACAGCTCCATCTCTTCTCTTTCTGTCTCTCTGTCTGTCTCTGTCTCTTGTCTCTGTCTCTGTGTCTCTATCTACTATATGTGTATATGTGTATATATATGTATGCATGTATATATGTATATATATATGTATATATACAAATATCTACCTAATTATTAAAAAAATCAGTGCACTGGAAATAACACTAGTTGTAAACTGATCAGTGTTTAACAAGTAAAATAGTAACCTCTACATAAACTGAAAGGTTTATGGCATCAATGAATAGAATTATTTTCCTTGTCTCCTCAGAAATACCAGCAAGATAGTTGGATCAGTACAGGTAAAACTATGGAAGTGACTACATTCCAGTCTTTGCAGGAAGAGATGTAGTCCATTATAAGCACCATTAGTAAAGCTTTTAACCTCAGTGACAAGCAGATAGTGTAGCTTGTTTAGAGAAAAAGTTTAAATATTAATAAAACATTACATTGAGAAAATCTGAATATCTAAATGACTACATATTTATGTGTGTGGATTAAAGGCTTTAGTGGAGTTAGTGAATTAGCCTCCTCTGAAAAATAAAGTCATTTTTTTCCATCATGGGACTTGAACTCAGGGCCTGGGCACTGTCCTTGAGCTCTTTTACTCAAGGCTGACTGTCTACAACTTTGAACCACAGCGCCACATTTGGATATAAATTTATATCTATATATCTATGTATATATATATATATACACACACATACATAGATACATATGTATATATATCATTTATATATATCATATATATTTATGAATATATATCATATATATATATATGATACTGTGCAGAGGAGTTACATTTATATGAGTAGAGTGATGAAAACATTTGACCTTCTCTGCTTGTCATAGATATGTACTAGTCATTGAAAGCAAGGGAAATCATGGGACCTGTGTTTCTTTGGCCCTGGCTTACTTCACTTAATAAAATTTTTTCCAAGTCTTTTCATTTCCTAATAAATTGGGCAATGTCATTATTTCTGATGGAGGCATAGAATTCCATTGTGTGTGTGTGTGTGTGTGTGTGTGTGTGTGTGTGTGTGCGTGTGTGTGCGTTAGTGTATCACATTTTCTTGATCCATTCATCTGCTGAGGTGTATTAAAGTTGGTTCTATATCTTAGCTATGTTGAATAATGTCATAATAAACATGGTTATGATAGTAGCTTTGGTATGAGCTTGTTTGTGATCATTTAGGTAAATGCCCAAAAGAGGGATTGCTGGGTCAAAGGGAGCTCTATGTGGAATCTTTTGTGGAACCTCCGTACTGCTTTCCAAAGTGGTTGAATAACTTTCCACTCTCACCAATAATGCAATAGGGTTCCCTTTGGCCACATCCCTGCCAGCATCTGTTGTTACTAAATTTTTTGATTATTGTCATCCTTACTGGGGTGAGGTAGAATCTCAGTGCTATCTTGATTTGAATGTTTTTTTTTTTATGGCTAGAGAAGTTGAGTATTTCTTCATGTGTCTATTGCAGATGAAGGACATCTGTAATGAAAAATTCAAAAACCTGAAAAAGGAAATTAAACCAGAACTAAGCAAGTGGAAAAACCTACCATGTTCCTGGATTGGGAGGATTAACATTGTGAAGATGGCAATACTGCCAAAGCCTAGCTACAAATTCAATGCCATATCTATCAATATCACAACCTCATTCTTCAATGAAATAGAAGAAGCAATCCAAAAATCCATATGAAACAATAAAAGACCCCGAATAGCAAAAACAATCCTTAGTAGAAAGAACAGTGCTGGAGGAATATAAATACCAAATTTCAAACTCTACTACAAAGCCATAGTAATCAGAACAGCTTGATCCTGGCACAAGAACAGACCTGAGGACCAAGGGAATAGGACTGAAGATCCAGAAATGAATCCACCAACTGATAGCCACCTAATCTTTGACAAAGGAGCTAAAGAAGTAGAATGGAAGAAAGACAGCCTTTTCAGTAAATGGTGCTGGCAAAATTGGTTAAATGCTTGTAGAAAACTAAAGCTAGATCTGTATATATCACCCTGTATCAGAATCAACTCCAAATGGATCAAAGACCTTGAAGTCAAAGCAGACTCCTTGAAAACATTGCAGGATGGAATAGGAGAAATCCTAGGTCTCCTTGGCCCAGGCCAAAATTTTCTTAATAGAGCCCAAGAAGCACAACAAATCAAAGAAAGGTAGGACAAATGGGATTACATGGAACTGCAGAGCTTCTGCATGGCAAAGGACATAGCTAGCAAGATCAATAGAAGCCCAAGGACTGGGAGAAGATCTTCACTAGCCATACAATGGACAAGGGTCTCATATCTAAAATATACTTAGAACTCAAAAAAAAAATAAATTCCACAACAACAAATTCTCAAAGAAACAACTGCCCGATTAATAAGTGGGTTGAAAAATTAAAGAGAGGTGTCTGAAGAGGAAATAAGAATGGTTTTGTGGTGGCTATTGGAGTTAGGAGTCACAGACTTTCCTGTCCTGCTGGTTTTCAACTGAGATCCTCAAATCTCAGCCTTCTGAGTAGCTAGGAGTACTGGCTTGAGGCACCAGCACCCAGCTAAAGTGCAAATTTCTATACAAGAATTTGATGAGCTGATAATAAAGATATAAAACCATTTTTCACAAAAAGAAAATTAGCCAGGTGCTGGTGGTTCACCTGTAATCCTAGCTAAATAGTAGCCTGATTGTTGCGTATTATTATGGTTTGAAACCAGCTAAGGCAGAAAAGTCCAGAAAACTAGTATTTCTAATTAATACTCCCCTCCCCCCAATCCGGAAGAAATCCAGAAGTGAAGCTGCGGCTCAAATGGTAGAGCGCTAGCCATGAGCATATAAGCATAGGGACAGTACCCAGGCTCTGAATTCAAGCACTAGGGGAAACACACATACACACAAGGGAGAGAGAGAAAGGAAGTGGGGAGAGAAAGAGAGAGTGAGAGAAACAGACAGAGACAGACACAGACACAGAGACAGACAGAGGAAGAACTTGAGTTTTAAACTTATTACAGAACTACATATGAAAGGAAAGGTAGCAATATAAATATCATATATATATATATATAATTATAAGAAAAATGAGAATTCCAGAAAAACATTCATATTTGGGTCATTTAATTTTAAACAATGATGCCAATATATCCAAGAGTAATGGATAATGCTAGTACTAGAATTCTAACAAAAAAATACACTACACATAAAATTCAATTCAAATTACAGGCCTAAATGTAAAAGCTAAAAATTTAAAAATCTAAACAAAAATATAGGTACAAATGTTCATGATTTTGAATTGGACAAATAATTCTTTACATATTACTAAATCTCCTGATAATCATAACCCTTATTTTCAAAAGATAAAAAAGTACACAGGATATCAAAATATATAATGGCTCTGATAACATATTTGTATCAAAGGTATTTAAAGAGCATTTAAAACTCTGTCTGAAAGCAGTTTTAAGAAAGTGTCCATTTAGAAATTCTTGAAACACAAATAGTTGATATGTGCAAATGAACAGGTGTCCAATACCATTGTCATTAAGAAGTGTAATTAAGTCAAAATTAAATAATTCTACAACAGTAGAAGATTTATAATTTAAAAGATAGCCAAAAGTAAGTACTAGCTAAGATGCAGAGAAATTGGAACCTTCACACATTGATAAAGGGGTGCATAATTATATAGTCACTTAGAGCAAACATTTTGTCAGTTTCTTAAAGTTAAACATGAAATTTACCATAAAACTCAACAATTTCACTCCTAGTTTTTTCCTGAGAAGTAACTATGCCAGCCTGCAAAAAGGATTATATGAGAATATTCTTAGCATCATCATTTAAAATAATATAGATCCAGAGATAATGAAACTATCCACCCACTGATGAATGCATAAGCAAAATAAAAATACTTCTCAGTAATTAAAATGATGAAATAACAAATGATAATGCATACTAAAAGATGTATGAAGTTTAGAACTTACTAGACACAAAAATGCTTCCATGTTTTTATATTTATAATTCATAATTCATTTGACTTAATTCTTTTTAATTCTTTTAAAGTATTGGTTCTGAGTCTAAACTCATTTATTTTACTGGAGGGTCATCATTTGTTGAAGTGATTGTTCTTTTCCACCTATTTTTGCTTTTTATTTTGTTTTTGTTGTTGTTGGTGGTGGTGGTGGTGGTGGGGCTTGAACTCTAGGCTTGAGCGCTGTCCCTCAGCATTTCAGTTCAAGGCTAGCGCTCTACCACTTGAGCTACAGCGCCACTTCCTACTTTTGCTTTTTTGTCAAAGATCAGTTGCCAGTATCTGTGGGGCATTGGTTACAGTGTTCTACTATTCTGAATTATGTTGCTTTATCAATAAATGGTCTCAGTTAATTTTAATTTTTAAGTGATTATATATATCATATTAATTTTTAAGTGATTATAAATACATTATTTCACTTCTTCAAGTTGGTGTTATATGTTTTGAGTCTTTCTATATTCTATAAAGTTTAGGATTATCCTGGGCACAGGTGGCTTACACCTGTAATCCTATCTACTTGGGAGGCTATGATCTGAGGATTGCAGTTTGAAGCCAGTGGGAGCAAGTAAGTCTGTTAGACTCTAATATCCAATTAATTAGCAAAAAGCTGGAAATGGGGCTATTGTTCAAGTGGTAGAGCACCAGCTTTGAGCACAAAAGCTCAAGGAGTATATCCAGGACCTTAATTAAAGCTCTACAACTGGCAGAAAGAAGGAAGGAAAGAAAAGAAGAATGGAAGAAGCAAAGAAAGAAGGAAGGTAGGAAGGAAAGAGAAAGGAAAGAGAAAGTGGAAGGAAGGAAGGAGGAAAGGAGGGAGGGTGGGAGGGAGAGAGGGAGGAAGGAAGGAAAGAAAGAAAGAAAGGAAGGAAGGAAGAGAAAGAAAGAAAGAGAGAGAGAAAGAAAGAAAGAGAAGGAAAGAAGGAAAAAGAAAAAGAAGGAAAAAGAAGGAAAGAAGGAAAAAGAAAGAAATTAAGAAAAGGAAATAAGTTAGAATATGTTGATGTCTACAAATCCTTTGGTTTAATTCACTTTAAATCTATAGACTTAGTCATATAATCCAGGCATATAGACCTCTTTCCAAAAGCATAAAATATTCTTCCAATATGTAAATCCTTGATTTTGTTCATTGTTTCGTAGTTATGTTTGCATACGTGGCTATAGTCATTTCTTACTTCAAGTTATTGTGCTGTTTAAAATTTGTGTTTTTCTGCAAACACAATGGTTTATTCATTTTCCAGATAATAAAGTGGATTTCCATCACAAGAAACTTCAGCCACCTTCCCGGTATGTTGGTAGTTTCTAAGGAGGATGAGTTTCTAAGGGAATGTTCAGCAGTTTTGTGCTTCTGGGTTGGCTCATCTCCAGATTGTTTAGTACCAGTCTCCAAAGTTTCATTTCCTGCTGACAAGGATTTCTTCCTGTTAACTAGATATAGAGACTGATAGTCTGTCAGGTGATTTTAACTGTGTTCATTTTCAGCAATCCAGAATGCAGGAAATGAAGGAAGTATGGGAAGAAATGAAATAGTCAATTTGAGCAACTTAGCTCAGTCAGTTCGACTAGTAAAATGATTCCTTTACTAGCCTAACACTATAGCTATAAGCACATGTCTATTCCTGTTCTTCTTTCTCATCTATAGAACTTCATTTCATATCCATATCTTACTTATTAGTTAGAACTTTCTGAAAAGTGTGAAAAATGAGTCGTAAAGAAGGACATTGTTTCTTTTTAGCAATCATAAAGAGAAGTATTTAGCTTCTCACCATTTGGTAGGTTATTTCAACAAATCATATTATATAATATATATTTATGTCAATTATATTATATATAAATTATGTTATATATTATGTTACAATATATCACATATAATATTATATATGATATATTATTATACACTTATATACTTTTATATTATATGATTATATAATATTATGTATTTAATATATTATAACACCAAATTTGCCAAATTTAGAAAGTTTCCCTGTAATCTGAGTTTATCAACATGAGTAGATGTTGTCACGTGGTTTTTATGCATTGATTAATGCTATTATATCATGTTTTCCCTTGAGTTTGTTCATGCTACAGATATGATGAATAGTATTTCAAATGATAGAGGACCCATCCTGTTTAGAAGGTATTCCCCTTATTTAGGGCATGTAAGTCGTACATTTTTTTTCAAATTTTAATATTTTTGGAAGGAGTTCTTAATGTGTCTCTATTATGATAAATATTGGTCTGTAGTTTTCTTCTTTATGGTGCACTTTTTTTTCTTAGTTCGATTGTTAGGCTGGCCTCATAAAATGAATTAGGAACGATTGTTTTGGCAACCATTTTCTGAATAAAATTTTTAATGATTTGCCCAATTTCTTCCTTAACTTTTCTGAGCATACTTTAATTGGACATTTGGGTTGAAATGCTATATTCTGTCTTCTTATGGAGTATCCCAACCACATCTTTTTGTTTACTGTTTTCTAAAATTTACCATTGCTTGGATTACTGTGCTTAGTGGATGATCTGATGTATGGAACCCAGGAGTTTAGGTCTGGATTCTAAAACTCTTGCAATATGAACACATTTTCCTGTATTTTTTGGAAAATGCCCAAGTTTCTGTGGAAATCACTGACCTATATTTAGTGTCTACAGCCTCTATAGTAGGGGTATATTTTACTTCCTTTTTCTTAAAAAATATCATCCCAGAGGTTTGTCAATTTTGTTAATTTTCCATAGCATACCTTCCACTTTGGGTAATCTATGTTATTTGTTTGTTTGCTTGTTTGTTTATTTTATGGTTACTACTATATGCTTTGGTCTTGATGATTTTACACACCCTGCATTCTTGACATTCTGCTTGTTTCTCTTTTATAACTGCTGGATTTGAAAGCTTATGTCATTTATTTCTAGGACATCATTTGTCTATATATATATATATATATATATATATATATATATATATATATACACACACACACACACACACTTGTTTTTAGTTGTATTTCATAAATTTTGGAATATGCTGTTTTATTCATAATTAAGCCCCAGATATGTTTAATTTCCTATTTTTCCATTTTAACCCATATGTTACTTAAAAATATGATTCCTAGCTTTGAAACTTATACCTTTAACTTTTAACTCTTAGGGGTGTGTGTGTATGTGTGTGTGTGTGTGTGTGTGTGTTTTACCTTATCACACTTACTTAGAGAATATACTATTCCCTAGTTTTCTTCAGGTTTATGTGCCAGCATATGTTTCATTTTTGTAAATGTTTCAAATTGAAAATGCGAAATTATATTCATAACTTAAGTATCATATTCTGTATCTGTCAGGAAACATGATTTAGTTTAACTTAATGACCCTTATTTTGAAAGCATTTCACAGAAGAAATGAAATAAGGCATAGCTTAGCAATTCTGCAATTATGTTTAACCTCTATCTATCCTTAGCTTGTCTCTCTGCCTAGAAATATTTCTCCTACCTACATATATCCAGAATCTAGTCTTTACAATGCTTAACTCAAATGTTCTCTACTTTTTCAGTCATCTGCATACATCCGAATGGATGTATACTGTTCATTTTGTATATAAACAGTAGCACTTGATCTATATCTTTATCTAATGTTGCAGATTTTTATGTGTATATTATGCACCTTTCAGATTTTATCTTTCTGGAGGTCTGGCTGGGGAGGAATTCATGTTTAATTCTCCAAAATCCTTGCTTTAAAGATGCTTCAAAAAGCTTTTTTGATGGTTGAATGAGTTCATCTAATCACAAAGACTCAAGGTCTAAGCGGGAAATCAATAATTCCACTTATACGTTTTAACTCTTTTTTATAGTCTACTTTTTCCTTCCCTTTTGTATCTTAAATAATAATTAACATTATCATTTGAGAATTAGACTTATTCTTTAAATTCTTATTCTACCTGCATAAAATCATAATTGTGTGACTTTGATCCCTGAAAGTACTAGATTCTATCAAAGCCATTGCATTTATGAAGTGTGACAAAGAACTCCAAGGGAAAAATATGAACTGAGGAATGTGAAAGGTAACACATTTATAGCATTAAAAACACCAAGTGTTCAAGCCCTCAATGCCACAATATTTTGTTAATAATTATAAAGAAATAGGGAGAAGTCGGGCACTGGTGGCTCACGCCTGTAATCCTAGCTACTCAGGAGGCTGAGATCTGAGGATCGCGGTTCAAAGCCAGCCCAGGCAGGAAAGTCCGTGAGACTCTTATCTCCAATAAACCACCAGAAAACCGGCAGTGGCGCTGTAGCCCAAGTGGTAGAGCACTAGCCTTGAGTTGAAGAGCTGAGGGACAGCGCCCAGGCCCAGAGTTCAAGCCACACGATTTTAAAAAAAAAAGAGAGAGATAGGGAGAGAAATAAAACAAATACATTGGTTTCGTGAGGTTTATGAATGCAATGAACATCAATAGAACAGAAAGATTGTTTTTTTAAATTGCATAATTATAGGAACTCAAACCTAATATCTAAGACATTCTCTTAGACTGAAAATATTACTGTCTCATTTGTATGATTCCTATGCTTGAAAAAATAGAAACTATTGCTAAAAATGATAACATTAAAACTTACCCCTTCTAAAATTTTCGAATCATGAGGTAGTAACTAATTAGAATACAAGTAGAGTTCACATTAAATGAAAAAAAATGCTATGATTAACTATTGAAGTCGTTTCAAATGTGCAAGTCCTGGGCTTTGGGCTTTTTTTTTTCCATTTTCTCTCACATCTTTTAGAATTTAAATAAATATAGTGAGATTTTTCAATCCCACAATATATTTTGACTAGAAATGGCATACATGGCAGTTAGGGCTGTAAAGGAAGTATGAAAGGATAAACAACTGTGCCTTTTATCTTTGAAATGCCTACAGGAGCCTACAAGTTTATAGGTGACATGTATCTAATCTCACCCAATCTTTATAAATATGATACTGTATCAATACGATCTCCCAAAACACCTAGGATCACAATGATAGACACGAAGATTAAAAAACAAAATAGTCTCAGGCAATGTCTACTTCTACAGAAGGTGCACCATAAACCAGAAATCTGACAAGCAAGCACACAGAACAAAAAGGTTGCTCTCCTACATTTTACTAACATAGCAGCCCCGCCCCTCTGCTAGGATTGGTTGGTTTACAATCTGCTCACAACTGGCTCCTTTCAATAGGGGAAGATGCACTTACAGTGACCATTAAAAGACTTCGAAATAAGCTTCACAGGGCACAAATAATCTCAAAACATACCACACACTCTGCTATTTCTGGAACAATCTGAGGTGTGTCTTCGAAGATGTGTCTTCACTGCACCTTGGAAAAAGCCAGTATCCGATAAAGTCTGACACTTCAAAAATCCTTCCTTAGCAGAAAGCAGTCGGAGGAACTTTCAAGCAACATGCTTTGATAGAATAGACAGTTTTTCTCACATCACCAAAACTCAACTTGATTTTAGTTAAAGGAAAATTTCAGTCGTGGTGGAAATGTTAAAATTCCCGTGTCGCAAGTCCCAGAATTCAAATCAGAATGAAAGTGAACTGCCTAAACACTGCAGTGATAAACAAAGAACTTATTCAGGATCAGCAGATGAATTGTGACTCCATTGAAAAAATTGCATACAAATAAGGAAGGCTGGTAGGTTACTAAGTCAAAATATGTCATAGACTAGTCTACAGAGTACATAAGGAGTTTTCAGAACTCAACAGTAAAAATAAAATCCAGCTAGGACCTGACAAAGTTCACTAACAGTGTAGATAGATGGTCAAAAGATAACTGAGAATATAACCCATACATAGTCCTCATCAAAATGTAAATAAATTTACATCACACTGAAATACTACTTTATATTTATTCAAGTTAGAAAAATAGAAAAAGTGCAATTAATACTAACCTAGAGGAGGGATATAGTGGTTGAACCCTTGTGCACACATGCTGGGAGTATATGATTGTAAAATTGTTGTGAAAAAACATAGTCTAGTAACCAGTTCATTAAGATGCTAAATAAAAATTCCATACAATAGCACATCCACTTGACACATATATACCCAAGATAAATGAAAATTTGGGGATCCATTCAAAAATGTGCTCACAAATATTAATAGCAGGATTATTTATGATGCTAAAAATTAGTTATCAAGGGTTCCTCTTTGGTCCTAGCCTACTGTTTCTCACTTCTAAATCACAGCTGGAAGTGTGAAGAAAAGAGATTTATGATCCAAGGCTAGCGCCAGGCAAATGCATGAGATCCTCTCAGGAAAAAAAAATATATATATATAATATATATATATATATATATTATGTACTCAAATGACAGCTAGTACTTATTTAGCAAGAGTAAGGTCCTTAGTTCTACCCTTAGTACATTTGTTTAAAGCCCTGGACTTTAATACTTACCTCACATATCCATTAATAAGTAAAGAAATTGTCCTAACTCAGCTTCCTGATTAGTATGGGCTTTTGCAATGAAAATGTTTTCAGATCTAAGGTACATGTTTTTATGTAAGAACTCTATTTCTGTTTTGCAGTGTTACCATTTTATATCATTAGTAATGTTCTCTCCCATAAAAGCTTCTTCTATTAGTTTAGAAATAACAGAATACAATTCCTTAGAAACTTAATAAACTTTGTGAATATTAGGTGCAGAGTTTGTCCTTCCATTATTCACTTTCTTTCATTCCTGATGAGCTGAATCTCTGTTGAATGCTGTTCAAAATCTGATGAAAAAAAAACAGCTTCCTTTAATGTTTTATATCTATGGGAGTTATTAACACTCAGAGATGTGCTGTTTCTTTTTCTTTGGTATCCAGGATATTTTAGAGAGTGTTAACTCTTTAATAAGGGGACTATTATTATGTTTTTCATATTGTGAAGCTACTAAGATTCTCAGCATCGTACAAAAGCACTGCAGCGTGAGAATACATAGACATTTAAAGAGAAGAATGCTTATTATACTGCCATGTGGCCACTGGGTACTTATTAAGTATTAGTTGATGATCAAAAAATTAAGTGGAATGCAATTAATTTATGCATAAAAGGATTGCAAAGTAGGACTTTGGACATATCTGAAACTAAAAGAGGAGATCTTAAAATAACACATATAAAAGACTATCCTCATAAAATTAAAATGTTACACTTGCTGTAATAAGATGCATGAGTATATTGTAACTTTGACATCGTACCAACTAAAATATTAAATATAGAAACTAGATTATTTTGGAAAATATAGAGCTTTTCCAAAACTGGATTTTTTTCTCATTGTTATCACCCAATTGTGTAAATTCCTTCAGGTAAGAATAAGATTATTAGAATAGCTTCAGGTGATTATGGCTCACACGTCCAATCCTATCTTCTCAACAAAATACTTGACTGGAGGTGTGGCTTGAATGGTAGAGTGCTACGCAAAACTAAGAACTCTAAGTGAACATGTAGCCTCAGATCAGCCTATAGAACGGGGAATATGTGTGCATGTATAATATTTTGGTAAATATTATTTTAATTGAACCTTAACTACAGATGTGTAAGGTGACTTGATTCTGTCAGGTTTTGTTAACCACAAAGACTGATCTCTGGAATTAATTAATTGTTAAACTGTATTATCTGTCAAATATGCACTGATTACATTTAGTACATTACATCTACACATAAACTAGTGCAATTTAAGACATTGCTACTGTCTGGTATAATATGCCTTCAGGGAATATAGAAAAGTTTTGATTCTCCAACTCCAAATGGATCAAAGACCTCGAAGTCAAAGCAGACACTCTGAAAACATTACAGGATGAATTAGGAGAAACCCTAGGTCTCCTTGGCTCCGGCTGAAATTTTCTGAATAGAGACCCTGAAACACAACAAATCAAAGAAAGGTTGGACAAATGGGATTG